>NC_034183.2:68549331-68916532 GCF_002021735.2 Oncorhynchus kisutch
TACCACTAGCCTGCAAAAACAGATGCCTACCCCCCAACAATAATATTGTGTCTTACGACTCCTAATCTAAAGGCCTTTCATAAAACTATTTTTTTAGGTGGGCTAAAAAGTCATTCATCCCAGCGATGTCGAGACCAACCCACCCCCCATGCATCTAGGTGCTAGCACCCGGAGATTTTAGAAGATCCAAAAGGATCCTAATGTTTAGACACACCAATACCATGTGTTTGAAATGTGTCAAATATACCATGGGCGGGGTATAGCCCGAAAAAACGACAAACCCCAAATGCTATGTAAAAATCATTCAGGGGTTTTTCTCTAGGTCGTAGGGTACAAAAGCGCTAGAAACCATGGGCAATGTTAGCAGCGTTTTAGTTCCGATGCAAACAGCACCTCCAGAAACTCCAAGAATCGTTATCGGACTGAAGCGTTAAAAAAGATAATCGGGGAAAACAGTCTAATGGATCTATCGCAAGGTGAGTTTCTTGAAATAAATCTTTATTAGATTTGGTTGTTGTGGGGAATTGTTTGAAAAGCGTGGGATGTTATAGAAATATTAAACAATCATTAGGATCAGTATGCTTACCGTATAACAAGGCAATATTAGCTAAAGTGATTTATAGCTTTAATATTGTCGAATGTTTTATAGATTCTGAAGCATTCACGCAGATACTCCGAGGTATAACTGAGCTCGAACCATCCAATGGGGCTCCGAAACAAAGTGCAGACAAACAAACGCCTGCCCTGAATTGTCAACGTAAGTAAGCTCCAAGAATTCCATACATAAAAATATTTATACCTTAAAAACAAAAAGTGTGGGCATCTTATATTAAAAGTTATTTTATATGTTTACAGAGGACCTAAAGCCTAGAAGGTTAAACGAGGCCCTATGGAGCCTGAACGGTTTCTGCGAAGCATATGACTACGAGACAATTCTGCCCTACTCCCAGGATGTATTTACACAAAGCAGCGAACAGAGACTTTAAACGGCAGGTCAACTCCCCTTGGCCAGGACAACGTTGTCCCCCATATTTCTAAACACCAAAGGATAATTAGTGCTCAGATCCACAGTTCCGCTTCACCCGAACAATTCTACTTGGCCGATATTCACGAGACGTCGTTCCAAGGACTAGGTATGAATCAATTATATATTATTATTTATATATATTATTATTTTAATATTTATATATTTTTTTTATGCCGGAATATGTTAAAACAAGGCCTAATGCTGTTATTTTTTTTATTTTTTTTTTATTTTTTTTTTTTCAGGCTCACCATCTACCGAACCTGCAGATGCTGTAATACAGGTTGAACAAAGACATCAGCCCCTGGTTTCAGAGCTTCTTCAGAACAGCCCTCGTCAAAAAAGCCGAGGTATTTAATTAATGTATTGTTAATATATAGGCTTATATCTGAAATGTATTTGGCATTTTTAACATATTTTAGGGTTAATAACCTATTTTTGTATGTATTATTTTTATTTCAGACTCCTCACCGGCTTATAAACACAACGCACAAACATCGGAGGATGCCCAGACAAGCATCCCCGAGGAGGCTCCAAAGACACCAGTCAAGAAAACAGCGAAACCTGATGATGTCAAAGATTTAAATGACATTTCTGAGGTAGACGATTTGATGTTCTGTGAAGCTGCCAACCTTCTTGAATCGGCCAATTCTGTGGGGGAAACAGCAGATTCTGAAATAGACCAAGAACGTTTTTTCAAAGCGTTTACCCTGGGTTTAAAATCACGAAAGGCTCTACTCCAGAGGCGCATGTGTATTCTACTCGAGCATCAATACAATCAGGATGTGTCATTCTGGCGTAGCGAGCTACCCCGTATGTTAAAAAACATTAAAACATTAGGGCTAAAACAAGCAAATACCGCCGTTAAAAAACACACATGTAAACACACACACACACACACACATCCTTAATTAGACAGATGGCGCCCCCTATAGACCAAAGTGAGACAATTGAAACCCTCTTAGCCAGGATCCCTACAGAGCTCCAAGATATAGTTAACCATATGAATGATTCGGGGGTAATTGACATAATGACAATAGATGAAAATCTATTATCCCAGATTCCCTCCGAACTCATAGACATTATTACACGTATGAATGAGTCAGGGCCTTCCGAGGAAAACATGTTAACACAGATTCCCGAAACCATCATATCTCTAATTACCCAGCTTAACGCGAGCCCTAGGTTTAATTCGGCCCCACAGACACCTCTAAGACAGCCTTTAACAACATTGTCCGAAGAGTCTGAAAGTCAATATGATGTTTTTGAACAGTTGGACAAATGTCTAGCAAATCTGGAGGGGGGCGGTCTTGAGATCAGTGTACAGAACGAGAGCGCTAGGTTTAATTCGGCACCCCAGACACCTATAAATCAGCCTTTAACACCAATGTCCGAAGAGTCTGAAACCCAATACGATGTTTTTGAACAGTTGGACAATTGCCTAGCAAATCTGGAGGGGGGAGGTCTTGATCGAAGTGTACATGTTTTGCGTCGAAATAAATTCAACAATATTGAGGTTCGGCAGTTTTTCAATTTCGCATGGGGGGGTCAGATTCGGGAATATGCTGTGTTTTACGTAATGCTTATGGACACTTTGAATGAACTGTTAGCGAGGATTAGAGATTATAGCGAACCTAGGGATCTCTTACAGTTGGAAATTTGTGGAGACAGTCTACAGAGCAAGGTATCGCTTATTTTACAGAATGGTGAAGCAGAGCTTGAACAATTTGTTAAACTGCTAGAACGCCTTGTTCAGTCAAATTTAAACGTGCTAGCAGATAGGACCCTCGAACTTGTAGTACAATTAGTACGACAACCACAAGGGGGCGGGGGTCAGAGACGAAAGCTCGAGAGTTTAATGCAGTCCGAAATCATAAGCAATAAAAGGGCCTATCTCATAAACGTTCACAATCCAGGTAATAAGCTATGTTTTGCCATAGGTTTGGCCCACTTACTCAGCCCAGGATGTACTGATCAAGCCGCGTTACAAAAAGCTCGAGAGCTACAAACTGCGGTGGGTCTCGGTATACAGGATGCTGTGGCTTTCTCAGACATAGTCAAATTTGAAAACTTTCTGAACATCAAGATTGTGGTTTTGTACCACAGTAGGGCTAATGACGCTCTCCTCAAGTTCCAAAATATACCCGAACCACATCCTAAGACTATGTACTTTTATGTGCAAAATGAGCATTACTATGCCGTAACTAACATCACAGCCTTTTTAGGCGCGCCATATGTCTGTCCAGCCTGTCATACCGGCTACACACGCATGGGGGGGCACTCGTGCCGTTACAACTGTTCAGTATGTCTGGATAAACATTGCCCTATGCAGCCGCTAAACTTGACCCCCTGTGCGGATTGTCACCGCACATGTCGTTCGGCCTACTGTTACGAAAAACACAAAACTGAAACATGGCATCCCAAGGCATGTAAATCTGTAAGCAGTTGTGACATTAACAAGAAATGTCCAAAATGTCATTGCAATTACAACCTTAAAATAGATAGCCCTAAACCTCATGTTTGTGGAATTATACACTGCCCAATCTGTAAAGGTCCTTTGAAAAGCAGAGACGCGGAAGCGGTTCAAGAAGTAACACATGAGTGTTACATTCAGCCCTTGGCTGAAGATGAACATACAGAGAAATATGTGTTTTATGATTTTGAGACAAATCAGCAATCAGGGGTTCATTTGCCTATTTTTGTGTCAACCATGACTTTCAAGGGTGAAAAATGGTCGGCCGAGGGACCCAATTGTGCCCGGCTCTTTCTAAAACATTTTAGAAAAGCCCAGTACAGAAACTTCACGTTTATAGCTCACAATGCTAGGGCCTATGACTCCTATCTGCTTCTGAACCCTTTGATACAGCAAGGCGTGGCCCCCAGTGTCATAGCTCAAGGGAGTAAAATATTATGCTTTGTTGACCCCGCCTTCAAACAGAGATACATTGACAGCTTAAGCTTCTTACCCATGAGATTGGCTCAAATGCCAGAGGCCTTGGGTTTTGAAAACTCTGTCAAAGGCTATTTCCCTCATTTCTTCACATCTGAGGAGAATCTACATTATATAGGATCTTATCCAGCCCCCGAAATGTACGGGTGTGATCAAATGTCTCCCAAAGAGCGTGAGAGATTCATGACATGGTACGAGACCGTAAGACATGGCACTTTTGATTTCCATAAAGAGATGGAATCATACTGTGACAATGACGTTGTTATACTTCGTGAAGGATGCCTCAGATTCAGAGAAGAGGTAATCAAAGATGCGGGCATTGACCCCTGGAGCTGTACAACTATTGCATCAGCGTGCATGAAAACCTATCGTACACACTATCTAACTCCTGAATCTATAGCTATCCCATCGCCAGACAACTACCGACGCCAATTCAAGGCCTACTCTAGTGGTTCCATTCAATGGTTGGAGTACTTGGCCCAGGATAAAGATATTTTTATCCAACATGCTTTGAATCGGGGGGAGAAGGCTTTTGGGCCTTACCATGTAGATGGATACACACAGATTGACGGGGTTGAGACAGTGTATGAGTACAACGGTTGTTTCTTCCACGGTTGTAAATTATGCTTTGTCCCCCACACCTTGTGTGTCCTAACCCAAAAGACTTTTGGGGAAATGTACCAAGAGTTTCAAGACAAACTGAATTCTTTAAAGGCTACTTACGGGTTAAAAGTTGTGGTTTTGTGGGAGCACGAATGGACAGCCCTCAAAAAGGCAGATCCTAGTGTTAAGGCCTTCCTTACCCATTATGACCCTCCAGAGCCCCTGGAACCGCGACAGGCCTTGTTTGGAGGCCGGACCAATGCTTTGACATTGCGTTATGTAGCTCAACCCGACGAGACAATAGGCTATGTAGATTTTACATCCCTATATCCTCATGTAATGAGTTCCTCATTCTATCCTATAGGGCATCCTGAAATTATTCACAGCGACTTTGACGAACCCCAAAATTATTTTGGTTTAATCAAAGCGACTGTCTACCCTCCTAGGGGGCTGTTTATACCTGTGTTGCCTTACAAGGGTCCTAAAGGAAAACTTTTCTTTCCCCTTTGTCGCACATGCTGTGAAAACCACAACCAGGAAAACCCCTGTGATCACACAGATCAAGAAAGAGCCCTGACCGGTGTATGGGTCACTGTAGAATTCTCTAAGGCTTTAGAGAAGGGGTATCGTGTGGCCAAAATCTTTGAAGTGTGGAACTTTTCCAGGAAATCAGACACACTTTTTAAAGAGTACATCAAAACCTTCTTGAGATGCAAGCAGATGGCTTCAGGCTATCCTGCATCGGTCACAGATCAAGAAAGTAAAGACCAGTACATTCAAGACTACCATGACAGAGAAGGCATACTTCTTGACCCTGACAGAATAGAGGTCAACAAAACCAAAAGAAATGTGTCGAAATTGTACTTGAACTCCCTTTGGGGGAAATTAGCGCAGAGATGCAATATGCTAACAACTTCGATCATTAAAGACCCCGAAGAATTTTTGGAATTTGTTTTTTCGGACCAATACGAAATTTCACATTTTTCCTTCTTGAGTCAAGACATTGCCTTGGTGCAATGGAGGCGCCACCAAAAGTGGGTTCTACCCCCGGGTAATGTAAATGTGTTTCTTGCAGCATTTACCACAGCCTATGGCCGCCTTGAACTGTACACCCTCATGGAACAGCTTCAGAGGCGGGTTCTTTACCACGACACAGACTCTGTGGTCTATGTAAGCAAACCGGGGGATTGGACCCCCCCACTTAGCAACTATCTTGGGGGTTTAACGAGTGAACTCGAAGAGGGTGACCATATTACAGAATGGTCCTCATGTGGTCCAAAAAGCTATGCTTTTAGGACTAAAGCCAATCACGTGGTGTTGAAAGCCAAAGGCGTGACTCAAAACTATGAAAATGCACCGCGTGTAAACTTGGAATCAATCACGCGCTTGGTCGAGGGGTTCGTAAAGGACAAGAATAGTGACTTGGAGATTTTGAGCTCCTACAACAAAATAGTGAGGGATAAAAAGGGGTTCCATCTAAGAAACGCACCACTCACTAAAAGATTCAGGGTAGTCTATGACAAGAGACAGCTATTGCCTGACGGTACCACATTGCCCTTTGGCTACTGACTTATGCTACAAGCCCCAGTGTGTCTTAAAGCTTAAGATATTATGACTGCTGTCGAGGGTTTTGACCCCCGTCTACAATTGCCTTTTTCAGCATTAATTGCAGGCCCTTCAAACAGTGGTAAAACTTTTTTTGTAAAAAGTATTTTAGAGAATTCTGAACATGTGTTATCTCAAAAGCCTGACAATATTGTATGGTGTTATTCATGTTACCAACCTCTGTATGATGAATTATTGAAGACAATAAAAATCAAGTTTGTTGAAGGAATACCCGATTCTCTGTCTGATGATGAACTTCTCCCCCCACATGTAAATAATCTGCTGGTTTTGGACGATATGCTATTTGCTGGTAGCGAACACCCTGAAATTGCACGAGCTTTTACCCAATATACTCATCATAGAAACCTGTCCGTGCTTTACTTGGTCCAGAATGTGTTTCACCAAGGTAAAAATAGTCGGACCATTAGCTTGAATGCCAACTACATGGTATTGTTTAAAAATCCTAGAGACAAACTGCAAATTAGCACTCTAGCTCAGCAGATGTACCCTGGACGGAAATCATACTTTATGGAGAGCTATGAGGACGCTACCAAAGAGCCATTTTCTTATTTAATCGTGGATTTAAAAGCAAATACTCCAGAACACCTTAGGCTACGTACAGGGCTGTTTCCGGGGGAGAGGCCTGCTGCATACCTTCCTAAAAAGTAAACGCTATGTCTCTGCGTTTAAAAAGAAACCTCCCCCTCTTGAGAAGGCTAGTGGGTTCTACAGCTAAAGAACGGAAGGCCATCTTGGGTCGCTGTTCTTCAGATCTCATATTAGCCCTATGTGAGATTGCTTTGAATCTTCTCAAAGGACGCATTCCACTCACCCTGAACCAATTGAAAAAATTAAGGAGACAAAAGACAGCGATCAAACTCTTTGCCAATAAAAGGGCCAGTCTTCAAAAGAAAAGACATAGTATACAACAGTCTGGGGGTTTTCTTCTACCTTTACTCAGTATAGCCGTGCCCTTCATCACCAGCCTTATTGCGGCCAGACGTGGGGGTTGAACACGTGGTGTGATGGCCACTAAAATGTACTTGGTGCCTCAACAAGAGTTGGATAGACTTAAAAAACAAATGCAGGGTCCTGAAGATATCAGACAAACAGCGGAAAATGATTTGGATACGGCCATGAAGGATGTTTTGAACCGAAAAGGATTGAACCCCTATGATAAGATTCAAAAATACACAAACCTAATGCAAAGGTATTTGACTCGGGTAAAGCAAGGGGAGAGAGAGACTAACCATTTAACCCTTTCCCTACCGGACCCTTTAACAGATGTCGAACCTAACGATAGCCATGCCCCTGTAAGGCCTGTACCGTCGATCTTACCTAGTGGAGATAATATGTCGGGTGAAGCTCAAATGCCATTTGAAGATAAAGTTATGCATGACCTACTGACACATGTGCCTTTACGTAACAGGAAGAATGTTAAATACATTATGAACAAGATAAAAGACTCAAAGGGGATAGCTGCTTGGAACGACTCTGGAGAGTTTATCCTTCAGGGCTCTGTGGTTAGGGGGTCCCATATGCAGGACTTGCTTAAAAGTACCACGGCTGCCCACAAGGTTGCTGATGACCGAAGGCCTCCCGGCTGGCGTCAGTTTCTTAAGGCCCTGGCAATCCTCAACATCCCCCTCTCCGGTGTACCCAACCATAAGCTTCGTCAACAGATTCAAGCTTTAAAACAAAAGCCTTCAACGAGATACAGCACCCCTAAAGATGCCCCAACGACACCGGCCCCATATGAAAGCGATGATGCTAACTCATTTACTCCCATGAACGTCTCAGGACCTTTTCCTAAACCCGATCTCTCGGCGTGGTTAGACTTTTGAAAATGACTTTTGAATGACTATGATTAAATTCAATAAATTTTTTATTTGAAAAATAAGCAAGTTAACATTTGTGGCATTCTTGAAACATATGACGTGAGCATACGCCTTGATTACGCGTTCTTAAAGGACACACATTTGAACACTTTTGATATTTTCTAACAAAACAAGATACAAGGTTATCATTACTTCTTAAATCATCCTTATAAAGAGACATAACATCTTCAAAAGAAACTCCCCGGGCTCTTTGGCACAGGTAAAATACACAGTGGTGACCGCATGCAGTGGAAAGGTTATCTTGCACTTGTTTGATGTTGTAGTAGATCTTTGTACCGTTTAGGGTCAAAAAATCTTTAATAGATTTAGGGAAATGTGAAAAACCGGGGGGAAAGCCATAGGAATCAAAAAAAGTTGAGATTTTTCGTCCACCTTCCTGTTCTAATGTCATAGCTAGCCAATGTTCACCAGGCATGTGTTTAGGATGGGTATTGACAATAAACATTGCAGGCCTCTCAGACCATATCTCAATAGGTAATTCATCACAAGCCAACACTCCACAAAATTGTTTTCCAATCAAGCGGCTCATGAGACCGTCCAACTCTTGGGTATTCATGTCTTTGTTCAAAGGTCCTTAATAATAATCCACTAAGACCTGTCTTCGGGCATTCACTTCCAAGATTGAATCAGAGCATGCGTAAACAATCATGCTAACTGTACAGGCTAAAGGTGTACGGAAACGCATTTCCAGCCTGAGGTTACCTTGGGACACCACAGACAGATTTCCTGAGGTGTCATCATCAGGTGATAAATTGAAAGCATACAATGTGTAACCCTCTGCAAAATCATTTCTGTCAATAGGTAAAGAGAGATCTTTTAGATGTCGCCCTGTAGCCAGGAATAGATTGTAAAATTCTCGCACAGATATGTTGTTATTAAATTGTGGTTGGAAAGCCTTCGCCGGAACCTGACGTCCGTCCTGACAGAGCGCTACATACTCTGCATTGAAGTGCTGAAAATTAAAGGTTTTTTTTATCTAAACTGCCCGTATTAGAGGCGTGATCAACCAGACCTATAACCACATATCTAGGTAAAGGGCCTAGAAATAGGTTTTCTTGACTGCAGATTCTACTGCCCACAGGTATGCTAAAGGTTTTCATGGTAATTCTTTGGAGAGGGTAAAGGGCATTTCCTTTCATCAAAGCATGTGAGTGACCCAGGCGCACGGCCGGAGATACAGATACTTTTTTAATAAAAAGGGTTGCCCCCAACACTTTCAAACTAAAATCCCCGTCTTGGGGAGACATCAGGCAAAAATCATCCTTGGCCCTGGTTAATTTTAATCTTAAATCAACCGAATTTAAGAGTAACCGTTCTTGAAAGAAAATGTCAGAGTGTATAGGGCCTAGCAAATGAAACTCTCGAGATTCGGCGCAGTAGCGAGCTCGTGCCGCTAGTCCTTTGTTTGCACCGGTGGAAGGGTCTGTCGATTCCATAGAGGCTCCTGCAGTATCCTTGCTAAACAGCCCGGCGCTAAATTGGGTTTTGAGAGTGTCTTCGGAGTAGTTTAGTAAACACTCCATGATGGCTCTATAAGGGTATGTAGCGCTGCTTTGACTGATTAGGCGTTCACCCAAAGTCACATCAACTTGGGAGAAAATGGTGGCCAAGGGGTAATTAATGAGACTCACTTTGGCATCGTCTGCAATATTAGACCCATCTCTTTTGGTCACTTTTAGACGTAAATGCACCAAGGTGTTGTTGAGGTCCAGATAGTTGTCACCATGGCCTGGTATGAAAAATTCGATAGGCCCGTTATCGGTAATAGCAGAGAGAGGGGCTATCTCCACATAACTGGATCTATCTATTGAATGCTGCGTTAACGGTGCCGTGAAAAGATCAAGTTCTGTCTTTATAGCTTCAGAGGACATTCGATGTAAAAGAGCCATGTCACTTATTCTTTTAGAAAATACTTCCTAGTATTCTTTTAGCCTGTTTTGGTACAGACCTCCTCACTTTACCCCGTCTTTGACTTACTGAGGTTCTTTTAACAGTTAACCGCCGCTTTTTAGGTGCCGGCCTACGCCTTAAACCAGGGGGTCTCTTTTTTGGCCTTCGAGACAATATCATAAGCCCCGAGCCTTCTTGATGCTCCACCTCTGGTGACGCCCTTCGGGTCATAGCATTGGCTACAACCTCACTTACTATATTTTTAGCCGCTGATTTTAAATGTGGTTTGGCTATGCTGAAGCCTCTCTTCATAAACGGTAAAACCATCCTGAAGAGGTTACGGAATATACCTCCTATCCCCGAACCATACATTGTCGGCGCTCCATGATATCCTGGTAGTCCATTACCCACTTGATCCACATAGTATGAAACATAACGTTTAGGGTCGAGCTGATGGTGCTCCATAACACTTTTATTTGTATTATGTTTATAAATATAATACAGCTATTATATATGTAGAGAGGTTTTGGTGGGTCTAAAGTGGAGTTTTACAATCGTTTTACCATAAGTAAATTCAATGTTTTCGTTCTGATCCGTTTTAAGCTCAACCAGAATGTTTTCAATATAGTTCTTGCTGACATGTACGTAGTGCGGCTTGTCATAATTGACAGTGACGATGTCCCCATCCTTGCCGTCTATATGAACTGTTCGCAGGAGGGGCACACAGCTGTCTCCGACCCTTTGATAGGTTATGATGTCGGTATAGACAAATATGTTGTAAAAGCCTGCATGTATATCCGCAGGGAATGGGAATAATTTATCGTTCACATACGTCCATTTATTGGGACCCATCCCCAACATGTAGGATAAATTACCGCTGGTCTTTATACCTCCGTTAGCAGGCCCTGAGATTTGTATCCTTTTATGGATTGGATTGTAGAATAGGAATATTTCCATCTTGTTCAGGGTTAGGTGTTCATTCAACTCTGAGACGATCCTGTCGACGGTTCTATAGAAACCTTTTTTAAGCTTAATAAGTATCGCAGGTTCCGAGAACCTTTTGCAATAAAAATCACGGTCCTTAGCTTTGATATTATACCAACTATGGGGGTATGTAATCTCGCTGAGACCTACTTCCCAAGCCTCTGATAACTCTATAGGCTTTGGAAAATTGGTTGTATACTTCGAACTCTGATTATTACGATATATCTGTGCCGACGCATTACTGGGGAGAGTCAGGTAGAAGCCGCTGTGTTCCATGATGCCCAACTGTGTACACGCGAATGATGCGCTAGTTATCATGACTAGGGGTTTAAATTAAGCCCCGTTGCCTCCACCACATCCTGCTCCAATACCCAACTGTTGAACTTTTGAGGCCAGTTTTTCCAGCGGACCAGTAACCATTTTTTACCCTTTTCTCTCTTCTGATCTAGAATCTCCTCCACGTGAAAGACTTTGTCTTTACCCAACTGGACCTTCTGTAATTCCTTCTCATAAAAAGATCCCTCTATAAGATCCCCGTCATAATCTTTTAATTTGTAGACCGGCGGAATGCGTGGCAGACATTCGGTAACGGTAAACAACTCCGAGCTAAAGCCTTGTTCGTATTTTTTGTCGAAAACACCCCTCAACTTTGATATACGCACCAAGTCACCCACTAGGAATTTAAAAGTCATTTTTTTCTTACGGCGAAGTGGGAACAAACCATACATATTTTTAAAGACTTGAAAAGAGTTTTCCGAAGAGACCTCCGAGGGCTTCATACGTATAGTCTTATGGTAGCTGTGGTTGTACCCGTTTACTAAATCCTGAACTATGTCTGTATATCGGTTGGTGTTGTGAGCTGTAAAATAGCGCCACATCCGCTCTTTCAAAGTCCTATTAAAGCGTTCCACAACCGAAGCTTTCAAATCAGAGCCTGTAGCAAAATGTACTATATTATACTTATTCATTAGCTTCTGAAATGTTTTATTAAAAAATTCTTTTCCGCCATCCGTCTGCACTTTCTTGGGGGCGCCTCCTGCCTTCAAGATCGATTCAAAGGCCCTGGTCACCTCTGCCCCGCTCTTATTTTTTAACACCCTTACATAGGCTAATTTAGAGAAAATATCTATAACCGTTAGCATGTAGCGATTTCCATCATTTTTATCGGCAAGGGACTGCATGTCACATAGATCCGCCTGAAATTGGGATAATGGATGCGTAGAAAAAACTCTATTTCTTGGAAAATGTTTTCTTACAGGTTTATGTAGAGTGTAGGCATCTTGCTCTGATAACCATTCATTCACTTTAGCATCGCTTAACAGACTACCTGTTTCTTCGACTATAGCTCTCTGTAAACGCTCTTTACCCCCATAAGACCCGGGGTTAGAGGGATTATAATATATGTTTTTCAACAGCTGCTCAGCCATCCTTCTTGCCTCTCTGAGGTACAATAACTGTAATGAGCCACTTTCATATAACGACAACATTTCAGTTTGTGAATTTTTATTTTAAGAATGCAACAATTATTACGTATACAGACAATTCAGGATTTGTTGCAAGATACAAGTCCCCGTTTTCTCAACAATCACAGCATGCAACACCCTGTATATATTGTTTAGATTTACAGGTTTGTTTCGCTGAATTTTTAAAACACACACGTCTGATATATAAGTATATAAACAACAAATATGATACACATTCACATTAAAGGGTGGTTCAAACAAATAATGTAAAATCTTAGCCAAAGTTATTTCTAGTTCTTCAGAATCCTCAACAAGCCTTGATACCATATGTGACCATTGTAAACTCTCGCCCGTATGTCGGACATGTTTCATGATTTGCTCCATTTTTAACACACGCTCTACAATAACCCCTGTATTGTGGGTTGTGTAGAACTTTACATTGTTCACTTTATTTTCAATAATCTGATGCATAACATTTGTAAGGTCTCTCAAAAGAAAAAATGTATTTATTCGCTCAAACATCGTAGACACATAGTTACCCATAGCTCTAAATAAACAAAATGTCACTCGGTCTCTTGGGATTTATTGAGCCAGAAAAGCATCACAGCAGCCACCACAGCTTCCCTGTATTTGTTGTCGTCCACCAGGGTGTGTCGGATTTCTTTGAGTTTCTCATGGATGAAGATGGCCTCCTTCAGTTCATGTAGGAAGGCTTCGGTTACCCCGTAAACTCTAGGGATAGACGGCGCAATACCCATAGACTCCAGGGCGATGACCAGCGCTGGTATAAAACGGCAGGACCACAGTCTTTTCACCAGCTCCTCAAAATGATTGAAAAAGTAGTATCTAGGAGGGTCGTAGAGGCAAGGATGACGACGCTGGCTGGGATGATTGATCTCACAGCCGATGCATTTTTCTCGTATATATTCGCCAATCACCACGTTTAAAAGTGTAGCTACAGAGGCCTTGATTGTATCCACAAAAATAGTACTGGCCACCCCATCAAACACATCCTCAGGCTGGGTAAATGTCGGGGGTGTCACGGGTCTTGCCAGGGGTGCGTAGAGTGTAGGGCTTCGTGGCATAGAGTCTTTAGTGTCGGGCCCCCATGACGTAGTGGCTTCCTCGTAGATGGTCTGGAGATCCATGGTGTATGCTGAAATGAAGAACTGGCTGCTTTTTTCTTTTTATTGTAGAACAAGGCCCTTGGGTATCTGGGGGGGCGGGGTTAAAGCATCCGCTTACTTAGTTTTCTTCTGACGCTGTATCTTCTTGAGGCTCTTTTGCATCGTAATCTTTACGATTCGTATATATTATGCACTTCTTTAAATGAACAAGGCTCTGACGCTGTTGGCTCTGTACAAAGAGAGCATCCAACGGTTGCAACATTTTCAATTCCAGTACATCCCAACTCTTAAAAGGAATAAGCAGACGCAGTCGGGTATCCCCAGTCAGGCCACCACCCCTAAGGTTGTGGTTTCGGATTGCCTCGGTGCCGATATAGAACTCCACGCTGCCGCACGGTCGGCCATTCTTTCTTTGTATTTTCACCCTGTGAAATATTTGTCCTGAGGAGTCAGGGGTACCTTCCCAACGGGTCTCGTGGCCCGTGAACACACTATACCCCTTGGTGATAAGGCTCAGTTCAGGACATACAACCTTGCGAAAAACCGACCAGTCTTCAACACCATATTCCAAGCCTACAGTCTGGTCTGTATATTCTTCTCCTTCATCTACCGTATAGAGGGTCACTCTACAGGCCAGGTAATCAAACCGATACCCCCACTGCTGGCCATTAGACATCAACACTTGATCTGTCAGAGCATTTGCTGGCGGTATTTGGGTTCTATACACATTTAAAAAACGTTTTTTTGGCGCATCATATATTGCTGGTTGATACTTTGCCCTTGCTCTATGGGCAACCCGAAGGCCTGTTTCAGTTGTTACCGTCATCACTGCTTTGGTACCAATCCCAAATTCCATGGTTATTCTTAAGATCTTGTGCACTCTTAAACAGGTATTGTTCAGCGGCTTTATAAGGGGCCTTAACCAACCCAAACCGTGAGAAACAGTAACAGGTTGACCTGACACATGGTCACTTACTCAACCCTGGGCATGCACCCTTCTACATGACATAGGGTCATAAATCATTACATAGGGTCATAAATCAGGCTTGGGTCATCAATCATTAACGGCCTGTCAAATGGACCCTTACTCACCCCATAGCCCCCACCTAACCAGGCTTGCCTATCAGGCTTGGGTCATCAATCATTAACGGCCTGTCAAATGGACCCTTACTCACCCCATAGCCCCCACCTAACCAGGCTTGCCTGACCAGAAGACATGCACACGTCATCACTACATAGGGTTCACATAGCGTTCACATAGGTTCACATAGGGTCATCAATCAAAATTTTGACACGTGACATCTACTTTAATCTCTCTGGTGTGGAGTGCAATAGAGATTGCATCATCTGTGGATCTGATTGGGTGGTATGCAAATTGGAGTGGGTCTAGGGTTTCTGGAATAATGGTGTTAATGTGAGCCATTACCAGCCTTTCAAAGCACTTAACTTGTTAAGATATAGTGGGCAGCATTTTCACATTGGGATAAATAGCATGCCCAATTTCAACTTCCTGCTACTCGTGCCAAGAATATAAGATATGCATAGTATTAGTAGATTTGGATAGAAAACACGCTGTGTGAGTATCATGAGTATCATGAGTATCATGTCTGTGAATATTACAGAACTTATGTAGCAGGCAAAACCCTGAGGACTAACCATTCAGAATATTTATTTTAGGTCTCTGTCTGTTCAGTGAGTTCTCATTGGGACACTAGATGAATTAGGAGTTCGTTTTCAGTTCCTACCGATTCAACTAGATGTCACCAGTCTTTGGAATTTGGTTGAGGTTATTCCTTTGAGAAATGAAGAAGTACGGCCATCTTGGAAATGGGTAACACGGTTGAGAGTTGCGCAAGACTTGAAAAGTAGCGTTGTTTGTTGTCTTCCTGTATTGAACACAGATACAGAGTGATTCCACTACAGGCACATGTGAGTTTCAGGGATCCTGCAGGAGTCCCCTGGACCGACTGTTCAGCCTGTGTGAGTACGACCTGACAGTGGACACCTGAGGGAGAGGAATGACAGGTCAGATCAATCAAGTAGTCACATCAGTATCACAGCAAAACAGGTTACACTGATCAGACTAGTCAGCAACTCACAGGAGGCAGCTGCCAGCAGTAGCAGCAGAGATGCAGGGAACATGGTTTGTGTTGAAGCTGAAATGGTGTGAGCTGCTCTTCTCTACTTTCCAGGACTCAGAGGGATGTAACAGGACTCTCATATACAGAGAGGTTTTTATATAGGAGGAGGTAGAGGGAGAGAAAGGAACAGAGGGGCTACAGTAAGTACATTTGCATAAGTGGAGGATATACAGTTGAAGTCGGAAGTTTACATACACCTTAGCCAAATACATTTAAACTCAGTTTTTCACTATTCCTGACATTTAATCCTAATAAAAATTCCCTGTCTTAGGTCAGTTAGTATCACCACTGTATTTTAAGAATGTGAAATGTCAGAATAATAGTAGAGAGAAATTGGTTTCAGCTTTTCTTTCTTTCATCACATTCCCAGTGGGTCAGAAGTTTACATACACTCAATTAGTATTTGGTAGCTTTGCCTTTAAATTGTTTAACTTGGGTCAAAGTTTTGGGTAGCCTTCCACAAGCTTTCCACAATAAGTTGGGTAAGTTTTGGCCCATGGTGTAACTGAGTCAGGTTTGTAGGCCTCCTTGCTCGCACAATCTTTTTCAGTTCTGCCCACACATTTTATATAGGATTGAGGTCAAGGCTTTGTGATGGCCACTCCAATACCTTGACTTTGTTGTCCTTAAGCCATTTTGCCACAACTTTGGAAGTGTTCTTGGGGTCATTGTCCACTTGGAAGACCCATTTGCGACCAAGCTTTAACTTCCTGACTGATGTCTTGAGATGTTGCTTCAATATAGCCACATAATTTTCCTCCCTCATGATACCATCTATTTTGTGAAGTGCACCAGTCCCTCCTGCAGCAAAGCACCCCCACAACATGATGCTGCCACCCCCTGTCACGTTCTGACCTTAGTTCTTTTGTTATGGCTTTGTTTTAGTATGGTCAGGGCGTGAGTTGGGTGGGTTGTCTATGTTCGTTTTTCTATGATTTGGTATTTCTGTGTTTGGCCTGGTATGGCTCTCAATCAAAGGCAGCTGTCAATCGTTGTCCCTGATTGAGAACCATACTTGGGTAGCCTGGTTTCACTTGAGTTGAGTTGAGTTGTGGGTGCTTATTTTCCGTGTCAGTGTTTGTTTCCACATGGAACTGTTTCGGTTTTGTTTTTTCACATTGTCGTTTATTGTTTTGTTCGCTGTTCTTATTAAAAACGAAGATGAACACTTACCACGCTGCGTATTGGTCCGATCCTTGCTACTCCTCAGAAGAAGAGGAAGACGGGCAGCAGCAGCAATCTCAGGACTCCTGGACAATGAAGGAGATTCTGAACGGCAAGGGACCATGGGCACATCCTGGGGAATATCGCCGCCCCAAGGCGGAGCTGGAGGCAGCGAAAGCAGAGAGGCGGCGGTATGAGGAGGCAGCACGGCAGCACTCTTTTTACTGTGGATATAGATACTTTTGTACCTGTTTCCTCCAGCATCTTCACAAGGTCCTTTGCTGTTGTTCTGGGATTGATTTCCACTTTTTGCACCAAAGTAAGTTCATCTCTTGGAGACAGAACACGTCTCCTTCCTGAGCGGTATGACAGCTGCGTGGTCCCATGGTGTTTATACTTGCGTAATATTGTTTGTACAGATAAACGTGGTACCTTCAGGCATTTGGAAATTGCTCCCAAGGATGAACCAGACTTGTTGTCTGCCCAGTCCCTCTCTGTAAAGCAGAGATGAGGAGGCAGCATGGCAGCGTGGCTGGAAGCCCGAGAGGCAGCCCCAAAAATGTATTGGGGGGGGGGGGGGGTGTGTGTGGAGAAGTCAGGTAGGAGACCTGTGCCAGCTCCCTGTGCTTACCGTGGAGAGAGAGGGACCGGGCAGGCACACTTGTATTTTCAGGAATGTTTAATATGAATATTTATGAAGCGCTCACCGTATGTTGTCGAATTTGATCACGCTAAAGGGACCTGTGCGCAGAGGTTAACCTTTTCCCTGCCTGTACTGTTACCTTTTTGCAGTCCCTGTGTATGACCTTTGCCTGTCCCTGGACCCAGCTACCTGCTTCCTCCTGTGGTCCTTTGCTAATAAACATGTGCTGCGGCCTGCCCTTGAAACCAGCATTCTGTCTCCCCTCGTATTCATCACAGCCAGAAGCCTGTTTTTTCGGTAAGGGAAGCCGCAGTGGAGCAGGTGGAAAGCTTCAAGTTCCTCGGCGTACACATCACTGACGATCTGAAATGGTCCACCCACACAGACAGTGTGGTGAATAAGGCGCAACAGTGGAAGAGGCTGAAGAAATTTGGTTGGGCTCCTAAAACCCTCACAGAACCCTTCTACAGATGTACAATTGCGAGCATCCTGTTGGGCTGTATCACCGCCTGGTATGGCAACAGCACCGCCCTCAACCGCAGAATTCTCCAGTGGGTGGTGCGGTCCACCTAATGCATCATTGGGGGCAAACTACAGCACAGGAAGGCCAAAAAGATCATCAAGGACATCAACCACCCGAGCCACTGCCTGTTGAAGGCGAGGTCAATACAGGTGCATCAAAGCTGGGACCAAGAGACTGAAAAACTGTTTATATATTGTATTCTATTCTATGCCACTCCGACATTGCTCGTCCTAGTATTTACATACTCCTTCCATTATTTTATGTTTAGGTTTGTGTATATTGTGCATTGGTTTGAATTGTTGGATATTACTGCACTGTTGGAGCAAGAAACCCAAACATTTCTCTATATTCGCAAGAACATCTTCTACACATGTGTATGTGACCAATAAAATGTCCAGCAGCAGACATGGAAGGAACATGGTTTGTGTTGAAGCTGAACTGGTGGGAGATGCTCTTGTTAGACATTGTTTAAATGGGGAAAGTGCCAGAGGGTGGGTTTGCATTGATATAAAGATATGGGGCAGCGGGGGGGGGGGGGGGGGGGGGTATACTGTATTAGTGGGCATAGTGAAGCACTTATGTTTTGATTAAGAGGGTCAACAATTAAGGATGTGTATTTTTTATGGAAAACCATTTTTCATACCTTTGAGACAATGAGCTCCATGTTGACTGTCTCAGTGAGCAGCAGGTAGCCTAGCAGTTAAGAGCGTTGGGCCAGTAACTGAAAGTTTGCTGCTTTGAATCCTTGAGCCTACTGGGTGAAAAATCTGTCGATATGCCCTTGAGCAAGGCACTTAACCCTAATTGCTCCTGTAAATCGCTCTGGATTAGAGCGTCTGCTAAATGACTAACATGTACTCTTTCAGAGTTTGGAACTTGTTTTTACATGTTATATTATGTAGCAATAACAGCTTGGAGCTTTAGACTATATTGTGCATACATATATTTGTCTACGCTCATCATTTAATATCATATCAAACTAGTATAAACTAGAAACTATATCAACTAAATTCATGATTCCATGAGGTGAGTTGGCTTTATTTTATTAAAGTTAACATGGCCCCCTCCTGGGAGATACATAAAACTTCTACTGTTTAAAGGTTGAGTGAGTTTTAGTATAGGTCTGGTGGTGGTTTGTATCACTGTGGAGGCGAGCACAATAATACACAGCTGTGTCCTCAGTCTGCAGATTCTGTCCTGTTAAAGTCACAGTATTGCTGGAGGAGTCTACTGTGAGGCTGAACTTATTTTTCAGGGAGTCTTTGTGGTGCGTTCCTCCAGTATATTTCATTCCAATCCACTCCAGTGTTTTCCCTGCAGGCTGTCGGATCCAAGCTGTGTAATAGCTACCTACAGAATATGAAACCTTACAAGAGATGGTCAGTGGTTGACCTGGCTGGACAGTCATAGAGGCTGGCTGAGTGAGTTCTTCACAGTGAACACCTGAGAAAATAAAACCACAACAGAAAAACATTCATGTTAGTCATTCCAAATAGCATTATAAACAAGTTTTAACAAGACTAAAGCCATTGTTAAGTGGCATGTTTATCCCCCAAATCCGGAGAGACTCACAGGAGGCAGCTGCCAGAAGCAGCAGTAGAGATGCAGGGAACATGGTTTGTGTTGAAGCTGAACTGGTGGTGGTTGCTCTTCTCTACTCTCCAGGACTCAGAGTTCCTCTAAAGGCATACCCTGTTTAAGTACTGAAAGGATCCGGGGGAGGGTTTGCATTGACGTAGAGAGATGGGGGGAGAGGGGTATTTAGGGAGACCTGACAGGGAGACACTAAAACAGCAGAGATGTGTATTCATTTTTTTTTAACTATATAGCTTTTGTGTGGATATATCCTGTATACTGAACAAAATTTTAACGCAACATGTAAAGTGTTGGTCCCATGTTTCATGAGCTGAAATAAAAGATCCCCAAAATGTTCCATATGCACAAAAAGCTTATTTTTCTCAAATTGTACGCAGAAATTTGTTTACATTCCTGTTAGTGAGCATTTTTACTTTGCCAAAATAATCCAGGTGTGGCATATCAAGAAGCTGATTAAACAGCATGGTCATTACACAAATGCACATTGTGTTGGGGACAGGTTTTTTCACACAACACTATGACACAGATGTCTCAAGTTTTGAGGGAGCGTGCAATTGGCGTGCTGACTGCAGGAATGTCCACCAGAACCATTTCCAGAGAATGCATTGTTAATTTCTATACCATAAGTGTCAAAGGTGTGTACGGGAGGCGAAGTCAGGTGCATTTGAGCAGAGTGTAATGAACAGGCGCACTTTTAAACAATGTGTAACAAGACTAGAGCATCTCCCACCAGTTCAGCTTCAACACAAACCATGTTCCTTCCATGTCTGCTGCTGCCACTTTGACAACATCTGTGATTTCCTTCAACAGGTGTTCATGGTCAGACACTGACGGAGTCTTAACCAGTAGTTAATAAACCTGGAGAATCACACAAACTGACCTGTACCATGAAGAGGGTTAAACCAAGGCCTCATACCTTTTAAAGGGTTAATAATTGATGTTATGATAAACTGTACGGTCTCCTCTTCTAGGAGGTGTATTAAAATCTGTTTGAGTGTTGTGCCCTTCAGACACTATCAGAAGAAGGAAAAGTACAGTACATTCATACTCCTCCTGTCTGGGCCCCACTGTGGTTATCTGGTTTTCTGAGAACACAAGGCTACTGCAGACCTGATGAAAACAGCCACCTGTCAGAAGATGCTTGAACTTGTTCACCTTGTTATGACCCTATAAATGTGATGAAAGGTCATGTTTCGGTCAAACCCACTTCTGAGCTTTTAATTGCTGATTAGATGGTTGCTGCTGTCAGGGGGAGGTTAGATTTATTAAAATGTTGTTGCCAGGGAAATTCACACAAGGTGGACTGGGAGAGGCTATACGAGTTACAGGATGTCTTAGACATTTTGCAGAATCTGGGGAGAGCTATCATATACATATACTCATGTACTCTGTACCAAATTCTGCCTACAATTGTATTACTAAAGGAGTATTTTAATACTTAAACAAAGAGTCTGTCTTTACTTTCCATTACTAATGTATGTTTTATAATTATATAGACCTGAACATTTGTTGAGGAAATTGACCAACACTTTGGCGAGCTTGCCAGGAGCGAGTGACCACTTCGTTGGACTGACCATTGATCCACGTGCAAGCGCTACAAAATGATTAGATAAGCAGATGCATGCATCTAAAGTCTCTAATTTGCTATAACATGTTGTGGTTAATGAGTCATTCTGGCAAGTAAGTGGTGCCTGACAGTTAAATTTATACAAACCTACATTTTTCTGTAATAGTGGAATAATTGCAAGTGTGAAATTGTTGTCACAGAACCCGTGGGAGGAAGCACAGACACCTAGGTGGAAATAGGTTATAAATTCCTGGGTTAAATGTTTATTGTGATTGGACTTAGGGCGAAATTCCAAGTAAAAACGCAGATTGTTATGATTATTGTGAGATTTGGTGATAGGATTTAGGGCAAAATTCCAAATATAAACGATTGTTATGATTATTCTGATGACACTTGGTGATAGGACTTGATTATTTTTCTGATAAGGTATTCTGGAAGTGTTCTATGTATTTTGTAATTGTTCTATGTATCATGTCTTCTGTGTGGTATGACTGGATAGAGGGACATTAAATCAAGAGTTAGTTATAAACAATATAATGCCCGTGTATTTGAATTAACTGAGTGGACATTCGGATCAGATGCTGGAAGAGTTGCCTGTGGGGGTATAAACCTTAATGTATACACCCTTGCTGTATTAGTAAATAGACCTACCCATGTGTTACTGACCCATGTTATTTTAAAAAGAAATAGTTTTGAAGTAATATTTTCTCCCTTGGAAGGAGAAGATTGTGGAGGTTACACCAAAGTTTATACCAGCTATAAATCATCTTGAACCCTTTACTATTTCATGGTTGCTCCACATAGGACAATTATTTTACACCACCCATACATTCCATGGTATTCAGTTATTATTTACTTATCACCCTGCTTTAAATAAACTTATGCGAGTTAATTTACAGCTGGGGGTTCCGCTAGCGGAACGTTTCAACAACATCTGGTGAAATTGCAGAGTGTGAAATTCCCAAAAAATATATTAGAAATTGTAACGGTCGTCATCGTCAGATGAGAAAGAATCGGACGAAAGCGCAGCGTGGCATGTGTTCATGACTTTTATTAAACTGAACACTGAAACAAAAATTACAAGGTGCAAAAAGAAACCGAAACAGTCCTGTCAGGTGCAGAACACTAAACAGAAAACAACTACCCACAAAACATAGGTGGGAATAAGCTACCTACTGTAAGTATGGTTCCCAATCAGAGACAACGATAGTCAGCTGTCCCTGATTGAGAACCATACCCGGCCAAAACAAAGAAATACAAAACATAGAAAAAGGAACATAGAATGCCCACCCAAATCACACCATGAACAAACCAAAATAGAGACATAAAAAGCTCTCTAAGGTCAGGGCGTGATAGATGTATTTAACTTTCATACAATCACAAGTGCAATACACCAAAAGCTTAACTTCTTGTTAATCTAGCCACTGTGTCAGATTCAAAAAGGCTTTACGGTGAAAGCAAACCATGCTGTTATCTGAGGACAGCAGCCCATCAAACAAACACATGGCAATCATAATTCAACCTGCCAGGCGTGACACAAAACTCAGAAATAACTATATAATTCATGCCTTACCTTTGAAGATCTTCTTCTGTTGGCCCAATGCTAGGCTACCTGCTGCTCACTGAGACAGTAAACATGGAGCTCATTGTTTCAAACGTATGAAACATGGTTTGGAGTATATTGTGCATACATGTATTTATGTCTATTCTCATCATCCCCTCATCATATCAAACTAGCTTAATAAACTAGTAGTGACTATATAAACTAAATTCATCATTCCATGAGGGGATTTGGCTTTATTTTATTAAGAAGGTTAATATCGCCCCCTCCTGGTAGGTACATAAAACTCCTACTGTTGAAGGGGTAAGTTAATTTTATTATAGGTCTGGTGCTGGTTTGTATCACTGTGGAGGCGAGCACAATAATACACAGCTGTGTCCTCAGTCTGCAGACTCTCTCCTGTTAAAAACCATGTGTTGCTGGAAGTGGCTCCAGTGATGCTGAACTTGTTTTTAAGTTAAAATGTATAAGCTATGCTTCCACCATTATTGATACAGTATATCCAATCCACTCCAGTGTTTTCCCTACAGGCTGTCGAATCCAATTTGCACTAGTGCTAGTAACAGAATATGAGACCTTACAGGAGATGGACAGTGGTTGATCTGGCTGAACAGTTATAGAGGCTGGCTGAGTTCAGAACTCTGTAAACCTGTGAAAGAGAGTAGAATGAACATGATTAAAAACATTTCACAATTACATTAAAGTCAATACAGCAGTAGAGATGGAGGGAACATGGTTAGTGTTGAAGCTGAACTGGTGGGTGTGGTTCTTTACTCTCCAGGACTCAGAGGGACATACTAGTACAGAGTTGTTTTACAGGGAGAACGTAACACGCCAATGTAAAAATAGATTTTTTTATATAACTATATATAACTACTAACTACTTTAGCGAACAAAACATACATGTATTGTGTAACATCCTATGAGTCCTATGAGTGTCATCTGATGAAGATCATCAAAGGTTAGTGATTAATTTGATCAATATTTCTGCTTTTTGTGACTTTGGCTGGAAAAATGGCTGTGTTTTTCTGTGACTTGGTGGTTACCTAACATAATCGTTTGTGGAGCTTTCGCTGTAAAGCATTTTTGAAATCAGACACTGTGGATGAATTAGGGAGAATTTTATCTTTAATATGGTGTAAAATACTTGTATGCTTGAGGAATTTTAATTATGATATTTTTGTTGTTTTGGATTTGGCGCCCTGCACTTTCACTGGCTATTGGCGATACCATCCCACATATCCCAGAGAGGTTAACCAAGTTTAATTCTTCCCAAAAAGTTGACACAGCTGTATTCAGACAAAAAACATTTATCACCATCACATGTATATATATCCCACTTTAGACACACCTCCTTCTCTCTAATCCTTACATCTTATAGTTCCACAGGAAGAGGATAATAGGGTAATAAACCCTTATTACTCCCTTCAGGGGATCTGACCTGACCTCCTGACCTCAACCCCTCCTTTGACTAATCCACAGATGTCCATCCGATACCCTATAGCAATCCTGTGATCTCCTCCCATCCACCCAGCACATTCCACAGCCACTCTGTCTTTCTACAGATCTAATTCCTTTATATACAGTACTATGCATCTGATCTATCATGTCTTTAATATCTCAATGTTCAAAGTTTAGAATCCAACTGTCCCTCCTCTTGAACAATAGCGTCCTAATGTTCAATTTATATACATTTTGAAATGACTAATGAAAGGACAATCAAACATGAATTTTAAAAAACTAACAAATTATTATGAATGAACAAACAATGATAACAAAACATGAATTAAAAAATGAACAATTGGAACAAACAATGATAACAAACATTCACCGTGAGGTTTAAAAACTCAGTGACTCATGGCCTCTGTTCTATAATCACATCATACACAATTTTATTTCCATCTCTCATCACACAACAAAATGCCATTCCAGCTGAATCTGATGTCTTGTTCCATGTAAGCTGGAACGCTTTTTGTTTCTCCACTTTCTCCTTCTGGTTCCTATAAGAGTGATATTATAAGACTTGGAAAGCAACAAAAAGACACAAAACATAACAGTATTAACAATGTGATAAGCTATGTATATTTATATACGCATGAAAACCAATGTCTGAGACCATGGCAATTCCCACTCTCTCTTCACCTGTCTCTATGCCTCCAGGATACTTTCCTGCTGGGTTCCACAAAAATTAAAGCTAAAAAAAATGTTCCTCATGCTTTCACCCAGTCTTCCCCTTTCAGCCCCAGGTCCGAGAGGTGTTCCCAAGTCATGTCATTTTCACTTTGTTCCCCATCTCCTCCGTTTCACCTGATAGGCACATCACCTGATATGCAAGTGTGTATCCCTAATCAACATTACATCCTCTTGAGGTAACTCAGCACTGTATATGCTTTCACATCAATGCCTTCAACAATTTGTTCAGAGTACAATTACCCGAACAGCTATCCTCTATCATATGATGCATTAACCTCTCTGCGCACAGAACCTGTTAGCGGGATTAAATTCGACAACATACGGTGATCGCTACATAAATAGCCATATTAAACATTCATGAAAATACAAGTGATTCGAAAGCCTAGAATCTTGCTAATCCAACTGCTTTGTCAGATTTTAAAAAGGATTTACTGCGAAAGAATACGATGTGATTATCTGAGGACAGAGCCCCATAAAAAAAAACTATTTCAACCAAAACAGGCGTAACAAAATCACAAATTGCAATAAAATAAATCGTTTACCTTTGACGATCTTCCTCTGTTTGCAATCCCAATGCTCATTGTTACACAATGAATGGTCTTTTGTTTGATAAATTCAATTTTTATAGCCTAACACGAAACATTTTGTGAACCGCTTGTGTCGTGAATTCCGTCTCATTCAATTTTCAACAACACATTCTGTAAGGGTTTTCTTCTGGTGAAAGAGAGGCGGACCAAAATGCAGCGTGGTGGTTATTCATGTTTTTAATAAAGACGACTATACATGAACAGACTAAACAAAACAACAAAAGTGAAAACCTAAACAGTCCTATCTGGTGTAAACACAGAGACAGGAACAATCACCCACAAAACCCAACACAAAACAGGATACCTAAATATGGTTCCCAATCAGAGACAATGACTAACACCTGCCTCTGATTGCGATCCATATCAGGCCAAACATAGAAATAGACAAACCAGACACACAACATAGAATGCCCACCCAGCTCACGTCCTGACCAACACTAAAACAAGGAAAACACATACGAACGATGGTCAGACCATGACACATTCGATGTAAATACACACACTAAACGTGACTTAATGCAGTCATGTTTGGTTTCATTGCAATCAACTGGTTGTTTGTAACACAACCAAACTTGATGGGTCATTTTGCGGGACTTATTGACTGAAAGAAACCAATTTGAAGACAACAAGTAATGACATCATTGTGCACCAATTATATGACCGCTGTTTCGTCGATTGACTGTATTTTAACCCAATGACCACTGATCGTCTTGAAATCTAGCTTGGTCGATAGCCAATGAGCTGAGGTAAAGGGCAATATGTAATGGTTATGTGTTGGAATACCAACCCATGTAGTAAACTCCGCGGTAAAGAGGGTCACTCGCCATTGAAGATTCATACTGGAAGGAGCCACGTGTGTTACGCACAGCACTATTTTGGTAAAGCGCATCTTCAGCTGTTTATATATCAATCCGTATGGTGACTAAGTCAGGGAACGCTAAATCTAAGTCTAGATATACAGATGTACACACAATTTTAGAAGAAATTGATCGGATAAGTGAGACAGAGATTGTTGGAGGATGATTCATTTAGCGAGCATAGCTTTGATTCCCAAATGGGGGAATATTTTTTGAACGGAGAGGACATTGTTTTGGACTGGTAAGTTCTTCTCATGCTAATGCCGTTGTTTGAAATTAATAATATAACATTATTTGTGTTTTTTTTTGTAGCAATATATAAAAATGTAATGAAATGTGTAAAGTACACGTTGGCTATACATTGTGGGTGGGGGTATGTTTCTATGTATGTGTATGACCCATAGCCTATGTTTGTGTGTGTGTATATATACAGGTACATATTGTGGATTAGAGGGAGCATGGCCAAGATGCGTGTGTCTGCCGCTCCACCCCACCCCCACATGAAATAGCCTATTTGAGGCTGTTGAGGGGAGGGCAGGCCCACAACAATGGCCAAAGTGAAATGGAGACAGTAGATACAGCTGGTCTGTTGTAATATAATAAAGACAGTAGATCTAGCTGGTCTGTCATAATATAATAGAGACAGTAGATCTAGCTGAAATGTCATAATATAAAATAGACAGTAGATCTAGCAGGTCTATAATAATATATTCAACCGTATGTTCCCTGTATTCTATATATATATATAGATATAGATATATCTATATATATATATGTTTATTATACCTGTTGATACAGGGCTCATATGTGAAACTATTCTAACTGAACATTTTCTTTCACAGTTACACTGACTCCGAATGGGAGCCCCCAGTGCCAAGGTGTCCATCCCCCACTGAAGCTGGTTCATCCAGCCGGACACCTGTTGTCTCAGTGCTACTGGGGCATGGACCGAGAAAGAAAATTCACATTCCAACTGCAATAAAGGTCTACAACAAGAGCATGGGAGGTGTGGGCTGAGCTGTGGTGAATGCATTCATCCTACACAAGGAAATGGCTAAGAGCTGTGGAAAGCCCCCCCATCTCACAGCTAGCCTTCAGAAATATGCATATTCTAGCATCTTGTCCTGACAAAATAGCCCATTTACTTTGGGGACGTTATTTTTCCGAAAATGAAAATAGTGCCCCCTAGATTCAAGAGGTTAAAAACATCCTAAAAATTGATTCTATACTTCGTTTGACATGTTTCTACGGACTGTAATGGAACGTTTGGACTTTGTCTGGATCTATTGCTCGCGCCTCATGAAGATGGATTACTGGGCTGAACGCCCTAACAACAAGGAGGAATTTGGACATAAATGATTAACTTTATCGAACAAATCAAACATTTATTGTGGAACTGGGATTCCTGGGAGTGCATTCTGATGAAGATCAGCAAAGGTAAGTGAATATTTATAATGCTATTTCTGACTAATGTTGACTCCAACAAGGCGGATATTTGTTTGGTTGTTTAGGTCTCTGAGTGCCGTACTCAGATTATTGCATGGTGTTCTTTTCCGGTAAAGTTTTTTTTAAATCTGACACAGCAGTTGCATTACTGAGAAGTCTATCTTTAATTCTGTGAATAACACTTTTATCTTTTATCAATGTTTATTATGAGTATTTCTGGAAATTGATGTGGCTCTCTGCAAAATCACCAGGTGTTTTGGAAGCAAAACATTACTGAACGTAAGGCGCCAATGTAAACTGAGATTTTT
Source organism: Oncorhynchus kisutch (assembly GCF_002021735.2). Classification (NCBI taxonomy): domain Eukaryota; kingdom Metazoa; phylum Chordata; class Actinopteri; order Salmoniformes; family Salmonidae; genus Oncorhynchus; species Oncorhynchus kisutch. Next base: position 68,577,462 of record NC_034183.2, read on the forward strand.
TTGATATAAATATGCTCTTTATCGAACAAAACATACATGTATTGTGTAACATACATCATCATCCTATGAGTGGCATCTGGTGAAGCTCATCAAAGGTTAGTGATTCATTTTATCTATATTTCTCCTTTTTGTGACTCCTATCTTTGGCTGGAAAAATGGCTGTGTGTGTTTTTGTGACTTGGCTCTGACCTAACATAATCAAATGTTGTGCTTTTGATGTAAAGCCTTTTTGAAATCGGACACGATGGGTAGATTAACAAGAAGTTTATCTTTCATTTGTTGTACCGTGTGCACTTGTTAATGTGTGAAAGTTACATGCTTCTAAAAAATATATTTGGTTACTACATGATTTCATGTCTATACTATTATTCTACAATGTAGTAAAAATAAAGAAAAACCTTGAATGAGTAGGTGTGTCCAAACTTTTGGAGTAGGTGTGTCCAAACTGGTACTGTATTTTCATATTATGAGTACATTATGCAGACATAATGCATCCAGTGATGTATCAGATGCATGTCTTTGTAGGACAGACAGTACGCCTCCCTCTGCTATATGAATAACTTGTTCTGACACAACTTTCATCACTGCAACGACCCTGTCTGTCAATATCCAGACAGACACTGTCTGCCATTCAACATAGAAACATGTTTCTTACATCTCTCCTACTCCTGGCCTTCCTGCCATGTAAGTGGGGGGGATTTAAGTATCTTTGAATACAGGACAACAAACATTGGAGCGAGTGGAGAGAGACATCATATACTTCTGAATCTAGTCAATGCAGCAGTTTTACCTTTGTGTTATTCAGTTTTTTTGTCACTGTGTTAGTCAGTTGTTTTGTCACTGTGTTATTCAGTTGTTTTGTCACTGTGTTAGTCAGTTGTTTTGCCTTTGTATTAGTCAATTGTTTTACTATTGTGTTACATTGTGTTAGTCAGTTGTTTTCCTATTGTGCCAGTCAGTTGTTTTACTATTGTGTTAGTCAGTTGTTTTCCCATTTTGTTAGTCAGTTGTTTTCCCATTATGTTAGTCAGTTGTTTTCCCATTGTGTTAGTCAGTTGTTTTCCCATTGTGTTAGTCAGTTGTTTTCCCATTGTGTTAGTCAGTTGTTTTCCCATTGTGTTAGTCAGTTGTTTTACTATTGTGTTTGTCAGGTGTTTTACTATTGTATCAGTCAGTTGTTTTACTATTGTGTTAGTCAGTTGTTTTACTATTGTGTTAGTCAGTTCTTTTACTATTGTGTTAGTCAGTTGTTTTACTATTGTGTTAGTCAGGTGTTTTACTATTGTGTTTGTCAGTTGTTTTCCCATTGTGTTTGTCAGTTGTTTTCCCATTGTGTTAGTCAGTTGTTTTACTATTGTGTTAGTCAGTTGTTTTACTATTGTGTTAGTCAGTTGTTTTCCCATTGTGTTAGTCAGTTGTTTTACTATTGTGTTAGTCAGGTGTTTTACTATTGTGTTTGTCAGTTGTTTTCCCATTGTGTTAGTCAGTTGTTTTACTATTGTGTTAGTCAGGTGTTTTACTATTGTGTTTGTCAGTTGTTTTACTATTGTGTTTGTCAGTTGTTTTCCCATTGTGTTAGTCAGTTGTTTTACTATTGTGTTAGTCAGGTGTTTTACTATTGTGTTTGTCAGTTGTTTTCCCATTGTGTTAGTCAGTTGTTTTACTATTGTGTTAGTCAGTTGTTTTACTATTGTGTTAGTCAGGTGTTTTACTATTGTGTTTGTCAGTTGTTTTCCCATTGTGTTTGTCAGTTGTTTTCCCATTGTGTTAGTCAGTTGTTTTACTATTGTGTTAGTCAGTTGTGTTCCCATTGTGTTATTCACCATCTCCAGAGACAGTAGTAATGTACTGTACTTAGACTTCACCAGTCTGCAGGCTGAGGACACAGCTGTGTATTATTGTGCAAAAACTGGAGGCACAGTGCAACAGCTCAATGGAAAACCTGTACAAAACACCATGCTAACATAAAGCCTACTGTAAGAATAAGCGAATATGGTTGACGCCCCCCCCCCCCCCCCCCCCCTTGGGTTGTGCCGTTGCGGAGATCTTTTCGGGCTTTACTCGGCCTTGTCTCAGGATGGTAAGTTGGTGGTTGAATATATCCCTTTAGCGGTGTGGGGGCTGTGCCTGTTTGGCCCTGCAAAGTGGGTGGGGTTATATCCTTCCTGTTTGGCCCTGTCCGGGGGTATCATTGGATGGGGCCACAGTGTCTCCTGACCCCTCCTGTCTCAGCCTCCAGTATTTATGCTGCAGTAGTTTATGTGTCGGGGGGCTAGGGTTAGTCTGTTATATTTGGACTACTTCTCCTGTCTTATCCGGTGTCCTGTGTGAATTTAAGTATGCTCTCTCTAATTCTCTCTTTCTCTCTTTCTTTCTCTCTCTCGTTGGACTTGAGCCCTGGGACTATGCCTCAGGACTACCTGGCATGATGACTCCTTGCTGTCCCCAGTCCACCTGGCCGTGCTGCTTCTCCAGTTTCAACTGTTTTGCCTGTGATTATTATTATTTGACCATGCTGGTCAATTTGAACATTTGAACATCTTGGCCATGTTCTGTTATAATCTCCACCCGGCACAGCCAGAAGACAACTGGCCACCCCTCATAGCCTGGTTCCTCTATAGGCTTCTTCCTAGCCACCGTGCTTCTACACCTGCATTGCTTGCTGTTTTGGGTTTTAGGCTGGGTTTCTGTACAGCACTTTGAGATATCAGCTGATGTACGAAGGGCTATATAAATACATTTGATTTGATAGGATGTCAGCTTTAAGATCTAAATTGTCTTGTCAATTTTTCAGTGTGAAAGTTGCAGTATTGATTGCTAAATTATTTGACTCTAAATTGAACACTCTATGGTCATAAATGCAACACTCCCAGAGTTAAGTTAACACTGATGAATGAAATACGGCAGTATTATTTTTGTTGTTGTAAACGGTAAAATATTATGAGTCCTATGGCTGTTTTTGTAAACATTCTATAGAGTCCCCTCCCTTTAGTTGAAGTGTCAAAAGTCAATCCCATAAGTGAAGCATCAAGAGTCAATATGGTTCACAGAGTTTTCTGAAATTCTTATCCCTGTCATGCTGTACCTGCCTTCTTATGTAAATTACAAATAGCTCCTCTCTTTCATCTCTCTTCCTCTGCCTTATATAAACAGTCTCTCTGTGTGAATCATATATCTCTCTCTGAATCCTGTAGAGTAACGAAGATAAACTCCCAGCAGTTCAGCTTCAACACAAACCATGTTCCCTGCATCTCTGCTGCTGCTGCTGACAGCTGCCTCCTGTGAGTCTCTCTGGATTTAATTTTTTTTTAAATTATAAATAAATTTCCACATTAGGTTTAAGATTTCATTGTGACAACATGTGGGCTTTCTTTTTAACAGCTGTTCAGGGTCAGACATTGACTGAGTCTGGACCAGTAATTAAAACGCCTGGAGAATCCCACACACTGATCTGTACAGGTTCTGGGTTCACATTCAAGAACTATTGGATGGGTTGGATAAGACAGGCTCCTGGGAAAGAACTGGAATGGATTGGTTATATACATGGTACTACTACTTACTACTCCCAGTCAATGCAGGGTAGATTCACCCTCTCCAGAGATGACTCCAGCAGTAAGCTGTACCTACAGATGAACAGCCTGAAGAGTGAGGACACAGCAGTGTATTACTGTGCCCGGTACACACAGTGAGAGAGAGTGGTATGGGAGTCCCGCAAAAACCACTTCCCCATTTATCACAAGCTATCTCAGGATATACACTTTACATAATCCCTTGTTGGATATTAGGAATAGAAAAATGCAAGCACATATCCTTAGCATGCTTTTCTAATAGGGTGTTTTTCCTAACCGCTTTAAAGAGTTCCTTCTCCTATAAGAGTCGGTTCACTACATACAGATCCTGTTAAATTACTAGAGAATCCTAAAAGAATCCTCATCAATCCTAAAAGTTCCATAATGGGGAGAAAAAGGCAGCCATTTTAGTAATTGTCAAAGGTGTGTGTACTGGGAACGGAGTCAGGTGCAGGAGAGCAGAGAGTTGTGAACAGACGCATACTTTATTTAGGTAGGAGAAACCAACAGCCACTGCAAAGTGCAAACACGCAAACAGTCACAATAATATACCTCGTGAAATAAAACACGGAATAAACGCATACCAGTAAAGTGCATCAACATAGACACGTAACACAAAAGAATCTCACACAAAGACATGAGGGGAACAGAGGAATAAAGACATGTAGTGTGATTGGGGAATTGTGTTTTTTATTTTTTTTATTTTACCTTTATTTAACTAGGCAAGTCAGTTTAGAACAAATTCTTATTTTCAATGACGGCCTAGGAACAGTGGGTTAACTGCCTGTTTAGGGGCAGAACGACAGTTTTGTAACTTGTCAGCTCGGGGGTTGAACTTCCGGTTACTAGTCCAACGCTCTAACCACTATGCTACCCTGAAAACCAGCTGAAAACCAGGTGTGCAGTGAACAAGACAAAACAAATGAAAAATGGAGCGGCGATGGCTAGAAAGCCGGTGACGTCGACTGCCGAATGCCGCCCAAACAAGGGAAGGGGCCGACTTTGAAGTCTTGACAGTAATGGAAAAACCAGTCTAATTGGAATGAATGGCAGTCGAGGTATAGGTGATGCATTTTCTGCTTATACTTATGCAGGAAAATAAAAGTAAGGCATGTGAAGTATCATAAATTGTGTAATGGAATTATAGTCAACCTAAAATATTGTAATATTATCAGAAATACAGTTCATATGGGTTTTATACCAATGTTAATCATAAATAGCCTCTAAAATATTTATAAACAGACCATAAATGCCTCAGTTTTTGTTTTCTTGGAAATCTGTGAGTGCTATTATATGATACAATATCAGTACTTGTTGCATTTCCAACTTGTATAAATCCTATCATTAACTGATTTGACTTTGGCTTATTGGCTTATTGGCAGTTGATTTCATACATTTTTTAAATTCTTCCTCTAAAACTGTCTGGCTCCAAGATAACACACATGTGCAGATACATTATTCACATTCATTGTTTTACAAAATACCTTATGGCAAAACAAAGTTGACAAAGTCCTTGACCAACATGGCTGATTTGTAGCCCATTATAAGAAGGTTCATGTCCATTCAAGTATTCTAATTCCTAATGCTATGGCTCACTACCCCTCTGTATAGTTCTCTGTATAACAACATATACATAATCAACAAAAATGTACAGTGAACCTAAAAAACTGGGGCCTTCTGACAATTCATTGGTTTGATACATATATCTATGCCCAGTGGGTTAACTATTACTCACTAGTATCAGTCTAGCTTTGTACAATAGAAATGTAATATTAAAATCTGGCATAGTTATCCCAAATTTGTTTTGATTTAGTTATGAAAGAAAGGTTTAAATATAGGCCCCTTTTTTTCAAATTTCGACTAAAACGACCTACCCAAATCTAACTGCCTGTAGCTCAGGCCCTGAAGCAAGGATATGCATATTCTTGGTACCATTTGAAAGGAAACACTTTGACCTTTGTGGAAATGTGAAAGGAATGTAGGAGAAAATAACAGAATAGATCTGGTAGAAGATAATACAACGAAAAAAACAACCATCTTTGAAATGCAAGAGAAATGCAATAATGTATTACTCCAGCCCAGATGCAATTTAGATTTTGCCCACTAGATGGCAGCAGTTTATGTGCAACGTTTTAGACTGATCCAATGAACCATTGCATTGCTGTTCACAATGTGCCTAACATGTTTATTAATAACTTTTCATGTTCAAAATGATGCACTCTCCTCAAACAATAGCATGATATTCTTTCACTGTAATAGCTACTGTAAAATGGACAGTGCAGTTAGATTAACAAGAATTGAAGCTTTCTGCCAATATCAGATATGTCTCTGTCCTGGGAAATGTTCTTGTTACTTACAACCTCATGCTAATTGAATTAGCCTACGTTAGCTCAACCGTCCCGTGGAAGGGACAGCGATCCCGAAGTAGTTCTCTTGTTAGGGCTAGGGTCCTTTTTTCTGAATTTCTGCCTGACTGACGCAAGGAAATGCATATAATTGGTACCATTGGAAAGAAGACACTCTGAAGTTTGTAGAAATGTTAAATGTTAAAATAATGTATATGACTATGACACAATAGATATGGTAGGAGAAAAACCAAAGAAAAACCAACCAGACATTTTTTTTGAGAGTCCATGCTCTTCCATTAGAACATATAGGAAGAGGGTTAAATCCAGCTCCCAGATTGCAATTCCTATGGCTTCCACTACATGTCAACAGTCTTTGATCAAGGTTTCAGGCTTTTTTCTTCCCAAACAAGGAATAATTCTGAGTTTTGATACAGGAACACAGAGTTGGAAATCAGTCTGTGTGCGCGCAATGAAGAGAACGCGCAGCTACTAAGATCGCTTTCCTAATGAACATACTTCTTTCCATATGAAATATTATAGTTTAATTACATTTTAGGGTACATGAGGATTAAATTAAAACATATTTTGACTTGTTTAATTAAACCTGTTAAGGCTATGGCAGAATACTGCCCCCTTTGGAGGAATGCGTGCCCATAGTAAACTGACAGAAAATCTGTCAGAAATTGCTAATATATGCATATAATAAATATTATTGAAAAGAAAACACTCTAAAGCTTCTAAAACCGTTCAAATTATGTCTCTATGTAAAGCAGAACTCACAGGGCAGCCATTCTTCCAAACTCTTTCTGTCAGCAGAAAAGTTGGCCCAACTTTGACGTCATCACCCCCACCCTTCCCAACCAGCTACAGATCTGGGAACAGTTCCTATCTCTTCAGCGCGATGTCCTCTTTCAATGGGGCGCTTCATTGTGAAGATCGCGCGCTCCCTCACCCTTTGGCGGGAAGAAACCTTCGGGTCACGCAATAATACATGCGCGCCTCGGTATTTTTCTCTCTCCGTTCCAAGATCCACCAAACGATATAGGCTTGTCCTTTCGGGCTAAGGATTTTTATGTATGTTTATAACATGTTTTAGCTCGATTCTGAACTTAGTTTGACCAGTTTAGTCGACATATAATATGTCATTTTGAAGTTTTGATGCGCAACCCATAGAATTTTGGGTGCATTTCAGCCGAAGTTAGTCGCATTTGATAACCCAAAGACACACATTTGAAAGGCAAACGCTGGTTTTGGTAAGTATGACTTCTTCCACGACTTCTGATCGAACAACGGCAAAGGTAAGGGAATATTTATGTGGTTATTATGTGTTTCTGTGGACTCCGAAATAGCGGAGACATATTGCTAATCTATGAGCGCCGTCTCATATTATTGACAAGTGAACGAATTCTGTAACGTTAAAAATAAATGTAACACAGCTGTTTTATTAAGAAGAAGTGTATCTTTCTAACTATATGTAGAACATGTATATTTAGTCAACGTTTATGATGTGTATTTCTGTTATCTGGCAGAGTTAAAATAATTTCTCCGGACATTGTAGTAGCATTTTTTGAACATGACGTTCAATGTAAACAGTGATTTATGGATATAAATGGCATATTATTGAAAAAAACATAAATGTACTGTATAACATGTCCTATTCCTGTCATCTGATGAAGATTTTCAAAAGGTTAGTGAATTATTTTTCTTTTAATCCTGCTTTTGTGATTGCATCTATTGTTCCACAAATATGGCTATGTAAATTTGCCTATCTTTTGGTGGTGGTTTGACATAAATATGTGCTATGTTTTCGCCGTAAAACATTTTAGAAATCTGACTTGCTGGCTAGATGAACAAGGTGTTTATCTTTCATTTGAGCTATTGGACTTGTTCATGTGTGGAGGTTAAATATTTCTAAGAATATTTTTGCGTTCTGTGCGCCACTGTGTCAGTTGAGCAGGGGGGGATGGTACCCCTCTAGAGGTACGTGTGGCGTGATGTCGTTAACAAAGTTTAGTGGTACCTTTTTGGATTCTTCTCTCTGCATGTTGAACGAGTGGATTACTCAAATCGCTGGCATCAAATAAACTGACTTTTTGGGATATAAAGAAGGATTTGATCTAACAAAACGACACTGCATGTTGTAGCTGGGACCCTTTGGATTGCAAATCAGAGGAAGATTTTCAAAAAGTAAGTGAATATTTAGTCGCTATTTGGGAATTTATGAAATCTATGCTGGTTGAAAAATATGCTGATGTGGGTCGCCGTCCTCAAACAATCGCATGGCATGCTTTCGCTATAAAGCCTATTGTAAATCGGACAATGCAGTTAGATTAACAGGAATTTAAGCTTTTAACAAATATAAGATACTTGTATGTCCCTAAATGTTTAATATCCATAATTGTTATGATTATTTATTTGAATTGCACACCCTCCAATTTCATCGGAAGTTGTTGTAGCCATATTAACAATGGTTTAATAATCAAACAGGGGCAGGACAGGTCAAACCAGGCCTGGTTCGGTAAACCAGAGGTGGGGCAACACTACCAGGCGGCAGGTAGGCTCAGGGTCAGAGTAGGCAGGGGTCAATAATCCAGAGGCGGGGCAAAGGTACAGGTCAGCAGGCAGACTCAGAGTGGTCAGGCAGGCAGGCTCAAAGTCAGGACAGGCAAGGGTCAAAACCAGGAGGGCGTTATACAGCGATACTGTGAAAAGCAGGAGCTGAGACACAAAAATGCTGGTTGACTTGACAAACAAGACGAACTGGCAACAGACCAACAGAGAACATCGGTATAAATACACAGGGGATAAATGGGAAGATGGACGACACTTGGAGGGGGGTGGAGACAATCACAAAGACAAGTAAAACAGATCAGGGTGTGACAGTTAGTGTAGCACACCTAGGTAAGACAGTATATTGTTTGTTAATCTCCTGACATACTTCTTTCACTGTTTGTGATTGGTGTTTAATTGGTTGATTATTTAGGCTTTGCTTTAAGTCAAAAATGACCCTATGAAATTGAAAATGTACGCTATTTGTAAGGAATGACACCGGACAGGAGAAGCAGGTACGGGGAGTCAAACATTTAATCAGGAACGGACATAGAACATGACAGGAACAGCGTCTGCACACGGGTAAACAAGTACATAAGACAAACATCAATCCCAAAGCAGGGAACAGAGCTAGGGAACAGACAGATATAGGGAAGGCAATAACACAAGTAATAGAGTTCAGCTGAGTCCAATGAGCGCAGAGGCACGTGACAGGGAAAGGCAGGGGGAGGAAGAGTGAAAACAGGTGTGACAGTACCCCCCCCCCCCATCTAGACAGTACCCCCCCCCCCCCCCCACCACCACCACCACCTGGGTTAGCCTAAGAATGTCTGTCTGTATTTCAGTTGTTCCATGGAACATCCTGGTGGTGGAAAGACAGTGTCATCAATAAACCAGGTAAGATGTTGTCATTATATTGTATTTTTCTATCAAGTCGGCTCTATTTTTCTAAAGATTGCATTTTAATGTTTGTGATGTAAACTAATTCTGTTTAGAAAACCTGATTATAAAATGATACTTGGTGTTTACCCTGGATGTCTTATTTCAATAAGGCGTTAAACTAACATGCAGACATTTTTTTATCGCTACACAGTCTCAAAGCTTCCAACAGTGTCTTTGCTGTCGGCACCCATTGGCACCACTCAGTACCTGATGTGTATGATTGAAGATTTCGCCCCCAATAAAGATCACCAAAACGATCTCCAAAACAGGTTTGTACACAGGAGAAGACTGTACAACAATTGATTTAATGAACACATATAGGATCTATATTATTTAGTGTAGTTCCTCATCAGTAACATGTCCTGCTTTCACGCTGCTGCTCTCCCCTTTCAGAACCACTGACGGTGACTCTGAACCCATCGAGTGTGAAAATGGTGTTCATAGACAACCAAGCAGTACTGGAATGTGTCATCACTGGTACAGACCAGGACACAGTGGCTGGTACCACTATCACCTGGCAGGTCAATGGACAGGACAAGATGGATGGCATCGATCTGAAACATATTGAATCAAAGGGCAACCTGAACAGCAGGGTCAGTACTCTGACCATAGACCAGACAGAGTGGACCAATGTGAACAAAGTCCAGTGTTCTGCCATGAAGAGAGGTCAAGACAAACCGGTCATTCAGGACATTAGCTTCACCAAAGAAAGTAGGTCACTGAGACGTCTCAATGTGGTTGTGATATGTGGTCACATACTCCATGTTCTGGAGAGGGAGGCACAGGATGTGCAGACTTTTGCTCCAGGCCAGTGCTAACCTCCCATGACTCAGCAAATCAACTAGTCATTAACTAATCAGCACTATTGTTTAGTTGAATCAGGTGTGTTAGTGCTGGACTAGAACAGAAACCTGCACACCCCTGTGTTGCTCCAGAAACAGGGTTAAGGACCACTAGGGTGGATTTTACACGTACATGAGTGTAACGTTTCTCCTTCAAATCAATCCTGTTGCAGGTCGAGCCCCTTCAATGTCCGTCCACGTTCTCCCAACGGAAGACACCAAGAAGGAGGGGGAAGTGACTTTGGTGTGCCTGGTGCCCGTCTCTCTGTGACGTCTACATCATGTGGCAGGTGAACAGCAGCCAGTACCAGGAAGGGGTCACCAGAACTCCTCAGAAAACCAAGAAAGGCAACTACTCCTTCGCCAGCGTCTTCCCCACCACCAAGAATGAGTGGGAGAGAAACATGCTTTTCACATGCGGCATCAAGCATGCTGGCTTGGACAACAGCACCGCACATAAGGTGAGGAGTGTGTCGAAGACCATGGGTAAATCATGTGAAGACAAGTGATTTTAATCTGTGTGTGTTGTGTCCTTGTGTCTTCTTATTGACTCCTCTGTGGGTCAGAATAGCCAATTACTAGCGGTGTCCCTTGTTGTCCTCTTTGATGTCATTTATTGTTGTCCTTGTTGGGTCTGTTGCGTTAAAGACTAATACAGGTGTACACATGCACAGGCACAGAGACACACACAGATATCATACCCTCTAAAAAAAACTCCCTTGTTATTGTAATGGTGAAAGGTTAGCATGTCGTAGCATGTCTTGGTATATGATGGTATATGATATTTGGGCTACTACACACACAATGTATTTTTCCACCATTTCCAATAGGTTAGAATTATCTTCTATGGCATATCAAATCAAATCAAATCAAATTTATTTATATAGCCCTTCGTACATCAGCTGATATCTCAAAGTGCTGTACAGAAACCCAGCCTAAAACCCCAAACAGCAAGCAATGCAGGTGTAGAAGCACGGTGGCTAGGAAAAACTCCCTAGAAAGGCCAATACCTAGGAAGAAACCTAGAGAGGAACCAGGCTATGTGGGGTGGCCAGTCCTCTTCTGGCTGTGCCGGGTGGAGATTATAACAGAACATGGCCAAGATGTTCAAATGTTCATAAATGACCAGCATGGTCGAATAATAATAAGGCAGAACAGTTGAAACTGGAGCAGCAGCACAGTCAGGTGGAAGTTGAAACTGGAGCAGCAGCATGGCCAGGTGGACTGGGGACAGCAAGGAGTCATCATGTCAGGTAGTCCTGGGGCATGGTCCTAGGGCTCAGGTCCTCCGAGAGAGAGAAAGAAAGAGAGAAGGAGAGAATTAGAGAACGCACACTTAGATTCACACAGGACACCGAATAGGACAGGAGAAGTACTCCAGATATAACAAACTGACCCCAGCCCCCCGACACAAACTACTGCAGCATAAATACTGGAGGCTGAGACAGGAGGGGTCATTCATTTAATTCAAAAGTAGGTCACTGTTCTAAATTGTTGATTTAGTAACTTAGATCAGTGGTTCCCAACCAATGTGCCGCTGCATACTGGTGCGCCTTGAGAAACTCTGATGTATGCCTCAACTTTTTTTGAATACAAAAAAATGAATGCGTATGGAATTTTCACCTGGGAGCACTAGTGGCCAAATAATAATAAATAATAAATTAAATGGAACATGGTTACATCTGTAACGTTGTTTCAAGTCCCGTGCCTTCAGGCTGTTGTTATATTTGGATCATTTGAGGGGCACGCAACAAGGGCAACGTCATTTGGATCATTTGAGGGGCACGCAACAAGGGCAACGTCATTTGGATCATTTGAGGGGCACGCAACAAGGGCAACGTCATTTGGATCATTTGAGGGGCACGCAACAAGGGCAACGTCATTTGGATCATTTGAGGGGCACGCAACAAGGGCAACGTCATTTGGATCATTTGACTTTGTCTCTGAAAACTATTTAAGCACAGGAGGTTTCGTAAGTGTCTTTTATTTCTATGCATTGAATAACACATTCATAAATAACACATTCAATAAATAACACATTCATAAACCTAAATTAAAGGTTTTTAGGTTCTGTCTTATATCTAGGAGATACACTACATAACCAAATGTATGTTGACACCTGCTCGTAGAACATCTCATTCCAAAATCATGGGCATTAATGTGGAGTTGGTCCACCCTTTGCTGCTATAACAGACTCTACTCTTCTGGGAAGGCTATTGACTAGATTTTGAAACACTGCTGTGGGGGCTTGCTTCCATTCAGCCACGAGCATTAGTGAGGTCGGGTGCTGATGTTGGACAATTAGGCCTAGCTCCAAGTCGGCATTCCAATTCATCCCATAGGTGTTCGATGGGGTTGAGGTCAGGGCTCTGTGCAGGCCACTCAAGTTATTATACACCGATCTCAAAAAACAATTTCTGTATGGACCTTGCTTTGTGCATGGGGGCATTGTCATGCTAAAACAGGAAAGGGCCTTCCCCAAACTGTTGCCACAAAGTTGGAAGCACAGAATGGTCTAGAATGGCATTGTATGCTGTAACGTTAAGATTTCCCTTCACTGGAACTAAGGGGCCTAGCCCAATCATGAAAAATAGCCCTAGACAATTTTTCCTCATACACCAAACTTTACAGTTGACACAATAACAGCACTTACAGTTTACTGGGGTAGCTCTAGCAGGGCAGAAATTTGACAAACTGACTTGTTGGAAAGGTGGCATCCTATGACGGTGCCATGGTGAAAGTCACTGAGATCTTCACTAAGACCATTCTGCTGTCCTTATTCTTTATGGAGATTGCATGGCTGTGTGCTCAATTTTATATAGCTGTTTCGTGTCTGGACTATCCTTAAATGTGAAGACTTATTTATATCAAATCAGTTCTCTAGGTTGAATTATTACGTGATTAAACTAATCATGTGAATATTGTCGTGTCTTTACTATCATTAAATTGAAGACTTAGTTTTTATCAAAGATTCCTGTAATTAGTATTACGCGATTAAACTGAATAATCATGTAACTGTAATTAACTAGAAAGTCGGGGCACCAAGGAAAGTATTCAGATTACAAAGTTATAATTTCCCAATATAACCTTTCAGATATTTTCATATCTGATCAATAGTCTTCTGATTAATGATTTATTTATTTTACCTCACGTTAGTCTCATTCCAATTGTTGGTTATCTGCACGAACCCAGTCTTCACTATGCGTCATCCATACATCATTGTATTAAATTATGTATTTATTACTAACTAAGTAATTCACAGAAATGCATAAACGAACAAACATAGTAAATGTGGTTACATGAAATGATAGGAAAATGTCCGGCATGGCGGCTTGTTAGAAAAAGGGGAAAAAGGGGAAATGGGGGGTCGACTAAGAAGTCACTACAGAGTTAATTATAACAATTCAAATGCTAATCCTTTACACATGAACGCTCACTCATTCGGGAACAATTTCAATCAATATATATATTTACGCTCAGCGCTCAGTGTGAATTTTCCGTCTCTCCCTCTCTCTCTCTGTCTTGGTTAGAGTGGATAGTTCAAAGTGACATTCGTTATAGAATGGTTGTTTCGGCGGTTGTCGTTCTTCGCGTTCAATAATACCGAATTCTTAGCTGCAGAATAGTAATTCTATCAAAGACTTGTTCTCATTCTGTCGGTATCGATAGTCTAAGAGTTTAACCACATGGTATGGTTAAAAGATTCAGCAATGGTCTGCAACCTTTAGCCATCTCGTAATTTAGGTAAGCTCGGTCTACAACCTTTGTCCCCCTCCTAATGGAGAAAAACATGGTCTGGTGATAATTTCTGTAAGTTGGGTTTTATTCGGAATGGCAGAAAAGGGCTGTCCCAGGATGTCTGACCCTAACTGGGCTCAGGGGCGGTCCTCTGATTTAGTTCAAATCCAATTCCCTTTTTGAGTTTTCCTTCATTAAACAGTCCAAAATCACATTGTAAAATTGTGTAAACAGTATCATACTCACTCATTCATCTTATACAACAATTAGATGTAAACCTTATATCTGGGGCTATTTTATAAACAGTGTTATGGTAATGTGGCCACACCGTCTCCCATGAGCTTCCCAAGTTGTGACAAACGGACCAGTTCGTAGCTGGATTCTTAACCGATCTTTTACACTTTCTCCGGAACATGAAATTTGTTCATACCTCAAGTTCTGTGAGGTGGAAGGATTTCCTTTGTCTCCATGAAAAACTACTTTCTATAACTGTGTGTCCATGAGGTCTTCTCAGGAATTTACGACCTCTGACCACAGCAGCCTAGTTGAAGGAGGAAAGGGGGGAGGCAGGGAGAGGGGGATGGGGTTGCTATACTCAAAGAGGCCAACGTCATGACAACGTTAATTAACTAGGAAGTCAGGGCACCACAGGAAAATGTATAGAGTTAGAGTTATAATTTCCCGAAACTAACTCTTCAGATATTTTTATATTTTATCAATTACAGTCTTCCATTATTAATAAATATGAATTGTTACCTTCTTTAGTCTCATTCCAAATGTCGTAAAATTCTTGTTTATCTGCACAAACCCTAGTTTCCATATTTACTAACTAACTAAATAATCACAGAAATACATTACAAACAAACAGTAGATATTGGTTACTAAATAAAAAGTCCCTTGCGGATGAAGCCAATAGGACAGCTTGGTCGTCAAAGGAAAGGGGTGGGGACTGAGAAAGAGCGGGAAATACATAATGGATAACTACACTGATAGGAATTGCTAATACTTTACATGAACGACTGCTCATTCAAAAATAAATTGCAATTCACATATTTACGAGTGTATGTCTTGCTGTCTCTCTCTGTGGTCACCGGTCCATCTGCTGGAGAGAGTCGACAGAATAGTCTCTGGTTAACTTTCCCAAAAGTCACAATGTCTTTCGTGGTTGTATGTGGTTAGAATGGATACTTCAGAGTACCATTCGGAAATGTTATCATAGATTAGATACTTTGGCGGTTGTCGGTATTCTTGTTCTAGATGCAGACTAGTAATTTGTGCCGTCTAGAATTTGCTCCTTCTGTAGTGAATCAATAGTCTCAGAGTTTAACCATTTCCAGCCGTGTAGCCAAAACTACAGCTGAATGGTCTAATGGTCTATAGAATTGTATCCAAACCAACGTGGGGACTCTGTCCTGGCGTTCTCTGATTCAATGTATATTTTGTAGGAAATGGGTTTTATACTATGTGGAAAAAGGAGTGGTTCTATAACGCCTAATGTGATGTCTGGGCTCACGGGGGTGTGGCCAATGACTAGTTCATCTTTATATGAAAATCCATACTCTCCTTTAGGTTAACTTTACATTACATCTTTTCACAAATAATTTCATGTATAATGACATAAGTTTCACAGTATTTATATGTAAACCTGACAACTGGGAAATGTACACTTTAAGAGACATAGTGATGTGTGTTTGCTGTCCTTCCTGATGTCACCAAATGAAACACACTCGACATGACCGTCCCTTAAGTGTCCACGTACCATTCCCACATTCTCAAAATTATAAATATTGTTTAGTTCTCCAATTTTAGGAATTAGGAGTTTGGAACAAAGATAAGCTCTTTGTGCTGGTAGACTCTCTCCCTCAAAACTGCATGGCAGTTTCTGCCAGGTATTTATGACCTGTCGTAAAGTCATTACACTTATGGTGAGGAGAGTGAGAGGGGGGGGGCACGATTTACACCTCAAAGGGCCACGTCATGACACCTGTCAGCAACGGGTGTGGCTGAAATAGCCAAATCCACTCATTTGAAGGGTGTCCATATACTTTTATATATATATAGTGTATAAGAAAGCTCATAATTTTTATATATATATATATATATATTTTTTACAATTAACTCCTTTTGTTTTTGTTGGCACAACAATAGTTCCATACTTCCATAAAAAACATGTAACCGGTACCAGGTTACCTGTGTGAGACTTGTGGGTGTCGTAGAACAAATGGAAAACACCATTGTGTTAATGCTGTTTATGAGAGTCTCATCTTGTAGCCAATCCATTGGGATGCTATGTGATTTTTGGGATGTCTACTTGTCTGACAAACATCGCTGTATACAGTACCAGTGGGGCTAGGTGGGGCTAGGTCTACATAAGGATGCTTTTTTTAAACTCACAAAAGCTCTGACAAAGGCTGTGAGGCTGACACGTAAAGCTTATCAAAGAGCAGTGATACTATCAAGAGCAGTGTGCCGGTTTCTTATTTTTTCTCATTTTATTCAACTGTTACACTGCACCTGCAAAAAAGATAGCTCAGATGTGCGAACGTAAAATAACACATTTTCATTTAATGCACACTGTTCAACCCCCCTACACATATTTACAGTATATTACACATGAGGTGTTTGGGTCCACTGCACCCAAGGTTTCTAAAAGAGTGGAAAAGTGTGTGTGTGTAGGTGAAAACAAGTAAAAATTTCACGAAAATATTTGCTGTGTGCCTTCACTCTGTCTTCCTCTTCCCTGGGCCTGCTTTTTCAACACAGCACCAAGAACCTGTCTGTCTCCCTGCCTGTCTCCCGCTTTTCTTGTACTCTTTACCCTTTGTAGTGTGTGAAACTACACAATATCTTGTGGGAACCTGCACAATGTTATTTCAATACATTATTTCGATACATTGTAAACAATTCAGTGTTTTCCCACACTCTACCCCAGCCAGGTGCAAATTGAGGGAGCGAAACAACAAATAAATAGCTTTGCATGTGTGGCTCCTTACTACAATCAATCAGTATGGCAAAAGGGAGAGAGAATCCAGTGTGGAGAGAAGTCTGTGTGGAAGGAGCATCTTCCACTTTCTGAAAATGAGGATCATGTATCTGTCAATTTGGAGTCTGACAGTGAGTTGGAAGAAGAGGATGAGATTGACCCTCAGCCAGCCCCAAGACCAGCCTGTCAGCAACCAGCTCAACAACAACCTGCAGAAGGAGAAATATGGATGTCAAAAAACTGTGAAATAGAATGCTCTTCTTGCCCAGGGAATGAGCCACCCCGCATGGCTGCCAATTAGATAAGGATGCAACCAGGGTCAAAGAGGATGGTGGTTACTCATGTTCAGGACATAAAGTCTTCTTTTGAACTGTTCATCCCAGACACCACCCAGAAAATTATTCTAGACTGCACTAATTTGCAGGGAAGACGTGTTTTTGGAGAGAGATGGAAGGAGATGGACCAAACTCATTTAAATGCATACTTTGGTGTTCTTATCCCTGCTGGTGTTTTCAGATCCAATGGGGAATCCACAGAATACACTGGCTGTAGAGGAGTGTGTAACTGGCTGCAGGAAGTCAGGCGCAGGAGAGCAGAAATGTGTAGCAAACGGAGCCCTTTATTGAGGCGAACAAAACATGGCACTCAAACTAAACACACACGGGTTACAATAACCCGGCGCAAACCAGCCTGGAGTACACATACATTTACACGTAACAATTCCACACACAGACATGGGGGGAAACAGAGGGTTATATGCAAGACGAGTAATGTGGGAATGCAAACCAGGTGTGCGGGAATACAAGACAAAACAAATGGAAAATGAAAGGTGGATCGGCGATGGCTAGAAGACCGGTGACGTCGTCCACTGAACTCCGCCCAAACAAGGAGAGGGACCGACCTCGGCGGAAGTCGTGACACTGGCAGTTTTCCGTGCAACAATGTCTCTGGAAAACTTTCACATTATTTCCAGGATTACCCGCTTCAAAAACCAAGACACCAGACCAGCTCGGCGGCAGAGAGACAAGCTAGCTGCAATCAGGTCAGTGTGGAATAATTAGGTGGACCGCCTTCCTCTGTTCTACAACCCTGGGCCCAACGGTACTGTTGATGAGCAGCTTATGCCATTTAGTGGCTGCTGCCTCTTCAGGCAGTACATATCGTCTAAAGCCTAATGTGGAATCAATATCTGGGCTGTCTGTGATGCTGCTTCGTCATATGTGCGGAACTTGTAAGTGTAGAAGGGAAAGTCAGATGGAGGAGCCCCTGAGAAGAACCAAAGGATGTGGGTTTTCCTGGACGTGACACAGGGACTCTGGCCACAACATCACGTGATAACTTTTTTATTTCGCACAAGCTGGGACAGGATCTCCTTAAGAGGAAGCTGACAATGTTAGGAACACTACCTCAACTGTTGAATATACGGAACAGACCTATCAATTCCTCTACGTCTGTGTTAAAGGCCGACACGTCCCTAGTGTTCTACGTGCCAAAGAAAGGCAAAATTGTGGTACTTATGAGTACGCTGCATAGGGATGGGAGAATCTGTGGCCAGGAACATCAAAAACTAGAAATCATGATTGATTACAATGCCACAAAAGGACGAGTGGACAATTTACACAAGCTGGTGACTGGCCGCAGCTGCAAAAGAAGAACCCCACACTGGCAACTTGAGATATTCAACATCTTGGACATCTCGGCGTACAACGCAATTGTCATCTGGATGGCGTTGAACCCAGATTGGAAAAGAGGGAATCTCCAGAAGAGACAGCTCTTTCTTGAGGAGCTGGACAAGGCATTGGTAAGATCTCAAATCCAGAGGAGGCAACATATCACAAGGACCCCCGTGAGGAGGATTCAGGAGGAGGATGCTGGTTCCCCATCTGCCCGACCCACAGAACCAACAACTCCAATACCGGAAGTAAGTGTGAGTGATGTTGCATGTGTGTATGTCTGACTCTCCTACCTTGGCCTGCTGTAACTGTATATGTGAGTGAGTGCAATGTTAGTCAAATTCCTGAACTAAGTGTTTTCATCAGTCTAGATTGCAGCTGGTTAGTTTTTCAACAGGACAATGTCCCAAAACACACCTCCAGGATGTGTAAGGGCTATTTGACCAAGGAGGAGAGTGATGGAGTGCTGCATCAGATGACCTGGCCTCCACAATCACCCTACCTCAACCCAATTGAGATGGTTTGGGATGAACGCTGAGTGAAGCAAATGCAGCCAACAAGTGCTCAGCATATGTGGGAACTCCTTCAAGAGTGTTGGAAAAGCATTCCTTGTGAAGCTGGTTGACTGAATGCCAAGAGTGTGCAACGCTGCCATCAAGGCAAAGGGTGGCTACTTTCAAGAATTATATATTTTGATTTGATTAACACATTTTTGGTTACTACATGATTCCATGTGTTATTTCGTAGTTTTGATGTCTTCACTATTATTCTACAACCGTGGATAGATGGTAACATTCACGCAAAACTGAAAGCGCAAACTACTGCATTTAACCATGGCAAGGGGACTGGGAATATGGCAGAATACAAACAGTGTAGTTATTCCCTCTTATCTTAAACTGACAGATTTAGATTCTTGTATTATGTTAATTACATTGACACACAGGTCAATCGATTAAGGATTTTAAAGGGGTACACACAAATTCACCATCATGAGTAAGAAACTGAAAAATATTTCAAACAAACGCTATTTCATCGATAGAAAACATTTGTCACAGAAAATAAATTATTTGCAGTATGGATCATGAGAGAGGTTGTTACCACTAAATAAATCAATAGGGAAGTTTTAGGTGTGCCGCAGAATTTGATATCCCATCAGGTGCACCACGTAAAAAAAAAAATTGGGAACCACTGACTTCAATACAGGTCACTTTCTATGTGTGTAATTGCTACTGGAGACTAACAGGCTGCCAGGCATCAGAGCCGCTAGTCACAGCAACACCAGAATTCAGCGCATGATGCTACTACTGCTAATAACTACAGGGAGCTTGAGGACAGCAGCTCCTGTAAACCAGCTAAACACTATCATCTAGTGGAAATCTGAAGTCACACCATGAAGGAAGTATTGTTTTACCGTAATAAAAGACTGGCCCTCATCTCTGCCACATATAATACAGTCATTATTATTTTTAGAAAATTATGTTGAATAGTGCTGGAGATCAAATCAAAGTTTATTGGTCGCATATACAATTTTCATGTCACACCCTGATCTGTTTCACCGGTCCTTGTGCTTGTCTCCACCCCCCTCCAGGTGTCGCCCATCTTCCCCATTATCCCCTGTGTATTTATACCTGTGTTTTCTGTCTGTCTGTGCCAGTTCATCTTGTTTGTTCAAGCCAAGGCAGCGAAGGGTTGTATCCGGAGGACGTCCTGCACCATAAGCTGAGCCTTCTCCTTGGCCGAGGGTAGTTTGGGGAGGCTTGAACAAACAAGACTTACTGGCACAGACAGACAGAAAACACAGGTATAAATACACAGGGGATAATGGGGAAGATGGGTGACAAGTGGAGGGGGGGTAGAGACAATCACAAAGACAGGTGATACAGATCAGGGTGTGACATTCCAGGTGTTATGGCAACTTTGATTTGATCTCTATTGCTATTCAATATCACTCTTTTTGAATATGGAATGAAATGATGGATAACATGGAAAAAGTCGATCCTATGCAGCATTGTGTAATAAATAAATGGTAAGACAATTTAAGTGATATTTAAGTGAACCTACAGGAGATAAGGTTAATAGACCAGTGCCAGCTGTGGCCAAACTCCAGAGGGCGAGCTATGCAAACTTACTTCCCTTCCTCCTCTGTATATAAAGCAGCATGTTGCCAACTCATCATTCAACTGATACAATATTTACAAGTTATATGATATTTCAGAAACCAGATTATGAATACCTGTGGGTTTTTTATTTTTGACACTAGCATGAATATTGGGTGAGTATGAAGCCAGTACATTTTCACCAGGATAATTGCATTTGTTGAATTAACAATTTATTGAATAAACGCCGTAATGTTTGCGGGAGTTTGGTGTGTTTAGATGGATCAGTCACCTTCTCAGGTGAAACTGTTAAATTGTCCAGTAAAATCTCTGGGTTTGATATGACAGACTACAATATGACCTGGATAAGGCAGAAACCTTGCAAAGCTCTGGAGTAGATTGGGAGAATTAACTCTGGTTCAACAGATGCTCCAGTCTACTCAGAATCCCTGAAAGGCCAGTTCATCCTGACTGAGGACTTCTCCACAAGCACCTAGTTCTTAGAGGCCAAGAGTCTGAGATCAGAACACTCTGCTGTTTATTATTGTGCTCGAGAGGCAATGTGACTGAAATTGCTGGGGCAGTTGCTTCAAACCAGTCAAAACTATGCCACATATGCACATGCAATACCGCTTTGGCCCACCTAGGGGTCACTGCCCCTTCTTAGAATACCACTGTTCTACAGTATGATGTCCCAGTACTGTACTATTTTATGTAACACTCCACATTCTTACAAATTCTCATTCATATTCCTGTAGTGCAAAGACCATTTATTTTACAATCTAAAGAGATGATGCACAACTCACTCTTTAAGTTTTATAATTATATATGCTCATCTGTGCACTCTATCCTTCATTCACAACGGACAGTGAGAACGGATTGGCATTTCTTCATTTCTTCATTCATTTCTTATAAAATCTGACAAGATCAACTGAACTGGCTAAAGACAAATTTCCAAGGTAAAAATAAGATAATTTATTGAATCAGAGAGATTTGTGATGACTCCAGGGAAATATGACAGGTACCTGATAGATGTATTGTATTGGTCTCTGGTGTGTGGAGAGGTTTTTGTATGGGTGTGTGTCATCGTGATAACAACGGGGGCACAGTGTTACAAACCATAACAAAAACCACTGTAGTGGAAATGGCTACCTACTTCATCTCATATGCAAATACAAGAGAAAACACTTAAACATCAACTCCAACTGTTGGATTCCGACAACAGAATGTATTTGTTTTAAATTAAAAAAGTTGTATTTTTTTATTTAAATAAGAACTAAAAATGAACTTAATCACTGTCTATAAAAGTGTCCCAGCAAGGTTCTTTAATCCTTGTTATGGTCAAAATGCCTGACAGAGCAAAATCTGAAAGCCCAAACTAATAAAATAGTTATTAATAAGTAGTAAAACAGAATTTGACATTCTGTTCATCAGATTAAAACCAATAGATCATGTTGTGGTTGCTGTGAAAAGTTGCACATGTTTATTCCAGATTTGGCCCTGCACAGAGTGGTGGGGAGGTTTTTGTACAGGGTTAAACCACTGTGCCATATAGCGGGTCACAATGATACAGTCCATGAGAAAAACCTACCACCTCTACCAAGCACAGAGTGTGAGAGTGCTGACACCAAAGGAACACAGACACATATACTGTACATTCTGATTGTCTATAGGCAGCTAACCTAAACATGCTGGTACATTTATACACATTATCAACTCAAACAAATGTCCATACTCTTTAGGCCTACTTCAGACAAAGATATCTCAACATTAAAAAAGACATACACTGAGGAACAACTATTTTCTGTATGCTGTAAATCACGTGTTCAAAACATTTGCCTGAATTGAGCTTCAATAGTTGTCGTAAATGACAGGATTGTAAAAAACATTGTCCACATGGAGACATTGGAGGTTTCAGTGAGTTTAACGGAGGATTCTGTGGCTGTATGTGACATGGGTTTTTGTAATGGTGTGATTCACTGTGTATGGGAGTGGCCACAGTGATAAACATCAATACAAAAACCTCTCCATGGACATGAGGGTTGACAGGATTGTACTGTGCAAACACTGACTTCACTCTGGAGCCGTACGGGTGATCATTTCACTGCTATGAAATTGAATGGTCATATTCTAATCTTAATTTTCTCCGTTCCAGTATTGGTTGCTATTATGCTATTGTGTCCAATGTTTCTGATTTCATACTGATTCCTACTGTGCTGTTTTTAGCCAAAATGTTGTATGACAATCGTGTTTGTTTTTCTGACATGCCTGTCCATGCCGATATACAGTAGCACTCTTTAAAGGTGGTCTATCCTGACATTTCAGATGTAACAGTCATGGTTATCACGTTGTCCAGACATATACAGTGCCTTGCGAAAGTATTCGGCCCCCTTGAACTTTGCGACCTTTTGCCACATTTCAGGCTTCAAACATAAAGATATAAAACTGTATTTTTTTGGGAAGAATCAACAACAAGTGGGACACAATCATGAAGTGGAACAACATTTATTGGATATTTCAAACTTTTTTAACAAATCAAAAACTGAAAAATTGGGCGTGCAAAATTATTCAGCCCCCTTAAGTTAATACTTTGTAGCGCCACCTTTTGCTGCGATTACAGCTGTAAGTCGCTTGGGGTATGTCTCTATCAGTTTTGCACATCGAGAGACTGAAATTTTTTCCCATTCCTCCTTGCAAAACAGCTCGAGCTCAGTGAGGTTGGATGGAGAGCATTTGTGAACAGCAGTTTTCAGTTCTTTCCACAGATTCTCGATTGGATTCAGGTCTGGACTTTGACTTGGCCATTCACCTGGATATGTTTATTTTTGAACCATTCCATTGTAGATTTTGCTTTATGTTTTGGATCATTGTCTTGTTGGAAGACAAATCTCCGTCCCAGTCTCAGGTCTTTTGCAGACTCCATCAGGTTTTCTTCCAGAATGGTCCTGTATTTGGCTCCATCCATCTTCCCATCAATTTTAACCATCTTCCCTGTCCCTGCTGAAGAAAAGCAGGCCCAAACCATGATGCTGCCACCACCATGTTTGACAGTGGGGATGGTGTGTTCAGGGTGATGGGCTGTGTTGCTTTTACGCCAAACATAACGTTTTGCATTGTTGCCAAAAAGTTCCATTTTGGTTTCATCTGACCAGAGCACCTTCTTCCACATGTTTGGTGTGTCTCCCAGGTGGCTTGTGGCAAACTTTAAATGACACCTTTTATGGATATCTTTAAGAAATGGCTTTCTTCTTGCCACTCTTCCATAAAGGCCAGATTTGTGCAATATACGACTGATTGTTGTCCTATGGACAGAGTCGCTATGTGGCATGAGATTTTGTACTGGCATGTATCACTGTGTACACTGGGAGCCACAATGATATACACCAGTACAAAAACCTCAGCACATGTGGTTACCTCTCATGACAGATCATACTGGAATGTTCTAAATACACCTTATATTTTACCTTTATTTAACTAGGCAAGTCAGTTAAAAACAAATTCTTATTTTCAATGATGGCCTAGGAAGAGTGGGTTAACTGCCTGTTCAGGGGCAGAATGACAGAGTAGTACCTTGTCAGCTCAGGGATTTGAACTTGCAGCCTTGTGGTTACTAATCCAACTCTCTAACCACTAGGCTACCCTGCCACTCCAACCTATTGGCTGATGTTGAATACAACTGTTTAATCTTAAAATGAAACAATCCATCATCTTAAACTAGCTGGTCTCATGCTTTTCCTTTTTATTGTCTGGACTTAAAAATATAAGAAAGTAACATATTGACATTTTAAAGTAAAATTATTTGTCACATAGATGTTTCGACAAATGTCAAATTTTCACTGCAAATGATTTTTTTGTTGTTGCATAAATACATTACCCTTACTGTGAGAGCATTTGACGTGGGTTTTTGTAATGGTGTGTGTCACTGTGTATGGGGGCAGCCACAGTGATACACACCACTACAAAAACCTCAGCCCAAGTACTGGTCATGGCAGCACATACTTACTGAAACCTCAACAGACTCTGTGCCAAGTGGCTGCTTAGCGGACTGCTTATAAGACAAAACCTGTCCCAATATAAAAATATTTAGTGCAGATTTAGTGCACTGATTACAAATATCAAATACTGATTTTCAACTGTGCATTACACAGACCTTATACCATAGTTATACATAATTTAAAAAATACTTATTGTTTTCTTTAGTTACAGTTGAAGTTGGAAGTTTACATACACTTAGGTTGGAGTCATAAAAATAATAAAAATAAAAAATAAAGATAAAACTGTTTGGCCATAATGACCAGGAAAAAAGGGGAGGCTTGCAAGCCGAAGAACACCATCCCTACCGTGAAGCATGGGGGTGGCAGCATCATGTTGTGGGGGTGCTTTGCTGCAGGAGGGACTGGTGCACTTCACAAAATAGATGGAATCATGCGGAACGGAAATTATGTGGATATATTGAAGCAACATCTCAAGACATCAGTCGGAAAGTTAAAGCTTGGTTGCAAATGGGTCTTCCAATTGGACAATGACCCCAAACATACTTACAAAGTTGTGGCAAAATGGCTTAAGGACAACAAAGTCAAGGTATTGGAGTGGCCATCACAAAGCCCTGATCTCAATCCTATAGAAAATTTGTGGACAGAACTGAAAAAGCGCGTGCGAGCAAGGAGACCTAGAAACCTGACTCAGTTGGGTTGGTGTTAGGACCTATCCTTTTCCTGCTCTACATGCTCCCACTTGACCAGATCTACAGACAACACAGTGTCCAATTCCACTGCCACGCAGACGTCACACAGGTGAACATGAAAACAAATCCTGACACATCATCTGCTTTGTCAACATTGTCCAACTGTCTGGAAGAGGTCAAATCTCAGATGCAGAACAACCTCCTCCAACTCAACAGCAGCAAGACAGAAGCAATGCTGATAAGCACACCCCTGCAGATCACCAACTCCTGCAGTCTCTTATGTCATACGTCATTCTTTCACCTGAAGAACATCTCCCGACTAAGACCCTCACTCACCACATCTGACGCAGAAAAGCTAACACATGCATTTACTGGGGGGCCTGCCTGCAAATTTAATTCATAAACTACAGCTCATCCAAAACAGTGCCGCAAGGATACTGGCACAAACTAAAAAATCTGCCCACATCACTCCCATCCTTGTTGATCTCCATTGGCTACCTGTTCCTCCTGCTCCTCTACAAACCCCAAAATGGCATCGGGGACCCGCCTACCTGTCAGACCTGCTCTCCCCCTATGAACCTCCACGCACCTTACATTCAAGCTATGCTTATACTCCTTCATGCCCCCAGGACCAGGCTCCTCACAATGGGGGACTCTGCATTTTCCTCTCTCATACTATACCTATGGAACTCCCTTCCAGATAACTTCAGGGTTGTTCAGACTGTTGGACCTTTTAAAGCAGGCAAAGATGTATATTTTATACATGATTGACACAGTTGAATTACAATCTGCTATCAGTTGCTAGTCTGTATGTCAGATGTTATATGCAATGACTGTACTGTGGTTTTTATTTGTCCTTATCATTTGCAATGGAGAAGGGATTAAGCACCTGTAATGGTAGAAATTATTTGTTGTTAAACAAAGCCCATTTAAAACATGACAAATTACCAGGTAGTACTGCAAATAATATACATGTTACTGCTACATTGTATTCAAGAATGTATATTTCAAATAAAATAAAATAAAATATTTTGGAACCAATGTGTGCAGTATGCTATAATCCATATTGTACATTTGCCAAAGATTTTATTAAATGTGTTCCTCTAGTTTTGATCCACATAGGATTAATAACAGGTCAGTCTTTTAGGTTTAAAATCTGTGGTCCATTTGAAAAGTGGGAGCTAGTGTCTGTGACTAAGGTCATGTCCGTTTGTGTGAACCAGAAACACTCCAGATATACAGAATGTAAAGTATGCACTAACAGAGATGATAGTGACTGATGATTTTAATCCAAATAAAATTCAAATTCTGTGTTTTTATGTTTGTATTCAATTTAATGTACCTTTTCTCTGAAGATTAGTGGTGAGATGTTACTTTGATGGAATGTTAGAAGTAAATCCCTTCAACTGCACTAAATTGATGTGTTCTTGAAAGCCCGTGTCTCAGTATTGTAAGACATTTCTTAATACATTTACATAAGTAATGATTGTAATGACTGACACTTCACCACAGATGTGTAGTTCAGGCCTTGAGCTGTTCTTGTTAAATGTTTTGCATCATGTCATGTTTAATGTGGACCCCAGGAAGAGTAGCTGCTGCATTCACAACAGTTAATGGGGATTCTAATAATATACCAATAGATTAAAAGTCATTTTAGATACTTACGGTCTTTTGGCTTTTTCTAGCTATCTGGACGTAGGTGGTGTTTTTTCACAGTAACAAGGTAAAATTGGATTTAAAAACAAAAGTTTAGGTGAGGTGGTATCACAGTTATCATGCAACTAAAAACAAAAGGAAGCTATAGGAATGACTCAAATGAAAAGGCAATGGGGGTTTACATAGCTGGGAAAATGGGTGAAATCTCAACATTTAACTCAAAGGTATCTGTACCAAACACCATATCTCACACGCATTCCTCCTGAACACTGTTCTAGAATATCATGTATATTTCAATGGGTCTTTTACCTCTATGACAAATGACTGCATCTTTATTTAAACAGCTAAACAACAGAAAACGGACCATGTAAGGTGATTACAGTATTCAGTCAATAACAAATTAACCTTAGTGTCACAACAGCCTTTTTTTCATTTTTTTCACCTTTATTTAACCAGGTAGGCCAGTTGAGAACAAGTTCTCATTTACAACTGCGACCTGGCCAAGATAAAACAAAGCAGTGCGACAAAAACAACAACACAGAGTTACACATAGACAAATGTACAGTCAATAACACAATAGAAAAAAAATTAGAAAAATCTATGTACAGTGTGTGCAAATGTAGGGAGGTAAGCAATAAATAGGCCCTAGAGGTGAAATAATTACAATTTAGCATTAATACTGGAGTGATAGATGTGCAGATGATGATGTGCAAGTAGAGATCCTGGGGATGGGCTATGTACAGGTACAGTGATCGGTAAGCTGCTCTGACAGCTGATGCTAAAAGTTAGAGTGGGAGATATAAGACTCCAACTTCAGTGATTTTTGCAATTCGTTCCAGTCATTGGCAGCAGAGAACTGGAAGGAAAGGCAGCCACAGGAAGTGTTGGCTTTGGGGGTGACCAGTGAAATATACCTGCTGGAGCGCTTGCTACTGGTGGGTGTTGCTATGGTGACCAATGAGCTGAGATAAGGCAGGGCTTTACCTAGGAAAGACTTTTAGATGACCTGGAGCCAGTGGTTTTGGCGAAGAGTATGTAGTGAGGGCCAGCCAACGAGAGCACACAGGTCGCAGTGGTGGGTAGTATATGGGGCTTTGGTGACAAAACGGATGGCACTGTGATAGACTACATCCAGTTTGCTGAGTAGAGTGTTGGGGGCTATTTTGTAAATGACATCGCCAAAGTCAGTTTTACGAGGGTATGTTTGGCAGCATGAGTGAAGGATCCTTTGTTACAAAATAGGAAGCTGATTCTAGATTTAATTTTGGATTGGAGATGCTTAATGTGAGTCTGGAAGGAGAGTTTACAGTCTAACCAGACACCTAGGTATTTGTAGTTGTCCACATATTCTAGGTCAGAACCGTCCAGAGTAGTCTTTTCCTGTCCAGCACAGGCGTTCTGCGTCGCCGACCTTCTAGCTGCTACCGAACCTACTGCAGGCAAGCGCAGTTCACTCATCAACCCCGGACTTGTCTCATCATCATTATGTAACAGTATAACTTTAGTCCATCCGCTCGCCGGGCTCGAACCAGGGACCCTCTGCACACATCAACATCTGACACCCACGAAGCATCGTTACCCATCGCTCCAAAAAAGCCATGGCGCTTGCAGAGCAAGGGGAACCACTACTTCAAGGTCTCAGAGCAAGTGACGTCACCGATTGAAACGCTATTAGCGCACCACCGCTAACTAGCTAGCCATTTCACATCGGTTACAATTACACACCTGGTTCCAATCCCCACTCTATCACTGTATATCTACTCCCTCTGTCATTTGTCTCTGTCTGTCATTGTAAATGCTACTTGTGTTCCTGAGATGAATCTCTCCTACCATTTCTTGAGTACTTTAGATTTTGCACTTTGGGATCGCCCTGTGACTTTTTGTTAATTAATATATATTTTGAGCACAACAGCATTTGGGTTTCGTCCGACTTTGATCTATGGTGATTAAACAAATTCAGTAGTTCTAAACCTGTGACTGCCTACTCCTCTCTACATCAGTGACTCTTAGTCCTGACTATATTGAAAACAAACCAAATAGCCCTATCGGGAAGCACATTTACTGATACGGACCCCTAAACTACTTCCAATCATCCAATGTTGAACAAACTGAGAATGGACCTAAGTAATGCAATAAACTCTTATTTTGGTTGGTGATGTGAAAGGGGATATGTATCATGTTAAGATACTTTTCAGAGATGCTTTTAGAAAATACTTATTTTCCACCATAATTTGCAAATAAATTCATTAAAAATCCTACAATGTGATTTTCTGGATTTTTTTTCTCATTTTGTCTGTCATAGTTGAAGTGTACCTATGATGAAAATTAAATGCCTCTCTCATCTTTTTACGTTGGAGAACTTGCACAATTGGTGGCTGACTAAATACTTTTTTGCCCCACTGTACTTACTGAAACCTCAGCAGACTGATGTGCCAAGTGGCTCCTTATACCACAATACCTGACCCAATCCAAATAGATTTAGTGCATATTTAGTGCAGTGATACCCAACTTTGCATTACACAGAACTAATGCCATAGTCATACATAAAACAAATGTTTTCTTTTCTTTAGTTAAATCATGTGACAAGACACCTACAAAGATAATATCAAAATATCAAAGGTTGGCCCTTTTCTTAGCTGAGAGCTATACATATGTAGTCTGAAAATATGTGCCTAAAATTTACTAAGTTATCTTGATGATAAGAGGTAGCAATGAAAGGTCTAGGTCTTTAATAATGTGTTGAACACTGGTACCTACATTTGCCATTATCGTTTACAGTGTCATATCGCTCGTCATAAAACTGATGTTGATATGAGTTGATGTATGGATGGACAGAAACATACTGTAGATAATCGTACAAATGAATGATGATTAAACTAAAATAACAGACAAAGTGGGAACATTTTGGCCTTGAGGTAGAACGTATCCACACTGGATATGATTTATGTAATGAGAGGTAACAGACAGGAAACCAGCCATGTCATTCACCACACTGAGGGAACAGGTGCTTCCTCATAACACAGGCACACTAACTGAAACCTCCTCTGGACTGAGGGTGCATAGAGCCCTCAGAAACCACCACTATGTTATGAAACAGTGGGTGCAAATGTCACTTTCTAAATCAACAAGCATTCAGTCTTTAGCCTGTTTTTCAGGAAAAGTACAGGAAAAGTGAATATAAAATGTTTTTTTCAACATTAGTCCTACAACAAATACCAACCAAATTCTTGCTTCTGAGTTAATTGATCAATTGACTCATTATTTAGGTAGAGAATGTAAATTCCTGGCCCACCAATGAACTCAGTCCCTGAAGGCAAGGATGACAAATGGCAGATACTGCAGCCTGAGGACTTGGATAACCTTTTACTACATGCCATACAGCTCTGGAACTAGAAAAGTTACATGGCACCACAATGTTGTGTAAACATCTGTCACAAAGTGGCAACATGTCCTCCCCTCCCTCAGTCCACATAATTAGTCAACACAATACACAATATTTTCCATGAATTTCATGTTTGACTGACATTAAGAAGGGCTAGGTATAAGCAAACCAGCCCTCTTCCCTGCAGCAGCGATGTAGTCTAGTCACTAAACCTTGAGTCCGAGTAAAGTCCCTAGTGATCGAGTCAGAGTCCTCGAGTCCAAGCTTGAGTCATGAGTCCTTTGGTAGTGCTAAAAGCTGCATTTCAACTATCTTTGAACCTACATTACATGAAGCAGAATGCTAACCATCTTAAAGTATTGCACATTATTCGGGATAGCTTGCTACAGTAATTCAGTAGCTATTGTAACTATGTTGAATTAAGCAAAGTGGAGAGACTTTCGGACAACAAGGTACCATTGGTTCACCTCCTACCTCACTAACCGCAAGCAGTACGTCACACTTTGTGGGGCAAGATCAGGGGACTCCACCATTTTCTGCGGTGTCCCAGATGGGTAGGTGTTAGGACCTATCCTCTTCCTGCTCTACATGCTCCCACTTGACTAGATCTTCAGACAACACAGTGTCCATTTCCACTGCTA
This sequence comes from Oncorhynchus kisutch, assembly GCF_002021735.2. Classification (NCBI taxonomy): domain Eukaryota; kingdom Metazoa; phylum Chordata; class Actinopteri; order Salmoniformes; family Salmonidae; genus Oncorhynchus; species Oncorhynchus kisutch. The sequence continues at coordinate 68,608,566 of NC_034183.2, forward strand.
TGCAGACATCACAAAGGTGAACATTAAAACAAATCCTGACACATCATCTGCTTTGTCAACATTGTCCAACTGTCTGGAAGGTGGTCAAATCTCGGATGCAGAACAACTTCCTCCAACTCAACAGCAGCAAGACAGAAGCAATGCTGATAAGCACACCCCAGCAGATCACCAACTCCTGCAGCATCCGCCCTGCCATAGATGGCCACATCATCCCACTCACATCAGTCATCCCTAATTTTAGTGTGAAATTCGACCCGTCTCTTTCCTTCCATGCCCACCTAAGTCACTTCTGTAAAATGTCATTCTTTCAACTGAAGAACATTTCCCAATTAAGACTCTCACCACATCTGATGCAGAAAAGCTAATACATGTATTTACTGGGGGGCCTGCCTGCAAATTTAATTCATGAACTACAGCTCATCCAAAACAGTGCCGTAAGGATTCTGACACAAACAAAATAGTCTGCCCACGTCACTTCCATCCTTGCTGATCTCAAAAGAAAAGAAAATTGTATTTGTCACATAGTGGTCACAAAACAACAGGTACAGAAAAATGATTACTTACAAGCCCATAACCAACAATGCAGTCTTAATTTGGGACATGGGGCAGTATTTTCACGTCCGGATGAAATGCGTGTCCAAAGTAAACGGCCTGCTACTCAGACCCAGAAGCTAAGATATGCATATTATTAGTTGATTTGGATAGAAAACACTGAAGTTTCTAAAACTGTTTTAATCATGTCTGTGAGTATAACATTAATTATTTGGCAGGCAAAACCCATAGGACAAACCGTCCAGATCTCTTTTTTTTAGGTCACTCTCTTTTCAATGCGTTTTCATTGGGAATCCAGATTTCTAATCAACTTTCCTGCAGTTCCTATCGCTTCCACTGGATGTCAACAATCTTTAGAAATTGGTTGAGGTTTTTCCTTCGAGAAATGAAGAAGTAACACTGTTCAGAATGAGGGTAGAGAGAAGTGTACTCTTTGATAGAGGCGAGTGACCTGAAAAGCTCGCTCCACTTTGTTTTCCTCCAATATTGAACACAGATCATCCCGGCTTCAATTTTATCGATTATTTACTTTAAAAATACCTAAAGTTGTATTAGGAAAGTAGTTTGAGATGTTTGGACAAAGCTTACAGTTAACTTATGAGACATTTTGTAGTCATGTTGCACAAATTGGAACCAGTGTTTTTCTGGATCAAACGCGCCAAATAAATGGACATTTTGAATATATATCGACGGAATTAATTGAACAAAAGGACCTTTTGTGACGTTTATGGGACATTTTGGAGAGCCAACAGAAGAAGATCGTCAAAGGTAAGGCATGAAATGTATCTTTATTTCTGCGTTTTGTGTCGCGCTTGCAGGGTTGAAATATGCTTTTCTGTCTTTGTTTACTGGGGTGCTATCCTCAGATTATAGCATCGTTTGCTTTCGCCGAAAAGCCTTTTTGAAATCTGACACATTGGCTGGATTCACAGCAAGTATAGCTTTAATTTGGTATCTTGCAAGTGTTATTTCATGAAAGTTACATTTTTATAGTAATTTATTTGAATTTGACGCTCTGCATTTTCACTGGATTTTGGAAAGGTGGGACACTAGCATCACATATCCCAGAGAGGTTTTAACTTCTTAAGGCTAGGTATCCCGCGGACACCTGTCAACAACATCCGGTGAAATTAGAGGGCGTGCGCAATTCAAATAAATAATAGTAATGTTAAACATTTATGAACATACAAGTGTTTTATATCGATGAAAAGCTTAAATTGTTAATCTAACTGCATTGTCCGATGTACAATAGGCTTTACAGCGAAAGTATACCATGTGATTGTTTGAGGACGGCGCCCCACAACATATTTTTCAACCAGCACAGGCTTCATAAAATCAGAAATAGCGATTAAATAATCACTTACTTTTTTAAAATCTTCCTCTGTTTGCAATCCCAAGTGTCCCAGCTAACACATGAATAGTAATTTTGTTAGATTAAATCCTTTTTTATATCCTAAAAAGCCTGTTTAGTTGGCGCCATCGATTTCAGTAATCCACTTGTTCAACATGCAGACAAAGGAATGGCAAAAAGCTACCACTAAACTTTGTTCAAATAAGTCAAACTATGTTTCTATTTAATCCTCAGGTACCCTAAAATGTAAATAAACTATAATATTTCATACGGAAAGAAGTATGTTCAATAGAAAAGTAAAATTAGGAAGTGCGTGTCCACAGACTGATTTTCCACTGTGACTCTTTGTACCAAAACTCCAAATTCTTACTAGTTTTGGAAGAAACAATCCTGATACCTTGAACAAAGACTGTTGTCATCTGTTGTCATCTAGCCATAGGAATTGCAATCTGGCAGCTGGAAATGCGTAGGACCCATAGCTTTACATTATAAGAGCCTGGTACCTAAAAAGAAAAGATTCTGGTTGGTTTTTCTTTGGATTTTCTCCTACCATATAAATTGTGTTATAGTCTCATACATTAGTTAAACCTTTATACAAACTTCGAAGTGTTGTCTATCCAATGCTACCGATTATATGCATATCCTGGCTTCTGGGCCTGAGTAACAGGTAGTTAACTTTGGCCACTTCAGTCAGGTGGAAATTCAGAAAAATAGACCCTAGTTGATTTGCCATATGCACAGGATACAAATGGTACACAGTATAATGAAATGCTTACTTGCAGGTTCACCTATCAACAATACGACAGTAATAAGAATAGGAGTAAGTATGCAAAAAATAAAAGCTCAATGGAATATAAATATAATACAATTAGCAGAAATATAAATTCAAGAAAGGCACAAACAATTTACAGTAGGATATTTACATGTGCTGGGGAGGGTGAGTACGGAGAGAAAAGTGTTGAATTATGCAGTAAGTTTGTGCAATAATTTTACAAGTCCAAAAGCAGTAGTCATGGTTTGTGGGTTAGTGCATATCAAATCAAATCAAATTTGTCACATGTGCTGAATACAACAAGTGTAGACTTTACCATGAAATGCGTACTTACAAGCGAGTTCACAACAAAGCAGTTAAAAAGTATGAAAATTAACAAATAGATCAAAAGACAATAGTAACACAATATAATATCACAATAAAATATCAATAACAGGCTATATACAACGAGTACAAGTACCGAGTCAGTGTACTGGGGTACAAGATAGTTGGGGTGATTGATTAAGGGTAATATGTACATGTAGGTTTGGTTAGGTGATTGATTGAAGTATTATCTACATGTAGGTAGGTGGTGAAAAGCAGAAAGTCCGGGAAGCTGTTTAATGAACTGTTCAGCAGTCTCATAGCTTTGTGGTAGAGCTGTTCAGGAGCCTTTTGGTCCCAGACTTGGCACTCTGGTATGCTTGCCGTTCGGTAGCAGGAAAAAACAGACTGTGTGGGCATGTGAGTGGATGAGTGAGCGAGTGCATGTCTTCAAAGGTTGTGAAAAGTCCATGCAAATAAACTGTTGGTGTAGAGGTGGTCGTCCTGGTTCAGGTGTTCAGCAGTCTGATAGCGTGTGGGTAAAAGTTGTCTCTGAGCCCCGAGACTCGATGCTCCGATGCCGTCTGCCAAACAGTAAAGGCCTGAACAGTCTGTGGCTGGGTATGTGGGGTCCTTGATGATGTTATGTGCCTTCCTCAGGTACCGCTTGAAGTTCATGTACTTTACAGGTGGGAGCACGGCACCAGTGATGGACAGGGACGTCTTCACCACCTGTTGAAGGTCCTTGTGGTCGAGAGCGGAGCAATTTCCATACCAGGTTGTGATGCAGCCGGTCAAGATGCTCTCAATGGTGCAGCAGTAGAGGTTGGAGAGTATCCGGGGAGGACATGCCAAGTTTCTGCATCTGCCTTTGGAAGTAGAGGAGCTGTTGCTCCTCCTTGACCAGAGTGATGTTGTTGTGTGTCCATGTCAGGTTCTCTGTGATTTGGATGCAGAGGAACTTGAAGTCACTGACTCTCGCCACAGCACTCCCATCGATGTGGATTGGGCATATCCTTCTCCCTGCTTCCTGAAGTTGACAAGCACCTCTTTCTTTTTGCTGATATTGAAGGATAGGTTGTTGTCCTGGAAACGCACTGCTAGGTATCTTACCTCTTCCCTTGTCTCATCACTGTTGTTGATCAGGCCTACAACCGTGGTGTCATTTGAAAACTTGTTGATGGAGTTGGTGTCGTGTCTGGCCCCGTGTTAAGAGTCAGTGTAGTGGAGGTATTTTTGAGAGTCAGTGTAGTGGAGGAGTTGTTGCCAATCCTCAGCTGTTGTAGCCTGTGGTCTGCCTGTCAGGAAGTCCAGTATCCAGTCTAGACCCAGGGCCCGAGCTTGGAGGGAACAATGGTATTGAATGCTGAACTCTAGTTAATGAACAGCATTCTCACATAGGTGTTCCTCTTGTCCAGGTGTGATAGAGCTGTATGGATTGCAATGGAGATGGCATCTTGAGTGGATCTGTTGGAGTGTTAAGCAAATTGGAGTGGGTCTAGTGTGTCTGGCATGCTGGCCTTGATGTGTGCCAGCCTTTCAAAGGACTTTATGATGACAGGGGTGAGTGCAACGGGGTGAGTCATTTAGGCATGTTAGCTTGGTTTTCTTGGGCACTGGAATGATTGTAGTCTTCTAATTGTTTCTATAGAGACGACCAATTAAGTGATGGTCGGCCATGAATGTTTTTTGGCCTAATGTCTGTGTTAAGCGTTCACCTAGATTATACATATCAAATTCGGGAATGATGGTCACCATTCACGACCAACTACCAGCAAATGTGTGGAAACAAGGAACAGAGATTTTGACCAATGATTGTCAATCCTGTGTGTCACCAAGGTATCACACCCAAAGTATCTGGAATTAAATAGCCCTATGTTAAGGGATTTTTTTTATCAATAATGACTAATTATGTATACATTTCAATCAGGACTGACTAATCAGAATACTATTATGTTACTGTATATGTATGAATTTTCTTTTTATCCTAGTACTGAATATAATGTGTGTAAATATAATCAAGAAGTAGAACAATGACTGTCTGTTCCTTGGTAGAAATGAATGATCTTATCGGCAGACTGGCTAGAATGCTTATCTACACCTTGGCTCGGGTCACAAATTATCTAAATTAGGAGAGACGATGTAGGAAGGCTTGAGAACTATACAGCCTTTGTACCAGGGTGAAGAAGAGACGGGACAGTTCGAAAACTAATGACGTCATTTTCAGTTTATAACCTGTGGTAAACTGTACCATGTTCAGTACTCTCGAGAATAAATGCTGCTGATTGATTTTGAGACTGGTCCATTTTATGCAAATAAGAGCCTTACAAAATCTTAGGAATTGACAGAGTGTTTCATTTTAATTGGGTATTAAAACATGTAGGAATTTAATTCCTGTAACACCCTATCAGGATTAATAACTATCAGGATGATGCTCAAGATGCTTCCCATACATCAACATTCACAACAGATTGAGAGTGAGCCCCTGCTTTCTCTAAAAGGACAGGAATAAAAATGTGCTCACACTTTCATCCAAAGTTAACTTCATGCAACACTTCCGTTTTGATGGGAAGTGCATCTCCCCAGGGAAGGAGACAACCATCAAGATGCCACAAAATAAAGTTCATGAAGCAATAGTTTGAAATGAATTGGGTTTTTAGTTTAGGGGCAGATAAACAATTATCACTGTGATTACTATTTCGACTACTGGGGGAAAGGAACCCAAGTCACGATAACTTCTGGTAAGTAGCCTTAACATTCACACCTAAAGAAGTTATTTCATTATTGACACATAACTAGTGACTATTCAGGTTATTTTGACTGATTTTGTACGAAGTATTGGTCAGACCATTCACTGTGACAACTACTTTGACTACTGGGGGAAAGGGACCATGGTGACCGTGTCCACAGGTAAAACAAAAACATGTTCTGTTTATTTTTGCATTATTATTGAGGTTGGAGTTTGAGTTAAAAGTCCCTCTCTCCTAAAGGCTTGAAATATTTATTTTTGGTCTTCACTTGCGGTAGTTTTTGTGCGTTGCACGTATTGAAAGATTGCACTGTGACAATGCTTTTGACTACTGGGGAAAAGGCACAATGGTTACCGTTTCATCAGGTAAGAAAAAGCATTATGATTTCATCAAATGTGTCAGTGATCATTCGAAAAGTCAAATACATGTGGTTTTTATACAACTCGATTCTAGGCTTAATTTAGTCAATTTGCTAAATTGAATTGAGGATCAAAAACAGTAACGGTAGGCCTACTCTATAACAAAGGCGTATTCATAATCTGGACAGAAACAACTGAAATTCATTGATGTGATTTTAAAACGAACCTTTAAAAAGTATGATGGATGATATTAAATATCGAAATACATTGGCACAGGTTTTTGTGCATAGCCTGTATTGGTTATTTGCACTGTGACTACCGTTTTGACTACTGGGGGAAAGGGACAATGGTTACTGTTTCATCAGGTGAGACTTTCAATTGAAAATGCTGTAATCTTACAAATACATTTTGAAGCCGTTTATATTCTTCTGCTTTAGGTTATTATATTAAAGGTTTGTCACTTTTAATCTGCAATGGAATTAAGATACATGTCTATAATGAAGCCTATTTGAAGTAAAGTGTGCCAAACAAACTTCAAGTAAAACATCATAACCTAACATTACAGTAAACGTAAATATCAGAAAGTGTACAAAATAACTGTGTTCCTTTTGCGCATTTTGGTTAAGAATGGGAATAAGAGGGTATAGAACCTGGGGAGAATGCTTTTATACCACTTGTCAAGGTAATTGAACACAGTGCTACGCTGCTTTTGACTACTGGGGTCAGGGTACAATAGTAACCGTTTCAGGTAAGAATCTAATTTTGGTTGATGCAAGGTATAGTTCATAGTGGAAAATTATCGCTTAAATGTAAGGACAAATATTTAATCAATACAAATATTTATGTTTAAAGTAATCAACACGTATATAGCCTACAGTCTTAACTACCTGTCTTTTAACAGTGGATATTGTATTTTACGTTTTTGATAACACATTCAACTCGGTGTAACCTATGTGCATGTATTTGTAGTGAACAATATCCTACCCTGGTAATAAATCATCCTGTATTAAACCTAGCCTACTAAATGAATGTTAAATAACCCGACGATGTAAAATAGAATAGGTCCTCAGAATTGTTAACTATTTTATTTGGTCAGTGTTGGTTGATTTATGTATTTATTTTTTCATGGTGTATTCTATAAAACTGTTGGGCTTTATGGAGTATTTGTAACACATTATTTATCTTACAGCCTCATCAACTGCTCCGACTTTGTTCCCTCTTGCGCAATGTGGCTCCGGGACCGGAGATATGATGACTCTGGGTTGCATTGCCACTGGCTTCACGCCTGCCTCCCTCACCTTCAAATGGAATGAAGAAGGCGGGAATTCCCTGACTGATTTCGTTCAGTACCCTGCGGTCCAAACCGGTGGAAGCTACATGGGAGTCAGTCAACTCCGTGTAAAGAGAGCAGACTGGGACAGTAAAAAATTTGAATGCGCCGTGGAACATTCTGCTGGATCAAAGAAAGTATCAGTGAAAAAACAACGTAAGATGTATTTGTTTATCCATTTAATAACATATGTCACAAAAAAATAATAATAATATATTATTGAGTTTAATGTATTTATATCCATGTAGCCTATTAATCTACTAATTTCGTTAAAAAACAGCCTCTGTGATAATCATAATTTGCTGGTAATTTTATGTTTAGTTTTGTTGAAAGACACATTTTTAGAAATCAAAATATTGAAGGCAATAAGCTTATGAAATCTGAATAAGACTTAAAAATTGCACATGTTTTTGCTAGAAAATTCCACTGCTGAAATTATGGACTATACAGCCTAGGGTACAATAATTTTGATGCCTACATATTACAATTGTTATCAACGCGCATGCAGTAATTTAGTAACACCTAAATCATTTAGTAACACCTAAATTACCTGACACCTTCCGGCAAATTAAACAATAAATGCATTAAAACGTAGTCATTGCTAATTGCCGTTCACTGTAACAATCAACATTTGTGTCACTGTCACCCACTGTAGAATAAACCATTTAGGCCAATTGTATAAACATTGATAGGTGTCAGTCTAGTTGTGGTGAATGTGCTATGGCACTAGGATGAAGGTTGGTTGGAGTGGCTGTAGCTTGCCCCTTTAGTTGGTGACTATTTAAGCCATCTCCCCCAAGAAGACATGCTACAAACAGTGTTGAGCTCTTTTTGCTTTCGTCTGCCAGCATAATTATTCTATGTCCACAGTCTAAGACGGTATATACTTTGATATACACTTTTTAAAAATGAAAGAATATTTACTTGAATAGTACCGATTCAAAGTTTGGTAACAGAATGACAGCACAAACTGTCATTCTGTTACCAAATTTTGTGTCTTCACTGTTCTTCAAGTAAACGTGTTTTTGTCAAATTTTCTGTGGAAATTGTAAAAATGAGTCCTTGTGGATAGAGTTGCATGGTTTGTTTAACTTTGCAATCTCTGATTTTAGTTTGAAAAACATGTTACCATGAAATTTCCCATAAGCTGTTTAGCTGTTCTGTTCATCTTTACTGCGCATTTGTATCCTATGCCAGCTTCTGCAAATGTATATTGTTTTCTCTCTGCTTCTGCATATATATATATATATATATGTGTGTTTGTTTGTATTTTAGCGGAATATCTGCAGCAGCCGTCTCTTTACGTAATGACCCCCTCTAAAGAGGAGATGTCAGAAAATAGGACGGCTTCCTTCGCCTGCTTTGCCAATGACTTTTCACCCCGTACACACACAATCAAATGGATGAGGATGGAAAAAGGAACAGAAAAAGAAGTTGTATCTGATTTCAAGAGTTCTTGTGAGAGTGAGAAGAAGAGTGAGAAAACTCTGTACAGCACAACCAGCTATCTCAGAGTCAATGAGAGTGAGTGGAAGAGTGAAGAAGTAACATTCACTTGCGTGTTTGAGAACAAAGCTGGAAATGTGAGGAGAACTGTGGGCTACACTTCATCAGATGGTGAGTAAAATATGTCAGATTATCTTCTCTTGGTATCTCATTAAAGGAGCATCAAGAAGCAGGGCTTTTGTGACAGAGCTCTAGGCCAGATTGAAAAGTTAGCACATTTTTCTAATTAGCACTTAAAGGTTTTTCTTAAATTGTGTAAAAATAGCCCATGCATGAAAAAGGATTGATTGTGACCAGCCAGCTGGAGGGAAAACAGAATAGCCTACATTGATCCAAAACATACAAACTGTTTACATTTTAATTGCTGTTCTCACAAACAGCTTGGTGAATATTCCTTACATCCTTTCTCAGCAGGTCCAGTCCATGGAAATTTAGTGTTCATTAAGATCATCGAGCCGTCTCTTGAGGATATGCTTATGAACAAAAAAGCTCAGCTTGTGTGCGATGTCAATGAAATAGTTTCTGGCTTCATGAGCGTCAAATGGGAAAATGACAATGGAAAGACCTTAACCAGCCGAAATGGTGTCACTGACAAAATTGCCATACTTGACATCACTTATGAGGACTGGAGCAATGGGACAGTATTCTACTGCGCTGTAGATCACTTGGAAAACCTGGGGTCCTTGATAAAGAAAGCCTACAAGAGGGAGACCGGTAAGACAAACTGCTTTGGTTTCCCTCTCACTTTTCTTTTTACTTAATTGGGATTTCATATTTACGATATAAACAGATATCCAATTGTCCATCATGTGGGAATTCAAAATGATGATAGGAGATTGTGTAGACTAGTGAAAAGTGACTTTAATTGTCAGAGTTGCAAGGAACCAAATGGAGCTGTTAGCAATTTGATCTGATTAAATCAGATGATGACTGACTGCAAAATGACAAAATGCTTTTCTATGATGGGTCCCTTTGGCCTCTCAAGACGAAACTCCTGTGAGGGAAGACATTGTTTGATTGGCTTAATATAGGCAGCATTTAGCTAAATGTAAATTGTTTGCCAAGTACTTGCATGGGGAGAAGCCCTGACTGTTCTCTCATGCTTCCAGGAGGAGATCCACAGCGTCCATCTGTCTTTCTGCTGGCTCCAGCAGAACAAACTAGTGATAATACGGTGACCCTGACTTGCTACGTCAAAGACTTCTACCCCAAGGACGTTTTAGTGGCTTGGCTTGTTGACGATGAGCTGGTGGAGAGAACGAGCAGTTCAGCATTGTACCAATTCAACACCACTAGCCAGATTCAATCAGGAAGGACCTACTCTGTCTACAGTCAGCTCACATTTAGCAATGACTTGTGGAAGAACAAAGAAGTGGTGTATAGCTGTGTAGTTTACCACGAAAGCATGATCAAGTCCACAAAAATTATTATGAGAACCATTGACAGAACCTCAAACCAACCCAACTTAGTTAACCTCAGCTTGAATGTGCCTCAGAGCTGCAAGGCCCAGTAGAGGTTGCATTGTGTTTTGTTGATGTGTGTTGCCGCGTGTTACCTCTGCTGTTTGTGTCAGTGACATAACATGTTGTGTGTCTTTTAAGTGCAGAATCAAAAATCCAAATAAAAACTTTAAATCATTAATCCTGTTGATGTACTGTATGTCATGCAGTTCCTACTCATGTCTGTCCCGTCTCCCCACTTTTGTGCATAGCTTCAGTATCTCTGTTTGGGGAAAATGTCAACTCTCAGACTACTAAAACTAATGATAAAGTGACAATACAAGTCAAGCAAAGTATTGATGCTTCACATTTGCAATCAGGCCAAATGACCATGCAATATATCTGTAATACAGTAATGGTGGACACTGAATAATGTATAAGTATAAAGCTTATTTTGCACACTGGGCTATAGTCTTGTAAACAATAGAGAAGTGATATACACTCACATTGTTAAAATGTTCCCCCGATGACAGGAATGAACTATGGAAGTGTAGCTCTAGCATTAGCAACCCAGTTATCTGCTGTTTCAGATATTCTCCTCATGTCTTTGGTGTAATCAGATGTAGTGCATTGAACTTAATCAGGCTGTCCTGTCTTCTTGTTGTTTGGCTTTGTGTGCTTCTGTTCCCGCTACTGGGTCTCACCTATAGAAATGCTATATGCCTGTTCTATTGATTCAAGTCTACCACCATGGGTTTGGAAATGGATGAAATATGACTAGGGTTCGTTCACAAGAAGCAAGCCAAGCCAAGTAGAAGTTGGAAGTCCCCATTGATCGGCAAGTGTGCCGTTTGGCCAAAGCAAGTCAGGGTCACCTTCACTGCTGGTTTGATATCCTCATGTTTTAGATTATCAATGTGTTGTATTCGTTAAGTAATAACTCAGTAATTGATGAAAGGTCATAGGCGGTGAGGCAGAAAAAACATGCTCAAGTCCAATAGACAAAGTATGCTTTAGATTTTTTTCTCACGTCCTACCGAATATCACAGTATTATCTATGACTGAAACCGGAGACAGTATTATCTATGACTGAAACCGGAGACAGTATTATCTATGACTGAAACCGGAGACAGTATTATCTATGACTGAAACCGGAGACAGTATTATCTATGACTGAAACCGGAGACAGTATTATCTATGACTGAAACCGGAGACAGTATTATCTATGACTGAAACCGGAGACAGTATTATCTATGACTGAAACCGGAGACAGTATTATCTATGACTGAAACCGGAGACAGTATTATCTATGACTGAAACCGGAGACAGTATTATCTATGACTGAAACCGGAGACAGTATTATCTATGACTGAAACCGGAGACAGTATTATCTATGACTGATACTGGAGACAGTATTATCTATGACTGAAACCGGAGACAGTATTATCTATGACTGATACCGGAGACAGTATTATCTATGACTGATACTGGAGACAGTATTATCTATGACTGAAACCGGAGACAGTATTATCTATGACTGATACTGGAGACAGTATTATCTATGACTGATAGCGGAGACAGTATTATCTATGACTGAAACCGGAGACAGTATTATCTATGACTGATACTGGAGACAGTATTATCTATGACTGAAACCGGAGACAGTATTATCTATGACTGATACTGGAGACAGTATTATCTATGACTGATACCGGAGACAGTATTATCTATGATTGATACCTGAGACAGTATTATCTATGATTGATACCGGAGACAGTATTATCTATGACTAATACCGGAGACAGTATTATCTATGATTGATACCTGAGACAGTATTATCTATGATTGATACCGGAGACAGTATTATCTATGACTGAAACCGGAGACAGTATTATCTATGACTGATACTGGAGACAGTATTATCTATGACTGATACCGGAGACAGTATTATCTATGATTGATACCGGAGACAATATTATCTATGACTGATACCGGAGACAGTATTATCTATGACTGATACCGGAGACAGTATTATCTATGATTGATACCTGAGACAGTATTATCTATGATTGATACCTGAGACAGTATTATCTATGATTGATACCGGAGACAGTATTATCTATGACTAATACCGGAGACAGTATTATCTATGATTGATACCTGAGACAGTTTTATCTATGATTGATACCGGAGACAGTATTATCTATGACTGATACCGGAGACAATATTATCTATGACTGATACCGGAGACAGTATTATCTATGATTGATACCGGAGACAGTATTATCTATGACTAATACCGGAGACAGTATTATCTATGACTGATACCGGAGACAGTATTATCTATGACTGATACCGGAGACAGCTGTACTATGCATGGTTTCCCATAAAACAGTTGAAAGTATACCCATTCCAACCGTTTGACACTTATTGATAGCCCCTTTAGATCTGCAATGAACAGTAAGGGTAGGCTACATGCAAAATTCCCCTTGTTAACAATATGGCTGGAGCGATGGCGGAACTAAGATCTATAACAAATACTTTCACATTTCTTAGGAGCCATCAAGAAGTGTCCAGAAGTTGGGGTTTGTGATTGGGTTTCAGACTGGGCACCAGAGTGATGAGTAACTGTTTTGACTGCCTACTGACACTGTTCTCATATCCACATGCAGATTGTCTCGTGTTGACTGACTGTCCATGCAGCAACACCATGGAAACCGACAGGGACAGCATGGGAAAAACAGCCTTCACCTTCATCATACTCTTCCTCATAACTCTGCTGTATGGCGTTGGAGCAACTGCCATCAAGGTAATGCCTTGTTGGGAATCTGGGGTTTTTACTAAATGGGATAAGCTTTTGTCAGATTTGACTTTTTTGTAGCAGGTTAGGGGAAAGGGGGATACCTAGTCAGTTGTCTTGCACATTTAACCCAACCCCTCTGAATCATAGAGGTGCAGGGAGCTGCCATAATCAACATTCACATTTTCAGAGCTGAGGGAAATGTGGGTTAGCTGCCTTCCTTGCTCAGGGCAGAACAACAGATTTTTACCTTGTCAGCTCAGGGACTCAAACCAGCAACCTTTCGGTTACTGACCCAATGCTCTAACCACTAGGCTACCAGCCGCAGAAGGTTAGGAGAATTAACGTAGCAGGTTAGGAGAATTAGGATAAAGTTAGGAAAGAGGTTAGGGTTAGCTAAAATGCAAAAATAAAGTTAACTTGACAAAAGCTGTATCCCTTCTAGCCATGACCGTAGTGTGGGAAGAGTAGTGGGAAAGGAAGACATTTTGGTTTTGAAAGTTCCATAGTCTGTATGGATCCACATTCAAACAAACAATCCATGTATGCGTGGTAGAACTTTCAGTAGCAACATGAACAGATTCTAGCAAGACATGAATGTACACATAGGCCTATTTTGTGTGTTCCAATTCTCTGCAAGAGGCATACTAGTGAGAGGGAATACAGTAATAACCTAAATATATTATATATAACTTACATTATAACTATATTATTATATAGGCCTAATAGTTATATTATATATAAGTATAGTTAATTACACAAGTCATTTTATTGAAGTGTCAGCTAATAAAAATAATAATTGTATCTAAATAGATGTCACAATTATTGTAAGTAATTTAAGTGAACAAATGTTTGCTTCTTATTTCAGGTGAAATGAAGAAATGTTGAAGTACTTGAAGAAGATATAACTTTTCATACTTACAATACAGTATATGAATGGATACAATACATGTAACTGTTCTCCTGCTTGTCTTTATTGTTGATTTTGTTTGAATAGTTCAACTGTAGAGGTTAGATTTGTAAATATTTCATTGTGCCTTTTTAAACTATGAAGATAATAAAAGTGTAACTGAAGTGAACAACAGTGTATTGTTCTTCCCTTAGCATTTCTTCATCCATTAGAAAGAAAATGCAGCTAGAATGATGCATTATAAACACATTTATTAATTACGGTTACATTAGTATAAGTGTTTTAAAAGTGATTTTAGAACTGCGTGGCTGTTGTGATGTGAGGATGAATCTACAGTAAGTAATCTACATCTTATTTTTGCTGGATGCTGTTTGCGCACTGGGTTCTGCATGAACACATCTGGAATCAGTGGGCCTTGCTAAACTTGGTATGCAAACTATTCAGAAATAGCTTGATGGGTTGTCAAAACAACGAAAGTGTAACACCGAGTGGTAAGAAGTTACATAATAGAATTATAAAAGAGAACTCTTCATGCAGATAGCTCAGAAACATGCAAATGGCAACTGATTTCCATAAGCAGAAGTAGACCTCACACCTGGCTTCTAATACACACGGTTGCTCAACATGTTTCACTTCTGTTTTTTGGGATGCTTTTTTGGGACCAGGGTGTTACCTCACGCTTCCGCTTGCTGCATTCCCTGTTCGCTGAGGCCTGTCCTGCTCTAACACCTGTGTTTCACAACCCTCCAACTCCACATCTGACCACTACCATTACCACTTCTCAGTGCCCAGCCAGCCAGCTACCTAATAGGTCCATAGCGCCATCTAGGCGCCATTAAAAGTCATTACACTCAGCCCAGGCCTGGTTTTCATAGACTGGGGTTACTTTAAACTGCATATAAAAAGGTATGAAGAATTTGATTAAAAGTTTACAATCTGACTTTAACTTCTTGTTAATCACCAAATCGGAAAAAATTGTCAAAGTAAAAAAGTGGCCCTGAATTTTCCTCCTCCTTCCACTTTGTTTTAGTGCAGCGGGTCATTCCTCCAAATATCACACTGTATCCTCTCTGGGAGGAACTGAAGGTGGGATCGAAGGTGGGAATCCTCTGCATCCTGAGTGGGTTCTACCCTGACAAGCTGAGTGTGGAGTGGCTGCTGGATGACAAGACTGTGACCACATCTCCAGTCCAGCGGAAGCTGCAGAGTCTAGAAGGTGAGGAGAAAACATTCAGCCTGAACAGCCAGCTGGAGCTGGACCGGAGCCAATGGACTCAAGGGTCAGAGGTCACATGCAAGGCCACCCACAATGCAGCACAAGGACCACCTACAGGAACACCAGTCTCCAGGACCACCAGTATTTGCTCAGGTGGGTTTCAGTGACGGCACTGTGTATTGGGCCAGAGGATGGGTATAGAATACTGTACAATAGAAAAACCTAGCAACAATCCAAATCTACAAGTCTTGTGAATTCTCCATCTGTTTTCCTCTCAGCGTTTCCCTCGTCTACTCCATCCCTCCACCTGGAGACCCCCAGATTCAGGACAGTGATGACACAGACTGAGGTAACAGCTACATGTTTGGTCCACTCTGCGTATGACGCCAAAGTGTCCTGGCTTCTGGATGGAAAAGACCCAACCAGTAGGACCCCAGTGAACCAGGCCAGCAGCACAACTCAGAGCATCAGCAGTAACCTGACTCTTCCCTCAAGCCAATGGAAAACCCTGAACACAATAACATGCAGAGCTGAACATCACTGCTTCAACTCCACAGAGAAGACCAGTAATGTTAAAGGTTAGCATGGAACTTTGTGATCATAAATTTGTATTTTATTTTATTGAACCTTTATTTAACTTGGCAAGTCAGTTAAGAACAAATTCTTATTTACAACGACGGCCTACCAAAAAGGCAAAAGGCCTCCTGTGGGGATGGGATCTGGGATTAAAAATTAATCAATAAATAAAATATAAATATTGGACAAAACACACATCACGACAAGAGAGGTAACACAACACTACATAAAGAGAGACCTAAGACAACAACATAGCAAGGCAGCAACACATGACAACACAGCAAATCAAATCAAAACAGAGTCTTTTTGTCACATGCGTCAAATACAACAGATGTAGACCTTACAGTGGAATGCTTACTTACAGGCTCTAACAAACAGTGCAAAACAGTTATTCAGTGAACAATAGGTAAGTAAAGAAAGAAAAACAACAGTAAAAAGACAGTGAAAAATAGCAGTTGCGAGTCTATAACAGTAGCGAGGCTATAACAGTAGCGAGGCTATAACAGTAGCGAGTCTATAACAGTAGCGAGGCTATAACAGTAGCGAGGCTATAACAGTAGCGAGGCTATAACAGTAGCGAGGCTACATACAGACACCGGTTAGTCAGACCTGCTCCACTAGAGCTCCATCGATGAGAATGGGGGTGTGCTCGGTCCTCCTTTTCCTGTAGTCCAAAATCATCTCCTTAGTCTTGGTTAAGTTGAGGGATAGCTTGTTATTCTGGCACCACCCGGCCAGGTCTCTGACCTCCTCCTGTCACGAACTGGCTCTAAGCCCGTAACAAAAAGGGAGACAATGTGGAGATAAAGAATTAGCTAAATATATGTATTAACTGAAGTAAAGTAAATACAATTAACAATGGTGTGTGTTTAGTTAGTAGTCAGTAGTGTAAGTGAGTTGTTGCGTGCATACATGTGATAATGAGGGGTGTTGAAAGGTGCCAATTCATATAAACCAAATAGCCACAAGAATGCCACAACCAATTCTGTCTGTGTCTGCATGGAGAGAGTCTCCTCCATTAATTGGGAAGTGGTGTATTTATTCTGGGACACACCTGAGCCCAGGTTTGTCCCATTTCTCTGACGACCCTCCCAGCTCCGCCCACCAACATCCTATTATTAAGGAAAACAAGGGCAAAGAGAAAGAATTCGGCAGACAGAGTGGGAGGGTCGTCACACTCCCTATAGGCTGTTTCGTCGTTGTCCATGATCAGTCCTACCACTGTCGTGTTGTCGGCCAACTTAATGATGGTGTTGGAGTTGTTCATGGCCATGCAGTCGTGGGTGAACAGGGAGTACAGGAGGGGACCTCTGGGGGGCTCCAGTGTTGGAGATCAGCGTGGCAGATGTGTTGCTACCTACCCTCACTACCTGGGGGCAGCCCGTCAGGAAGTCCAGGATCCTGTTTTAGAAGGTGGTGTTCAGTCTCAGGATCCTTAACTTAGTGATGAGCTTTGAGGGTACTATGGTGTGGAACCCTGAGCTGTAGTCAATGAATAGCATTCTAACATAGGTGTTCCTTTTATCTCGGTGGGAAAGGGAAGTGTGGAGTGCAATGGAGATTGCATCATACATAGATCTGTTTGGGCAGTAAGCAAATTGGAGTGGGTCTAGGGTATCTGGGATAATGGAGTTGATGTGAGCCATGACCAGCCTTTTAAAGCACTTCATGGCTACGGACATGAGTGCTACGGTTCTGTAGTCATTTAGGCAGGTTGCCTTTGTGTTCTTGGGCACAGGGACTATGGTGGTCTGCTTAAAACATGTTGGTATTACGGACTCAATCAGGAACATGTTGAAAATGTCAGTGAAGACAACTGCAGTTGGTCAGCACATTCTGGCTCCGCAGCCTTGTGAATGTTGACCTGTTTAAAGGTCTTACTCACATAAGACTTTGATCACACAGTCGTCCGGAACAGCTGATGCTCTCATACATGCCTCAGTGTTGCTTGCCTCGAAGCGAGCATAGAAGTGATTTAGCTTGTCTGGTAGGCTTGTGTCACTGGGCAGCTCGCGGCTGTGCTTCCCTTTGTAGTCTATAATAGTTTGTATGCCCTGCAACTTAAGACGAGCATCAGAGCCGGTGTAGTACGATTCAATCTTAGCCCTGTATTGACGCTTTGCCTGTTTGTTGGTTCATCAGAGGGCATAGAGGAATTTCTTATAAGCTTCCGGGTTAGAGTCCCGCACCTTGACAGCGGCAGCTCTAACCTTTAGCTCAGTGCAAATGTTTCCTGTATCCATGGCTTCTGGCTGGGGTATGTACGTACAGTCACTGTGGGGACAATGTTCTCGATGCACTTATTGATAAAGCCAGTGACTTATGTGGTGTACTCCTAAATGCCATCAGAAGAATCCCGGAACAGTTTCAGGTCTATGATAGCAAAACAGTCCTGTAGTTTAGCATCTGCTTCATCTGACCACTTTTTTATAGACCGAATCACTGGTGCTTCCTGCTTTAATTTTTGCTTGTAAGCAGGAATCAGGAGGATAGAATTGTGGTCAGATTTACCAAATGTAGGGCAAGGGAGAGCTTTGTACGCATCTCTGTGTGTGGAGTACAGGTGATCTAGGATTGTTTTCCCTCTGGTTGCACATTTGACATGTTGATAGAAATGAGGTAGAACTGATTTAAGTTTCCCTGCATTAAAGTCTCCGGCCACTAGGAGCGCCGCCTCTGGGTGAGTGGTTTCTTGTTTGCTTATTTCCTTATACAGCAGACTGAGTGCGGTCATAGGGCCAGCATTCGTTTGTGGTGGTAAATAAACAGCCACGAATTGTATAGCTTAAAACTTTCTAGGCAGATAGTGTGGTCTGGAATTTATCACAAGATACTCCACTTCAGGCAAGCAAAATCTAGAGACTTCCTAAGCTTTCGTGCACCAGCTTTTGTTTACAAATATGCACAGACTACCCCCCCCCACCCCCCCTCATCATACCGGAGTGTGCAGTTCTATTTTGCTGGTGCAGCGTATTTCCAGCTAGCTGAATATCCATGTCATCATTCAGCCACGATTCCATGAAACATAAGATATTACAGTTTATGATATTTGTGATCGTGCCTCGCCTAATTTATTGTCCAATGATGGCACGTTGATGAGTAATATTGACGGTAACGGCAGCTTTCCCACTCGCTTTCTACGGATCCTTATGAGGCACCCCACTCTGTGTCCTCTGTACCTGCATCTCTTTCACTTGCAAATAACTGGGATGTTGGCCTTGTCGGGTGTTCTGAGAATGTCCTGTGTGTCCTGCTTGTTGAAGAAAAATTATTTGTCTAATCCGAGGTGAGTGATCGCTGTCCTGATATCCAGAAGCTCTTTTTTGCTGTAAGATACGGTTGCAGAAACATTATGTACAAAAATACAAATAACACGAAAAATCCCCACATAATAGCACAAATGGTTGGGCACCTGTAAAACAGCTGCCATTTCTTCCTGCGCCATTGGTAGCAACACAACATAACAACAACATGGTGGCAACACAACATGGTAGCAGCACAAAACATGGTACAAACATTATTGGGTACAGACAACAGCACAAAGGGCAAGAAGGTAGAGACAACAATACATCACACAAAGCAGCCACAACTGTCAGTAAGAGTGTCCATGATTGAGTCTTTGAATGAAGATATATACAGAGAGAAGTACAGCAAAACATGCAGTATTCTTCTGTCCTCCCCCATAAAAAGTAGAGATTATTGACACTGAAGCCAGATCAGTGTTCCTTTCTCCTGTTTACCCCTCTCCTCTGTGTGTGTGTGTTCTCCAGGACCTGCAGTGAGCAGCACTACCACAGTTCTGATCAGGAGGTCTCTCCCAGAGTTACTGAAGGGAGACAGTGCTGTGCTGGAGTGTGCCATCACACAACTCTCCTCCAGTGACCTCTACGTCACCTTTCAGGCCAATGGGGTTGATTTCCCTGAGAAACAGTATGTGGATCTGCCTGCCTCCAATGGCCCCCATTCACTCACCAGACGGTTCTCTATCCCCAAATCACACTGGAAGACAGACAACACTTTCACCTGTAAAGTTAACCAAGGTTTCTCCAACAGCTGGGTGTCTAGCTCCAAAGTCAAGCTTTTTGGTGAGTGAACCTCTCTCATCTGACCCAATTATACCTTCTCAAATGCTTGAAAATGTAGAAAGGCCTACCAACATGAAATTATGTTTCCATTGTTTGTTGCATGATATTCATTCAGCACTCCAGGGCTAAAATTGAAAAAAGAAATGGTGTTCTTTCCAGGTGAACTGTCCATGGAACTCCTTCTAGTCCCCAGTGAGGAGCCGTCTGGCTCAGGGACCCAGAAACTCATGTGTTCTGGGTGGGGCTTCAACCCTAAGATCAAGTGGCTCTCTGAGTCTGAACAGAGGTCTGCAGCAGACAATGAGATAAGGATGGGGGAAGATGGACATGTGACACTAACCAGTCATATCACAGTAACACAGCAGGAGTGGAATGAGGGGAAGGTCTTCATCTGTGAGGTAGATGACAAAGATCTTCAGAAAACTGTCAGGAAGAGCACCAGTTTATGCACAGGTAGTGTGTAAACTTACAAAAGTGCCTTACCTGTTTAAAGTTTTGCTTCAAAAGTCATAAATCATAACCTAATTACCTTGGAGTATAAAACACTATTTTACGATTTTATCTCCACACTCATCTGTTTTGCTCTCAGCTTTTCCCTCGTCTACTCCATCCCTCCACCTGGAGACCCCCAGATTCAGGACAGTGATGACACAGACTGAGGTAACAGCTACATGTTTGGTCCACTCTGCGTATGACGCCAAAGTGTCCTGGCTTCTGGATGGAAAAGACCCAACCAGTAGGACCCCAGTGAACCAGGCCAGCAGCACAACTCAGAGCATCAGCAGTAACCTGACTCTTCCCTCAAGCCAATGGAAAACCCTGAACACAATAACATGCAGAGCTGAACATCACTGCTTCAACTCCACAGAGAAGACCAGTAATGTTAAAGGTTAGCATGGAACTTTGTGATCATAAATTTGTATTTTATTTTATTGAACCTTTATTTAACTTGGCAAGTCAGTTAAGAACAAATTCTTATTTACAACGACGGCCTACCAAAAAGGCAAAAGGCCTCCTGTGGGGATGGGATCTGGGATTAAAAATTAATCAATAAATAAAATATAAATATTGGACAAAACACACATCACGACAAGAGAGGTAACACAACACTACATAAAGAGAGACCTAAGACAACAACATAGCAAGGCAGCAACACATGACAACACAGCAAATCAAATCAAAACAGAGTCTTTTTGTCACATGCGTCAAATACAACAGATGTAGACCTTACAGTGGAATGCTTACTTACAGGCTCTAACAAACAGTGCAAAACAGGTATTCAGTGAACAATAGGTAAGTAAAGAAAGAAAAACAACAGTAAAAAGACAGTGAAAAATAGCAGTTGCGAGTCTATAACAGTAGCGAGGCTATAACAGTAGCGAGGCTATAACAGTAGCGAGTCTATAACAGTAGCGAGGCTATAACAGTAGCGAGGCTATAACAGTAGCGAGGCTATAACAGTAGCGAGGCTACATACAGACACCGGTTAGTCAGACCTGCTCCACTAGAGCTCCATCGATGAGAATGGGGGTGTGCTCGGTCCTCCTTTTCCTGTAGTCCAAAATCATCTCCTTAGTCTTGGTTAAGTTGAGGGATAGCTTGTTATTCTGGCACCACCCGGCCAGGTCTCTGACCTCCTCCTGTCACGAACTGGCTCTAAGCCCGTAACAAAAAGGGAGACAATGTGGAGATAAAGAATTAGCAAAATATATGTATTAACTGAAGTAAAGTAAATACAATTAACAATGGTGTGTGTTTAGTCAGTAGTCAGTAGTGTAAGTGAGTTGTTGCGTGCATACATGTGATAATGCGGGGTGTTGAAAGGTGCCAATTCATATAAACCAAATAGCCACAAGAATGCCACAACCAATTCTGTCTGTGTCTGCATGGAGAGAGTCTCCTCCATTAATTGGGAAGTGGTGTATTTATTCTGGGACACACCTGAGCCCAGGTTTGTCCCATTTCTCTGACGACCCTCCCAGCTCCGCCCACCAACATCCTATTATTAAGGAAAACAAGGGCAAAGAGAAAGAATTCGGCAGACAGAGTGGGAGGGTCGTCACACTCCCTATAGGCTGTTTCGTCGTTGTCCATGATCAGTCCTACCACTGTCGTGTTGTCGGCCAACTTAATGATGGTGTTGGAGTTGTTCATGGCCATGCAGTCGTGGGTGAACAGGGAGTACAGGAGGGGACCTCTGGGGGGCTCCAGTGTTGGAGATCAGCGTGGCAGATGTGTTGCTACCTACCCTCACTACCTGGGGGCAGCCCGTCAGGAAGTCCAGGATCCTGTTTTAGAAGGTGGTGTTCAGTCTCAGGATCCTTAACTTAGTGATGAGCTTTGAGGGTACTATGGTGTGGAACCCTGAGCTGTAGTCAATGAATAGCATTCTAACATAGGTGTTCCTTTTATCTCGGTGGGAAAGGGAAGTGTGGAGTGCAATGGAGATTGCATCATACATAGATCTGTTTGGGCAGTAAGCAAATTGGAGTGGGTCTAGGGTATCTGGGATAATGGAGTTGATGTGAGCCATGACCAGCCTTTTAAAGCACTTCATGGCTACGGACATGAGTGCTACGGTTCTGTAGTCATTTAGGCAGGTTGCCTTTGTGTTCTTGGGCACAGGGACTATGGTGGTCTGCTTAAAACATGTTGGTATTACGGACTCAATCAGGAACATGTTGAAAATGTCAGTGAAGACAACTGCAGTTGGTCAGCACATTCTGGCTCCGCAGCCTTGTGAATGTTGACCTGTTTAAAGGTCTTACTCACATAAGACTTTGATCACACAGTCGTCCGGAACAGCTGATGCTCTCATACATGCCTCAGTGTTGCTTGCCTCGAAGCGAGCATAGAAGTGATTTAGCTTGTCTGGTAGGCTTGTGTCACTGGGCAGCTCGCGGCTGTGCTTCCCTTTGTAGTCTATAATAGTTTGTATGCCCTGCAACTTAAGACGAGCATCAGAGCCGGTGTAGTACGATTCAATCTTAGCCCTGTATTGACGCTTTGCCTGTTTGTTGGTTCATCAGAGGGCATAGAGGAATTTCTTATAAGCTTCCGGGTTAGAGTCCCGCACCTTGACAGCGGCAGCTCTAACCTTTAGCTCAGTGCAAATGTTTCCTGTATCCATGGCTTCTGGCTGGGGTATGTACGTACAGTCACTGTGGGGACAATGTTCTCGATGCACTTATTGATAAAGCCAGTGACTTATGTGGTGTACTCCTAAATGCCATCAGAAGAATCCCGGAACAGTTTCAGGTCTATGATAGCAAAACAGTCCTGTAGTTTAGCATCTGCTTCATCTGACCACTTTTTTATAGACCGAATCACTGGTGCTTCCTGCTTTAATTTTTGCTTGTAAGCAGGAATCAGGAGGATAGAATTGTGGTCAGATTTACCAAATGTAGGGCAAGGGAGAGCTTTGTACGCATCTCTGTGTGTGGAGTACAGGTGATCTAGGATTGTTTTCCCTCTGGTTGCACATTTGACATGTTGATAGAAATGAGGTAGAACTGATTTAAGTTTCCCTGCATTAAAGTCTCCGGCCACTAGGAGCGCCGCCTCTGGGTGAGTGGTTTCTTGTTTGCTTATTTCCTTATACAGCAGACTGAGTGCGGTCATAGGGCCAGCATTCGTTTGTGGTGGTAAATAAACAGCCACGAATTGTATAGCTTAAAACTTTCTAGGCAGATAGTGTGGTCTGGAATTTATCACAAGATACTCCACTTCAGGCAAGCAAAATCTAGAGACTTCCTAAGCTTTCGTGCACCAGCTTTTGTTTACAAATATGCACAGACTACCCCCCCCCACCCCCCCTCATCATACCGGAGTGTGCAGTTCTATTTTGCTGGTGCAGCGTATTTCCAGCTAGCTGAATATCCATGTCATCATTCAGCCACGATTCCATGAAACATAAGATATTACAGTTTATGATATTTGTGATCGTGCCTCGCCTAATTTATTGTCCAATGATGGCACGTTGATGAGTAATATTGACGGTAACGGCAGCTTTCCCACTCGCTTTCTACGGATCCTTATGAGGCACCCCACTCTGTGTCCTCTGTACCTGCATCTCTTTCACTTGCAAATAACTGGGATGTTGGCCTTGTCGGGTGTTCTGAGAATGTCCTGTGTGTCCTGCTTGTTGAAGAAAAATTATTTGTCTAATCCGAGGTGAGTGATCGCTGTCCTGATATCCAGAAGCTCTTTTTTGCTGTAAGATACGGTTGCAGAAACATTATGTACAAAAATACAAATAACACGAAAAATCCCCACATAATAGCACAAATGGTTGGGCACCTGTAAAACAGCTGCCATTTCTTCCTGCGCCATTGGTAGCAACACAACATAACAACAACATGGTGGCAACACAACATGGTAGCAGCACAAAACATGGTACAAACATTATTGGGTACAGACAACAGCACAAAGGGCAAGAAGGTAGAGACAACAATACATCACACAAAGCAGCCACAACTGTCAGTAAGAGTGTCCATGATTGAGTCTTTGAATGAAGATATATACAGAGAGAAGTACAGCAAAACATGCAGTATTCTTCTGTCCTCCCCCATAAAAAGTAGAGATTATTGACACTGAAGCCAGATCAGTGTTCCTTTCTCCTGTTTACCCCTCTCCTCTGTGTGTGTGTGTTCTCCAGGACCTGCAGTGAGCAGCACTACCACAGTTCTGATCAGGAGGTCTCTCCCAGAGTTACTGAAGGGAGACAGTGCTGTGCTGGAGTGTGCCATCACACAACTCTCCTCCAGTGACCTCTATGTCACCTTTCAGGCCAATGGGGTTGATTTCCCTGAGAAACAGTATGTGGATCTGCCTGCCTCCAATGGCCCCCATTCACTCACCAGACGGTTCTCTATCCCCAAATCACACTGGAAGACAGACAACACTTTCACCTGTAAAGTTAACCAAGGTTTCTCCAACAGCTGGGTGTCTAGCTCCAAAGTCAAGCTTTTTGGTGAGTGAACCTCTCTCATCTGACCCAATTATACCTTCTCAAATGCTTGAAAATGTAGAAAGGCCTACCAACATGAAATTATGTTTCCATTGTTTGTTGCATGATATTCATTCAGCACTCCAGGGCTAAAATTGAAAAAAGAAATGGTGTTCTTTCCAGGTGAACTGTCCATGGAACTCCTTCTAGTCCCCAGTGAGGAGCCGTCTGGCTCAGGGACCCAGAAACTCATGTGTTCTGGGTGGGGCTTCAACCCTAAGATCAAGTGGCTCTCTGAGTCTGAACAGAGGTCTGCAGCAGACAATGAGATAAGGATGGGGGAAGATGGACATGTGACACTAACCAGTCATATCACAGTAACACAGCAGGAGTGGAATGAGGGGAAGGTCTTCATCTGTGAGGTAGATGACAAAGATCTTCAGAAAACTGTCAGGAAGCACACCAGTTTATGCACAGGTAGTTTGTAAACTTACAGAAGCGCCTTACCTGTTTAAAGTTTTGCTTCAAAAGTCATAAATCATAACCTAATTACCTTGGTGTATAAAAAACGATTTTATCTCCACACTCATCTGTTTTGCTCTCAGCTTTTCCCTCGTCTACTCCATCCCTCCACCTGGAGACCCCCAGATTCAGGACAGTGATGACACAGACTGAGGTAACAGCTACATGTGTGGTCCACTCTGCGTATGACGCCAAAGTGTCCTGGCTTCTGGATGGAAAAGACCCAACCAGTAGGACCCCAGTGAACCAGGCCAGCAGCACAACTCAGAGCATCAGCAGTAACCTGACTCTTCCCTCAAGCCAATGGAAAACCCTGAACACAATAACATGCAGAGCTGAACATCGCTGCTTCAACTCCACAGAGAAGACTAGTAATGTTAAAGGTTAGCATGGAACTTTGTGATCATATATTTTTATTTTATTTTATTGAACCTTTATTTAACGACGGCCTACCAAAAAGGCAAAAGGCCTCCTGTGGGGATGGGGTCTGGGATTAAAAATGAATAAATAAATAATATATAAATATTGGACAAAACACACATCACGACAAGAGAGGTAACACAACACTACATAAAGAAAGACCTAAGACAACAGCATAGCAAGGCAGCAACACATGACAACACAGCAAATCAAATCAAAACAGAGTTTTTTTGTCACGTGCGTCAAATACAACAGATGTAGACCTTACAGTGGAATGCTTACTTACAGGCTCTAACAAACAGTGCAAAACAGGTATTCAGTGAACAATAGGTAAGTAAAGAAAGAAAAACAACATAAAAAATACAGTGAAAAATAGCAGAAGCGAGGCTATAACAGTAGCGAGGCTATAACAGTAGCGAGGCTATAACAGTAGCGAGGCTATGTACAGTAGCGAGGCTATAACAGTAGCGAGGCTATAACAGTAGCGAGGCTATAACAGTAGCGAGGCTATGTACAGTAGCGAGGCTATAACAGTAGCGAGGCTATAACAGTAGCGAGGCTATAACAGTAGCGAGGCTATGTACAGTAGCGAGGCTATAACAGTAGCGAGGCTATAACAGTAGCGAGGCTATAACAGTAGCGAGTCTATAACAGTAGCGAGGCTATAACAGTAGCGAGGCTATGTACAGTAGCGAGGCTATAACAGTAGCGAGGCTATAACAGTGGTGAGGCTATAACAGTAGCGAGGCTATAACTGTAGTGAGTCTATAACTGTAGCAAGGCCATAACAGTAGTGAGGCTATAACAGTAGCGAGGCTATAACAGTAGCAAGGCCATAACAGTAGTGAGGCTATAACAGTAGCGAGGCTATAACAGTGGTGAGGCTATAACAGTAGCGAGGCTATAACTGTAGTGAGTCTATAACTGTAGCAAGGCCATAACAGTAGTGAGGCTATAACAGTAGCGAGGCTATAACAGTAGCGAGGCCATAACAGTAGCGAGGCTATAACAGTGGTGAGGCTATAACAGTAGCGAGGCTATAACTGTAGTGAGTCTATAACTGTAGTGAGTCTATAACTGTAGCAAGGCCATAACAGTAGCGAGGCTATAACAGTAGCGAGGCTATAACAGTAGCGAGGCTATATACAGACACCGGTTAGTCGGGCTGATTGAGGAGGTTTGTACTTGTAGATATGGTTAAAGTGACTATGCATATATGATAAACAGAGAGTAGCAGTAGCGTAACAGATGGGTTGGCGTGTGACGGGTGGTGGGGGGCTGGTGGCAGGTGGCAGGACACAATGCAGATAGCCCAGTTTGCCAATGTGCGGGGGCACTGATGGTTAGGCCATGTGAGGTAGAATGTACATGAATGTATAGTTAAAGTGACTATGCATATATGATAAACAGAGAGTAGCATCAGCGTAAAAGAGGGGTTGGGCGGGGTTGGGCGGGGGCACACAATGCAAATAGTCCGAGTAGCCATTTGATTACCTGTTCAGGAGTCTATTGGCTTGGGGGTAAAAACTGTTGAGAAGCCTTTTTGTCCTAGACTTGGCACTCCGGTACCGCTTACCATGCTATAGTAGAGAGAACAGGCTAAGACTGAGGTGACTGGGGTCTTTGACAATTTTTAGGGCCTTCCTCTGACACCGCCTGGTGTAGAGGTCCTGGATGGCAGGCAGCTTAGCCCCAGTGATGTACTGGGCCATAGGCACTAACCTCTGTAGTGCCTTGCGGTCGGTGGCCGAGCAATTGCTGTACCAGGCAGTGATGCCACCAGTCAGAATGCTCTTGATGTTGCAGCTGTAGAACCTTTTGAGGATCTGAGGACCCATGCCAAATCTTTTTAGTTTCCTAGGGTGAAATAGGCTTTATCGTGCCCTCTTCACGACTGTCTTGGTGTCTTTGGACCATTCAAGTTTGTTGGTGATGTGGACACCAAGGATCTTGAAGCTCTCAACCTGCTCCACTACAGCCCCGTCGATGAGAATGGGGGTGTGCTCGGTCCTCCTTTTCCTGTAGTCCACAATTATCTCCTTAGTCTTGGCTACATTGATGGATGGGTTGTTATTCTGGCACCACCAGGCAGGTCTCTGACCTCCTCCCTATAGGCTGTCTCGTCGTTGTCCATGATCAGGCCTAACACTGTCGTGTCGTCTGCAAACTTAATGATGGTGTTGGAGTTGTGCCTGGCTATGCAGTTGTGAGTGAACAGGGAGCACAGGAAAGGACTGAGCACGCACCACTGGGGGACTCCAGTGTTGAGGATCAGTGTGGCAGATGTGTTGCTACCTACCCTCACCACCTGGGGGCAGCCCGTCAGGAAGTCCAGGATTCAGCTTATAAGGAGGTGTTTAGTCCCAGGATCCTTAGCTTAGTGATGAGCTTTGAGGGTAATATGGTGTGGAACCCTGAGCTGTAGTCAATGAATAGCATTCTCACATAGGTGTTCCTTTTGTCCAGGTAGAAAAGGGCAGTGTGGAGTGCAATAGAGATTGCATCATCCATAGATCTGTTTGGGAAGTATGCAAATTGGAGTGGGTCTAGGGTTTCTGGGATAATGGTGGTGATGTGAACCATGACCAGCCTTTCAACGCACTTCATGGCTACGGACATGAGTGCTACAGTTCTGTAGTCATTTAGGCAGGTTGCCTTTGTGTTCTTGGGCACAGGGACTATGGTGGTCTGCTTGAAACATGTTGGTATTACAGACTCAATCAGGGACATGTTGAAAATGTCAGTGAAGACACCTGCTAGTTGATCAGCATATGCCCAGAGCAGACATCCTGGTAATCCTTCTGGCCCCGCAGCCTTGTGAATGTTGACCTGTTTAAAGGTCTTACTCACGTCGGCTACGGAGAGTGTGACCACACAGTCGTCTGGAACAGCTGATGCTCTCATGCATGCCTCAGTTTTGCTTGCCTCGAAGCGAGCATAGAAGTGATTTAGCTCGTCTGGTAGGCTCGTGTCACTGGGCAGCTTGCGCCTTTTGTAGTCTAAATAGTTTGTATGCCCCGCCACATAAGACGAGCATCAGAGCCGGTGTAGTACGATTCAATCTTAGCCCTGTATTGACGCTTTGCCTGTTTGTTGGTTCATCAGAGGGCATAGAGGAATTTCTTATCAGCTTCCGGGTTAGAGTCCCGCACCTTGACAGCGGCAGCTCTACCCTTTAGCTCAGTGCGAATGTTGCCTGTAATCCATGACTTCTGGTTGGGGTACGTACGTACAGTTACTGTGGGGACAATATCCTCGATGCACTTATTGATAAAGCCAGGGACTGATGTGGTGAACTCCTCAATGCCAACGGAAGAATCGCGGAACATGTTCCAGACTGTGATAGCAAAACCGTCCTGTTGATTAGCATCTGCTTTATCTGACCACTTTTTTATAGACCGAGTCACTGGTGCTTCCTGCTTTAATTTGTGCTTCTAAGCAGGAATCAGGAGGATAGAATTGTGGTCAGATTGACCAAATGTAGGGCAAGGGAGAGCTTTGTGTGTGGAGTACAGATGATCTAGAATTTATTTCCCTCTGGTTGCACATTTGACATGTTGATAGAAATTAGGCAGAACTGATTTAAGTTTCCCTGAATTTAAGTCTCCGGCCACTAGGAGCGCCACCTCTGGGTGAGCGGTTTCTTGTTTGCCTATTTCCTTATACAGCTGACTGAGTGCGGTCTTAGTTTCAGCATCCGTTTGTGGCGGTAACTAAACAGCCACCAAAAGTATAGCTGAAAACTTTCTATGCAGATAGTGTGGTCTGCAATTTATCACAAGATACATCTAGAGACTTCGTTAGATTCCGTGCACCAGCTTTTGTTTACAAATATGCACCCCCCCCCCCCCCCCCCACCATTACCCCTGTCCTGATCCAGCGTCCATGCTCTACTCAGTTTCTCTCTCAGACTATATCATGCAGCCCCCCCTCTCCCCTCCCAGACTATCAGTCATGCATCCCACCCCCCTCTTTCCACCCAGTTTCTCTTCCAGACTATCAGTCATACAGCCCCCTCTCTCCCCAGTCTCATCCACTCCAGTCTCTCCTTCCATGACTCTCGCTATCTCTCTCTCTCCAGGCTCAGTGACCCCCTCCGCACCAACAGCAACCCTGCTCCAGGGTCCCAGTGAGCTCGTCTGCCTGGTGCTTGGCTTCAACCCTTCAGACATCAACATCACCTGGCTGCTGGACAACGTCACAGAGCTGTGGAACAACAACACTAGCACCCCCTACAGGGCACCAGGAGGAATGTTCGGCATCAGGAGCCACCTGAGCCTGGCACACCAGGATTTGACACCGGGGGCTGTTTACACCTGCAGGGTGACCCACACCACCCAGACTCTGGCCCTGAACATATCCAAACCAGGTGTCTGTCTGTCTGTTCACTCAATTCTGATACAATAACATTTTCCTGGTGCTAGCCTCTTTCTAGCCTCTTTCATCATTGTAGTAGAGCATTACAGTTTGGATTCCAGGCTAGCCTGTTTCTGCAACTTTTTCTCACTGAAAATCTCCTCTTTCATTTTGAGTAGAGCTCCTTGAGGTGGAGGGTGTCTTCTTTGACGAGAACAGGTCTGATCCCATTCTGGCGGACACTGCAGAGGAGAACTGGAACATGGCCTGCATATTCCTGGTCCTCTTCCTCATCTCCCTCCTCTACAGCTTCACAGTCACTCTGGTCAAGGTGAGAGGGAGGATATAACCACCTCACAGGTTTTCACTGCTTAGCTTTGAAGTGCAATATATGTTTATGCGATTAGCGTAAAACAAATATAAGAATGCATTCTTATGTCCCAGTGTGTCTTTACTGCATTGATGACCTGTTGAAGCACCTGTTGAGTTTCAGACATCGAATGTCATCCCACACAGAGGGGATTCAGATTATCTTCATGTTCAATATAAATCTAATGGGTCTCCCCCGAGGCTATATGTTGTTGTGTTTTTGTATTTTGTATGTCACTGCAACCTCATTATCACACTCACATTTTATTGCTGGTTAAGCCACAGTTACATTTTGAATATAAAAAGCATTACAAGGTTTTCCCAACTTATACTTACCTATATTTTTCTTTTCAGACAAAATGATGACTTCAGGACACTTCCTGATGACTTCAGGACACTATATGATAGATCCCTAGGAGTTCAACTGGAAATGAAACCATTTTTGTCAACCTTTTCTTATAAAATCACAACACGTTTCTTTAGAAAATTGCATAGATTTAATTACTTACGGTTTCCTGTTGCAGGTTTGATTACAGGGAAGTGTTCTTGTTTTTATTCCCCACAAAAACAATGTGGTTGTGTGCTTACTTGCTCTCATCTCTTGTTAATGCGTTATAGAATTTTTGAGCAGAGATTTTAAAAAATGGATGTTTAAACTCTATTAAATAAGGCCGACCATTACTCTCTATGATGAAGTATTTAGACACCAGTTATTGCTGAATTATCTGCTGATAATAAAACATTATTTCAAACAACCTACTTTGTCCTCCTCCCTCTTGTGTGTTATTTGTAGTTTATCATTTTAAAATTATCTTAAAACGTATATACCATTAAAAAGAATAAAAATCATGTTTCATATGTGATTTGATATAAATACATATAGAGAACAACATTAAAAGACCACATAAGTAGGACCATGCTTTTTGGTTGTTGTTTTTCTGGTACTTTTTACTAGAATTTCCAGAATGATACACTGGGTTTGCTGCTGGTAGAAAACCCTAGGAAAAGTTATTTAATTGATACAAGCTTTCTCCAATCAATCAATCACAGTCTTGTTGTGCGGTGTGTATTTGGTGGGGGGATTCACCTTAGCCAGGGGAGGCATATCTCGTTGAATCTTAATCACACAAAGCCTATTATTTGGCAGGGAATAGTATTTGTAGATCAGCCTCCCCTGGCTTAGGTGAGCCCCCCAACACACACACGCACAGTCAGATCAGAGACAGCTTGTGTTAATTAAATACAATATCTTATTTCCCCCGTTTGCTGTTATGCACCTCGTTTCATCACTGTAACACCATTGTTGCCCACTAGAGGACGCCACAAGACTGGGGTGCATCTGACTGTGGGCTGGTACATTTCCCATGTGAAAGGCCAGTCATGTGTGGCAGTGGTCACTGGTCTGTATGCAGATGCCCACAGTTCGGCAAACAACTGAAAATATTAGCTGGCTGCATTCAGGGAAGGTCCCCACGAATACATTCTCAAAATGTCTGCATATGTCAGCAAGAATATCTGTGAGTGTGAGTGTGTGTATGTCTGGAGGGTTTGAAGGAATTCACATCTGGGAGGGAAGCGACTGAGTTCACCCAGCCTCCCAATTGGCTGGCTCTCGTGTAATCTGGCATCGTAAGTGCTCTGATTGGCTCAGACCACCATGGCTGAAGACCAACGCTGTGACACTGTTGCCGGGACAGAGTCACAGCATGTTGCCAACTGACGTGCCAAGGGGCTGACGACAGGGGAGAGGAGGGCACAATGCCCAGCAGGCTGTCCATCTAGCAGCATCTCCCTGTCTGACCACCTCTTTCTCCATCTGACCCTCTCCTCAGTCTCCATCAGCAACCATGGAGAAATAACCAGTGAACATCCGCACAGACAAATGACAGCCGTTTAGCTGTATAATAAGGCTTGTTATAATCGACCACATCAGCATCTCATTGGTAAGCACAGTGATGACCGTAATAATTACCACCTACACTCTTGGAAAAAAGGTGCTAAGTAGAACCATACAGAGTTTGACACTCCTGCCATAGGGGACCCCTTTTTCGGTGATGGATAGAACCCTTTATAGAGGGTTCAATATAGAACCCTTTATGTAGGTTTCTTCAAAGAACCCCCTGAATATGGTTCAACCTAGAACCCTCTATGAATGGATCTGCCTAGAACTCTTTGAAGGGTTCTAACAAGAGCAATTCTATCATCTAAAGGTTCTTTCTAGAACTGTCTATGAAGGATTCTACCCGAGAACACTTATCTTTGGGAGAGTTCTTCCTAGAACACTCTATGAACAGTTCCAACAGCCTCATTAGCCTTTAAATTCTAATTATTTATGACAATATATTACATACATATTTATTACCCAAGATGGCATAGCAGTCAGACGTCCTTTGTCCTCGTCTTGTCGTGTCTCGTGTATATATATATTTACACCTTTCTTCGCATATCTTTTATATATTCTCTTTTCAAACTTCAAAACACTCTCCTGCAACCCGCCTAGCTAGCCAGAAGCTATCCAGAAGCTAGCCAGTTTACTGGCTAACGTTAGTATTCAGCTAACCACGGTTTGTGGTCATCAGCTATCCTTTAGCTCGAAAAGCTATCGCCAGTTTTGTACAACGCGACTCAGACCAGAACATACCAGACCTATTTTTCTCTCCATATCCTCGGATTTCAACCGCAAGCTCTGGACATTTACACCTGGATCTCGCAGCTAGCTAGCTGCTATCCGTGTGACTATTGGCTTACGTCGATCCCGGAGCAAACATCAATTATTCCGGAGCTAGCCAGCTGAAGAGTTCCATCAGCCACTCCTGGGCTACAATCACCTATTCGGACCCGTTTTACTGGCGATGCGGAGCCCCACCAGACCTTCACGACTGGACTACCAACGTTATCTGCCCGAGGGAGTTATCCAACTGGCCCCTCCGTCGCGACGTTACCTGAACGCCCATCTTCGGCCCGCTAATCGTTAGCTGTCTTATTGTCTGCTATCTGAATAGGTCTATTGGACAATTTTTCTTGTGTCACTATTGGATTGATCCCCTCTACCATGCGGAACCCCACTAATCTACCAATGGAAACACACAAGGTGGCTAAAAACAGACCTCCATCCTATGCTAGCTTGCTACCGATGGCCCGGCTAGCTGTCTGAATCACTACTCACTGGACCCTTATGATTACTCGACTAAGCATGCCTCTCCTTAATGTCAATATGCCTTGTCCATTGCTGTTCTGGTTAGTGTTTATTTCACTGTAGAGCCTCTAGCCCTGCTCACTGTACCTTATCCAACCCTTCAGTTCCACCACCCACACATGCGATGACATCACCTGGTTTCAATGATGTTTCTAGAGACAATATCTCTCTCATCATCACTCAACACCTAGGTTTACCTCCACTGTATTCACATCATACCATACCTTTGTCTGTACATTATACCTTGAAGCTATTTTATTGCCCCCAGAAATCTCCTTTTACTCTCTGTTCCAGATGTTCTAGACGACCAATTCTCATCGCTTTTAGCCATACCCTTATCCTGCTCCTCCACTGTTCCTCTGGTGATGTAGAGGTGAATCCAGGCCCTGCAGTGCCTAGCTCCACTCCTATTCCCCAGGCACTCTCTTTTGATGACTTCTGTAACCGTAATAGCCTTGGTTTCATGCATATTAACATTAGAAGCCTCCTCCCTAAGTTTGTTTTATTCACTGCTTTAGCACACTCTGCCAACCCGGATGTTCTAGCCGTGTCTGAATCCTGGCTTAGGAAGACCACCAAAAATTCTGAAATCTTCATCCCTAACTACAACATTTTCAGACAAGATAGAACGGCCAAAGGGGGAGGGAAATGCAATCTACTGCAAAGATAGCCTGCAAAGTTCTGTCCTACTATCCAGGTCTGTAACCAAACAATTTGAACTTCTACTTTTAAAAATCCACCTCTCTAAAAACAAGTCTCTCACCATTGCCGCTTGCTTTAGACCACCCTCTGCCCCCAGCTGTGCTCTGGACACCATATGTGAACTGATTGCCCCCCATCTATCTTCAGACCTCGTGCTGCTAAGCGACCTAAACTGGAACATGCTTAACACCCCAGCCATCCTACAATCTAAGCTTGATGCCCTCAATCTCACACAAATTATCAATGAACCTACCGGGTACCACCCCAAAGCCGTAAACACGAGCACCCTCATAGATATCCTCCTAACCAACTTGCCCTCTAAATACACCTCTGCTGTTTTTAACCAAGATCTAAGTGATCACTGCCGCATTGCCTGCATCCGTAATCGGTCAGCGGTCAGACAACATCCACTCATCACTGTCAAACGCTCCCTGAAACACTTCAGCGAACAGGCCTTTCTAATCGACCTGGCCAGGGTATCCTGGAAGGATATTGATCTCATTCCGTCAGTAGAGGATGCCTGGTTATTTTTTTTAAATGCCTTCCTCACCATCTTAAATAAGCATGCCCCATTCAAGAAATTTAGAACCAGAATCAGATATAGCCCTTGGTTCTCTCCAGACCTGACTGCCCTTAACCAACACAAAAACACCCTATGGTGTTCTGCATTAGCAGCCCCCGTGATATGCAACTTTTCAGGGAAGCTAGAAACCAATATACACAGGCAGTTAGAAAAGCCAAGGCTAGCTTTTTCAAGCAGAAATTTGCTTCCTGCGACACAAACTCAAAAAAGTTATGGGACACTGTAAAGTCCATGGAGAATAAGAACGCCTCCTCCCAGCTGCCCACTGCACTGAAGATAGGAAACACTGTCACCACTGATAAATCCACTGTAATTGAGAATTTCAATAAGCATTTTTCTACGGCTGGCCATGCTTTCCACCTGGCTACCCCTACCCCGGGCAACAGCACTGCACCCCTCACAGCAACTCGCCCAAGCCTTCCCCATTTCTCCTTCTCCCAAATCCAGTTAGCTGATGTTCTGAAAGAGCTGCAAAATCTGGACCCCTACAAATCAGCCGGGCTAGACAATCTGGACCCTTTCTTTCTAAAATGATCTGCCGATATTGTTGCCACCGCTATTACTAGCCTGTACAACCTCTCTTTCGTTTCATCTGAGATTCCCAAAGATTGGAGTTGCAGTCATCCCCCTCTTCAAAGGGGGACACTCTTGACCCAAACTGCTACAGAACTATATCAATCCTACCCTGCCTTTCTAAGGTCTTCGAAAGCCAAGTCCACAAACAGATTACCGACCATTTTGAATCCCACCATACCTTCTCCGCTATGCAATCTGGTTTCAGAGCTGGTCATGGGTGTACCTCAGCCACGGTCAAGGTCCTAAACGATATCTTAACCGCCATCGATAAGAAACAATACTGTACAGCCGTATTCATTGACTTGGCCAAGGCTTTCGACTCTGTCAATCAGCACATCCTCATCGGCAGACTCGATAGCCTTGGTTTCTCAAATGATTGCCTCGCCTGGTTCACCAACTACTTCTCTGATAGAGTTCAGTGTGTCTAATCGGAGGGCCTGTTGTCCGGGCCTCTGGCAGTCTCTATGGGGGTGCCACAGGGTTCAATTGTTGGACCGACTCTCTTCTCTGTATACATCAATGATGTTGCTCTTGCTGCTGGTCAGTCTCTGATCCACCTCTATGCAGACGACACCATTCTGTATACTTCTGGCCCTTCTTTGGACACTGTATTAACAACCCTCCAGGCGAGCTTCAATGCCATACAACTCTCCTTCCGTGGCCTCCAATTGCTCTTAAATACAAGTAAAACTAAATGCATGCTCTTCA
This sequence comes from Oncorhynchus kisutch, assembly GCF_002021735.2. Lineage (NCBI taxonomy): Eukaryota > Metazoa > Chordata > Actinopteri > Salmoniformes > Salmonidae > Oncorhynchus > Oncorhynchus kisutch. Next base: position 68,644,895 of record NC_034183.2, read on the forward strand.
ACTGATCGCTGTGTCGAACTGCGTTGCTTTATAATGGCCAGTTCGCAATTGTAAATGAGAACTTGTTCTCAACTTGCCTACCTGGTTAAATAAAGGTGAAATAAAAAAAATAAAAAAATATCAGAAGGCCTTTGTTTAAGCGCTATACCCAAACACAGTGGTGTTAGGAATCACCTGGTTTACAGGCCACATCAGGCCTGCAAGTCACATTATACTGGCTTGAAAATTGATGTGTAATTCCTATTGGAATCCAGCCAGAGTTAGGATGTCCAACAAGTGGAATTGTTAATCACCTGCAGCCTGCATTTAGAATGTGTTACGGTTTTCTAGGTGTGAAGGAGAGTCGGACCAAAATGCAGCGTGTAGATTGCGATCCATGTTTAATGAATAACGAAACACTAACTTTACAAAAAAACAATAAACGTAATGTGGAAACCGAAACAGCCTAAACTGGTGCAAACTGACACTAAGGACAATCACCCATGACAAACTCAAAGAATATGGCTGCCTAAATATGGTTCCCAATCAGAGACAACGATAAACACCTGCCTCTGATTGAGAACCACTCCAGACAGCCATAGACTTTGCTAGATAACCCCACTAGCTACAATCCCAATACATGCACACCAAAACAAAACACACCACAATACAAAAACCCCATGCCACACCCTGGCCTGACCCAATACATGAAGAAAAACACAAAGGAAGGAAGCTCAGGAGTGAGAGGAAGCTCAGGAGTGAGCTCAGGAGTGAGAGGAAGCTCAGGAGTGAGAGGAAGCTCAGGCAGGTAGGTAGATCTACCAGATCCTGGCTGGCTGGTGGTTTCAGCAGATCCTGGCTGACTGGCAGATCCTGGCTGACTGGCGGATCCTGGCCGACTGGCGGATCCTGGCCGACTGGCGGATCCTGGCCGACTGTCAGTTCTGGCAGATCCCGGCTGACTGGCGGATCTGGAAGAGTCTGGTTGACTGGCGGATCAAATCAAATCAAATTTATTTATATAGCCCTTCGTACATCAGCTGATATCTCAAAGTGCTGTACAGAAACCCAGCCTAAAACCCCAAACAGCAAGCAATGCAGGTGTAGAAGCACGGTGGCTAGGAAAAACTCCCTAGAAAGGCCAATACCTAGGAAGAAACCTAGAGAGGAACCAGGCTATGTGGGGTGGCCAGTCCTCTTCTGGCTGTGCCGGGTGGAGATTATAACAGAACATGGCCAAGATGTTCAAATGTTCATAAATGACCAGCATGGTCGAATAATAATAAGGCAGAACAGTTGAAACTGGAGCAGCAGTTTCAGTTTCAGTTTCAGTTCAGCAGGATCCTGGCAGACTGATAGGTCTGGCTGCTCCATGCTGACTGGCGGCTCTGGCTGCTCCATGCTGACTGGCGGCTCTGGCTGCTCCATGTAGGCTGACAGCTCTGGCGGCTTCTTACAGACTGGCAGCTCCTTGCAGACTGGCAGCTCCTTGCAGACTGGCAGCTCCTTGCAGACTGGCAGCTCCTTGCAGACTGGCAGCTCCTTGCAGACTGGCAGCTCCTTGCAGACTGACAGCTCCTTGCAGACTGACAGCTCCGTGCAGACTGACAGCTCTGGCTGCTCCATGCAGACTGACGCCTCTGGCTGCTCCATGCAGACTGACGGCTCAGGCTGCTCCATGCAGGCTGGCAGCTCTGGCTGCGCTGAACAGGCAGGAGACTCCAGCAGCGCTGTAGAGGAGGAAGGCTCTGGCAGCGCTGAACAGGCGGGAGACTCCGGCAGTGCAGGAGAGGAGGAAGGCTCTGGCTGCGCTAAACAGGTTGGAGAATCCAGCAGCGCTGTAGAGGAGGAAGGCTCTGGCTGCGCTGAACAGGCGGGAGACTCCGGCAGCGCAGGAGAGGAGGAAGGCTCTGGCTGTGCTAAACAGGCGGGAGAATCCAGCAGCGCTGTAGAGGAGGAAGGCTCTGGCAGCGCTGGAGAGGCGAGGCGCACTGTAGGCCTGATGCGTGGTGCTGGTGTTGGTGGTACTGAACCGAGAACACGCACAGGAAGCCTGGTGCGGGGAGCTGCTACCGGAGGGCTGGAGTGTGGAGGTGGCACAGGATGGGCTAGACCGTGAAGGCGTACTGGAGATCTTGAGAGCAGTGCTGGCACAGGACGTGCAAGGCTAGGGATGTGCACAGGAGGCCTGGTGCGTGAGGCTGGCACCAACATCACCAGCCGACTAACACGCACCTCAGGACGAGTATGGAGCGCTAACCCAGGTGCCATCAAATCCCCGACACGTTCCGTCGGGCGAATTCCATGCAAAAACCACCAACACAGCAACTCCCTCATTTCTCTCTCCTCCAATTTCCCCATTAACTCCTTCACAGTCTCTGCTTCGCTCACCTCCAACACCGGCTCTGGTTCTGGTCTCCTCCTTGGCTCCTCACGATAAACAGGGAGAGTTGGCTCAGGTCTGACTCCTGACTCTGCCACACTCTCCCTGAGCCCCCCCCCCCCCCCAATACATTTTTGGGGCTGATTCACAGGCTTCCTTCCGAGTCGCCGTGCTGCCTCCTCATACCGGCGCCTCCCCGCTTTTACCGCCTCCAGTTCTTCTTTGGGGCGGCGATATTCTCCAGGCTGAGCCCAGGGTCCTTCTCCGTTTAGGATTTCCTCCCATGTCCAGAAATCCTTATTGCGCATCCCCTCTTTGGGCTGCTCCTGCCTGTTGACACGCTGCTTGGTCCGTTGGTGGTGGGTGATTCTGTTACGGTTTTCTAGGTGTGAAGGAGAGTCGGACCAAAATGCAGCGTGTAGATTGCGATCCATGTTTAATGAATAACGAAACACGAACTTTACAAAAAAAACTATAAACGTAATGTGGAAACCGAAACAGCCTAAACTGGTGCAAACTGACACTAAGGACAATCACCCACGACAAACTCAAAGAATATGGCTGCCTAAATATGGTTCCCAATCAGAGACAACGATAAACACCTGCCTCTGATTGAGAACCACTCCAGACAGCCATAGACTTTGCTAGATAACCCCACTAGCTACAATCCCAATACATACACACCAAAAACCCAAGACAAAACACACCACAATACAAAAACCCCATGCCACACCCTGGCCTGACCCAATACATTAAGAAAAACACAAAATACTTAGACCAGGGCGTGACAGAATGATTGCTAGGGTAGGGAAGGGTTATTTATTATTGTGTAACATAAAAATATATCAACCAATCAATGTATACTGAAAAAATAAACGCAACATTTAAAGTGTTGGTCCCATGTTTCATAAACTGAAATATAAGATTGCCGAAATATTCCATACTCACAAAAAAAAGCATATTTTCTCTCAAATTCTGAGCACAAATTTGTTTACATCCCTCTTAGTGAGCATTTCTCCCTTGCCAAGATATTCCATCCACCTGACAGGTGTGGCATACCAATAAACTGATTAAATAGCATGATCATTACACAGGTGCACCTTGTGCTGCGGACAACAAAAGGTCACTCTAAAACATGCAGTTTTGTCACACAATACAAGGCCACAGATATCTCAAGTTTTGAGGGAGTGTGCAATTGACCTGCTGACTACATGAATGTCCACCAGAGCTGTTGCCAGAAAATTGAATGTTCCTTTATCTACCATAAACAGCCTCCAACGTAATTTTTGAGAATTTGGCAGTACATCCAACCGGCCTCATGTGTAATCATGCCATCCCAGGACCTACATGTCACTGGTGTAGATAGGAGTAGGCAGGAAGCAGTCAAAAGTTTAGAACTTATGAATTTATTTAAGCATCATATATCAAAAAGGCACAGGGCGAACCCAAAGTTTTAAATATAAAGTACTCAGGAAATGGTAGGAGAGATTCCTCTCAGGAAAACAAGTAACATTTACAATGACAGACAAAGACAAATGACAGAAGGAGTATATATACAGTGATAGAGTGAGGATTGGAACCAGACGTGTGTAATGATGATGAGACATGCCCAGGGTTGATGAGTGAAGGGCGTTTGCCAGCAGTAGGTTTGGCAGCAGCTAGAAGGCCGGCGACGTCGAAAGCCTGAGCTGTACAGGAGGGGGAGCCAAAGCAAAGGCTGTTGTGACACTACAGTACACATCCGGCTTCTTCACCTGCGGGATTGTCTGTGACCAGCCATTTGGACAGCTGATGAAACTGTGGTTTTACACAATAGAAGAATTGTCTCAAACCGTCTCAGGGAAGCTCATTTGCGTGCTCGTCATCCTCACCAGGGTCTTGACCTGACTGCAGTTTGGCATTGTAACTGACTTCAATGGGCAAATGCTCACCTTCGATGGCCACTGGCATGCTGGAGAAGTGTGCTCTTCACGGATGAATCCCGGTTTCAGCTATACTGGGCAGATGGCAGACAGTGTGCATGGTGCCGTGTGGGCGAGTGGTTTGCTGATGTCAACGTTGTGAACGGAGTGCCTCATGGAGGCGGTGAGGTTATGGTATGGGCAGGCATAAGCTACAGACGACGAACACAATTGCATTTTATCAATGGCAATTTGAATGCACAGAGATAATGTGATGAGATCCTGAGGCCCATTGTAGTGCCATTCATCCGGTGCCATCATCTCATGTTTCAGCGTGATAACGCACGGTCAAATGTCGCAAGGATCTGTACGCTTTCTTTCATGGCCTGCATACTCAGACATGTCAACCATTGAGCATGTTTTGGATGCTCGAGATCAACTTGTACTGAAGTATGTTCCAGTTCCCGACAATATCCAGAAACTTCGGCACAGCCATTGAAGAGGAGTAGGACAACATTCCACAGGCCACAATCAACAGCCTGATCAACTTTATGCGATGGACATGTGTCGTGTTGCATGAGTTAAATGGTCCTTGCACCAGATATTGACTGCTTTTCTTATCCAATCCCCTACCTTTTTTTAAAGGTATTTGTGACCAACAGATGCATATCTGTATTCCCAGTCATGTGAAATGCATAGATTAAGGCATAATGCATTATTTTTTTTGAGTGATGTCCTTATATGTACTGTAACTCAGTAAAATCTTTGAAATTGTTGCATGTGGCTTTTATATTTTTGTTCAGTGTACATGCAAAAACACAGATATCACATTAAAACAACTCATTCTGGCATCTCCCTGCAATAGCGCGAGCTGGGAAATATTATATGTTTCTATGTAGAACCCTTCATGTCTTCCAAATAATCATCAAAGAACCCTTTGTTCCAAAAACAGTTCTTAGGATGTTAAAGATTCTAGGTAGAACTCTTTGCTTTACAAACAATTGTCTTCCAAAAAACAGTTATTCTGATCAAAATGGTTCTTGGTAGAACCCTATCCCTCAGCAATGAACACTTTTGAAACTGTTTTTTCAAAGTGTACAGTAACTAAATCATTATCAACTTTGCTGTCAGCTCCACCATTGTCATCATAACTATCCAGAACCCAGATGCTGCGCTGCTCTGCCTGTCTCCACAGTGTACTGTTTATTTCAGTGCTCTGGTTAGTGGTTTGTGTATTGGATGTCCTTATCTCTGTATGGATCAGTAGAGGGAGATGTAATCCCTGCCAGAATGCATCCCAATAGACTAAAGTGGCCTCCTCTCCTTTTCTCCTTCCATTCATCTGCACAGATGTGAAATACCTATTGCTTCCACATATATTGTGTGCTTATACCTGTTCAGGTTATTACCCCACCTTTTTTGGGGGGGGGGGGTACGGTCACGACCTGACCTTAGAGAGCCTTTTTATTTCTCTATTTGGTTAGGTCAGGGTGTGATTTGGGGTGGGAATTCTATGTTGTTTGTTTCAATGTTTTGGCAGGGTATGGTTCTCAATCAGAGACAGCTGTCTATCGCTGTCTGTGATTGGGAATCATACTTAGGCAGCCTTTTTTCCTTTTGGTGGTTGTGGGTAGTAATCTTCGTTTTTATGCATGTTTAGCCTTACGGAGCGTCACGTTCTTTTGTTGTGTTATTGTTTTGTTGGCAACATTTTGCAAAAATGTAGAAAATATATGCTCACCATGCTGCACCTTGGTCCATTCCATACAATGATCGTGACACAGGTGCCTTGGGAGTTAGTATAAAGGTTCCTGAAGTTGGCTTTTGAAGGAGGCCCAAATTAAGTAAGGCTTGGCCATTTTATTTGTTTGTACCTGTTATGAATGTTTTTTAATGGTGTAAAATACTGATTTATTGTTTGGGGTCTTTTATTTTGGTTTGAGTGGTTTTTCACAGGTTAGAAATGATGCACCTTAAAGGGCACACAAATGAAATGTTCTGAAGTATCTATTGTCCGAGTTTTGGTTGCACACATGTCAATTCTCTTGATAAGAAATGTAATTTAAAACCCAATGTAAACCTGATAAACAAAATGTTTGACATTTTTTAAATGTCTTTAAATAATTTTTGACTTTCTGGAGAGGACTGATCACCCTCACTAAAAAGACTAGAGACATTGGTTGAGATTTAAATGGGCTATGTAAACACTAATAATTAGAAGAGGTTTATAATTTAGCAATAGTCTTATGTGATTTGAACCACGAGAAGGACAGAGAGCGAGTGCTGGCCCTGACTGAGGGACACCTGTCTCTAGTCTATTTGACTATTTATTGAATTACCTTATGTGATACAATAAAGTTAAGATGGAGTCATCAAGGGTTGTAATTCTAATTGTATTTGTTATTTTGATTTAACAGGCAGCGTTGTTTTTTTGTACATGTGCCATTGGGAGGACAAACAGAAACACCAGAAGAATGAGTCCCCAGAGGTATCAGGTTAGAGAGAATAAAGTAGACGGCACACGTCAAACGTATGATTTATGACCCTATGTCAGGATGATGTGTGCACATCCATATTTGGGCATCCGGTCAGGACATCCTGTTCCTGTTCTCACGCCTTAGAGGGTGTGCTAATTTATGCATATATTGTATTTATTCCTTTGAAGTAGTCATGATGATTGATGTGTAGGGACCTGGTTGAACTGGGGGGGTCTGTGTTTGAACATTTGAAAGAGAATGGCCCCACACCCACTATTTTATTGCCCTTATGGTTGTTATCTATGAAGCAGGAATGTCTGGGAGGGTGATTGTGTGTGTATGTCAAGGTCCCTTCGCATTGTGTACATTTCAAGCTTTCAACAACAATAAAACAACCATGTAAATAATGTTTCTCGGCCCAACACACTGTTGAGTTTCCTATTTAGTTGTCTTTATATGTACATGCACCGAGCTCCAGGTGGCTCCAGCCTATGGATGTTCGGTGCATGTACACCGGGGGGATCAAAAGTGTATAATCTACACACATGTTTATTGACTTTTAAAAAGACCACAGTAACATGACAGATATAGTGGAGATGCAACAACAATCTGCTAGTGGATATTCAATGTACAACAGTAGTCTTTGGTAACAAGCAATACGTGTTAAATATGTGTCACAGTCAATCATGACAGATATCTTTATGAAAGGCCTAAAGTTATGACTTAAACAGATTCATTTTCTACCCATCTTATTAATTAGCACCTATATGCCGGACAGATTATCTACCCATGGAGGGAAACTTACGGAGCTTTGATGGAGCGTGCAAGAATGTCATGGCGTAGGGGGAATTGGAAACGGATGCAGGTCAGGGCTAACCAGGCCCTATATCTGTAAGAAAGGAATAGTAAAAAGGTTTAATTATGACATGCTTTAAACTGTATGTACTTAATATTTTGAATTAAATCAAATGGTATTTCACCCTTTAACGAAAGGGGATCTCTTGTTTTCTCTCGCCCGGTCTGTCGCGGAGAAATGCAATGTCTTAAAAAAAACAATGTCTTATTTTATAGTCTTTCCTACAACGGTATGTTATAAACATTAAAGGTTATTAAAGTTTAGTACTGGGGGTGTTGTAATGATGTACAACTGTAGGCTGCCAATGTTTTTACATAAAACACTCGTGCATGTTTATATATTGCGCAGTAAGATTGGGTCATTAATTCTAACATGTCTTAAAGTTTGTACTAAATATTTTGGAAGAAATAAAAGGAATTTAGAACAGTATCTCACCTTTTAACGATAGGAATATGTCCTTTCCATCTATCACCCCGGTCTGTCGCTAAGAAAAAGACTTACGGAAAAGCCATGTAGGTGTGCGGACACCCCCCAAGGTGCTAACCCTGAGGATGCAGGAAATCAAAAAGGCAATAAATGTGTGTGCGTGTGCCGGGACAGGGGGAGTGTGTGTTTCAAAAACAAAAGGGGTATGGGGGTGTGTGTCTCTGTAGGGATCGTTTGAAACCAAGGTGTTCACTATCATGCATACTGTATGTCCAGATATCTGCCATCAAAAAGTGTGTGACGGCATCTCTTAAAATGGGCACTTTCGATTCATTAACACATAGGTCTTTCAAATCCGAATTTCTCTCACCCAAGAGGATGTTGGGGGGAAAAAGTCAAACACCCCAGAGGATGTGGGGGTAAAAAGTCAAACACCCCAGATGATGTGGGGGGTAAAAAGTCAAACACCCCAGAGGATGTGGGGGTAAAAAGTCAAACACCCCAGAGGATGTGGGGGGTAAAAAGTCAAACACCTCAGAGGATGTGGGGGGTGAAAAGTCAAACACCCCAGAGGATGTGGGGGGTAAAAAGTCAAACATCCCAGAGGATGTGAAGGGTAAAAAGTCAAACACCCCAGAGGATGTGGGGGGTAAAAAGTCAAACACCCCAGAGGATGTGGGGGGTAAAAAGTCAAACCCCAGAAAGAATACAGTATGTCTAGACCGAACCCCGGGGTCAAACATTGATATTTCTAATCAGCGCCCGGTGCCCCCACCCCGGTCTTTAAATTTACATCGGACACCCGCCAAGGTGCTAACCCTGAGGATGCAGGAAATCAAAAAGGCAATACATGCATACAAAATGTCTCGTCACCCCTCCTGTTGTTTGAATTCAACATCCCACTATTTTCGGCGTAAGTCCAATAAATAAAATCCATAATAAAATGTATACATTAAAAACTAAAAGTGTGCACCCTATTTTAAAAGCTATTTATGTGTTTACAGCGGACAGCCAACAAACAGGGCTACATGCAGCATTAGGAACTCTGAACGACTTCGGAAGAGCAGATGAAACAGATGCTATTCTACATTTTTGTACTAACGGCCTTACGCTAACTCCAAAACGCAATAATCGGGGAATCCTTCCTTCCTCAAGGAACTTTTTCAAGGGGAGTTGAATATTCAAGGTGATGTTTGTATATAGATATATATTATTTAAGAGTGATAGGTATTAATTCTAGGCATTTACATGTATGTTTTAAAAAATGAAGGCTATTTATACAATGAAACATTGTTTTTATTCATACTGTTTGTAAACAATAGCTTCAGCCCTCTTAGGGTCTACTTAACCCGCTTATTGATTAGAAAGTATGATTAGAAACCAAGGGGCCAACTATATTCAATCTGTGATTAGAAACGATAATTAGAAGCTATGACAAAACTATAATAATAAACTATAAACAACTATGAAGACAGGGCTGTGTGTGCGTGAATGATGACCTATTATTTAAGTGTGGAATATATTCTCTCTCTCAGGCTATGAAAAAGACAAAAGATAAGACATTGACTCCTGAGTGTTGAACTTATGCCCACTCTACAGCAACCCTGGTTGTTATATGACCCTGAGGGTCATCTAGGAACGTTGGAACATCTTCAACTATAGAAGAAGCAAAAAGGGGTTTTCAGAAAAATATTTGGTTTGCAGATATGTATTACTATAAAAAATAATATAACATTATTATCATAATCTTTAGTATTATTATGTTACATGCGAGACATAACCAGAAATGTTAACGTAGACAACTTACAAGAATGTGTTTACCAGGCTGTGATGAAAACACTTTAATTAAAGGAGCTCTAATTCAAACATGCAAGGATATATATTTGATACAATTACCCCCGTTAAAACTGTTGCTGCAATATCACTTCTCAATGTGTACGTTTCAAGCTTTCAACAACAATAATCCAACCATCTCAATAATGTTTCTCGGACTAACACACTGTTGAGTTTCCTATTTACTAAAGAACAACCACTAAGACAAAACACAAAAAGTTGTAATATAATTTGTTTACATGTCATTCTATACCGAAAACAGGTACATTCTGAAAGATTATGATGTTGATGGATTTTAAATCCATCTCTCAATTTAGGATCATCCTGTTTATTTTATTTAGAAGTGGTTAAATATCAATTTTTATCATCTCTGCTCAAAAATTCTAACGCATTAACAAGAGATGAGAGTAAGTAAGCGCACCACCACATTGTCTGTCTTTGTGGGGAATAAAAACAAGAACACTTCCCTGTCAATTCCCTGTCACCAGCTACAGGAAACCGTAAGTAATTAAATCTATGCAATTTTCTAAAGAAACGTGTTGTGATTTTATAAGAAAAGGTTGAAAAAAATGGTTTCATTTCCAGTTGAACTCCTAGGGATCTATCATATAGTGTCCTGAAGTCATCAGGAAGTGTCCTGAAGTCATCATTCTGTCTGAAAAGAAAAGAAAAATATAGGTAAGTATAAGTTGGGAAAACCTTGTAATGCTTGTTTTATATTCAAAATGCAATAAAATGTGAGTGAGTGTGATAATGAGGTTGCAGTGACATACAAATACAAAAAAACAACAACATATAGCCTCGTAAACATATAAATGCATTCTTATATTTAGTGTTTTACGCTAATCGCATAAACATATATTGCACTTCAAAGCTAAGCAGTGAAAACCTGTGAGGTGGCTATATCCTCCCTCTCACCTTGACCAGAGTGACTGTGAAGCTGTAGATGAGGGAGATAAGGAAGAGGACCAGGAAGATGCAGGCCATGTTCCAGTTCTCCTCTGCAGTGTCCGCCAGAATGGAATCAGACCTGTTCTCGTCAAATAAGACACCCTCCACCTCAAGGAGCTCTACTCAAAAGGAAAGAAGGATATTTTCATTGAGAAAGTGTTGCAGAAACAGGCTAGCCTGGAATCCAAACTGTAATGCTCTACTATAATGATGAAAGAGGCTAGAAAGAGGCTAGCACCAGGAAAACGTTCTTGTATCAGAATTGAGTGAACAGGCAGACAGACACCTGATTTGGATATGTTCAGGGCCAGAGTCTGGGTGGTGTGGGTCACCCTGCAGGTGTAAATAGCCCCCGGTGTCAAATCCTGGTGTGCCAGACTCAGGTGGCTCCTGATGCCGAACATTCCTCCTGGTGCCCTGTAGGGGGTGCTAGTGTTGTTGTTCCACAGCTCTGTGACGTTGTCCAGCAGCCAGGTGATGTTGATGTCTGAAGGGTTGAAGCCAAGCACCAGGCAGACGAGCTCACTGGGACCCTGGAGCAGGATTGCTGTTGGTGTGGAGGGGGTCACTGAGCCTGGAGAGAGAGAGAGATAGTGAGAGTCATGGAAGGAGAGACTGGAGTGGATAAGACTGGGGAGAGAGGGGGCTGTATGACTGATAGTCTGGAAGAGAGACTGGGTGGATAGAGGGGGGGGGGCTGCATGACTGATAGTCTGGGAGGGGAGAGAGGGGGCTGCATGACATAGTCTGAGAGAGAAACTGAGTAGAGCTTGGATGTTGGATCAGGACAGGAACTGGGGTAATGGTATTTGATCATGGGAAAACTAGGTTGGAGTCATTCAAACTCGTTTTTCAACCACTCCACACATTTCTTGTTAACAAACTATAGTTTTGGCAAGTTGGTTCGGACATCTACTTCATGCATGACACAAGTAATATTTCCAACAACTGTTTACTTTTCACTTATAATTCACTGTATCACAATTCCGGTGGGTCAGACGTTTACATACACTAAGTTGACTGTGCCGTTAAACAGCTTGGAAAATTCCAGAAAATGATGTCATGGCTTTAGAAGCTTCTGATAGGCTAACTGACATCATTTGAGTCAATTGGATGTGTACCTGTGGATGCATTTCAAGGCCTACCTTCAAACTCAGTGCCTCTTTGCTTGACATTATGGGAAAATCAATATAATCAGCCAAGACCTCAGAAAAACAATTGCAGACCACCACAAGTCTGGTTCATCCTTGGGAACAATTTCCAAAAGCCTGAAGATACCATGTTCATCTGTACAAACAATAGTACGCAAGTATAAATACCTTGGGACCACGCAGCCATCATACCACTCAGGAAGGAGACGCGTTCTGTCTCCTAGAGATGAATGTACTTTGCTGTGAAAAGTGCAAATCAATCCCAGAACAATAGCAAAGAACCCTGTGAAGATGCTGGAGGAAACAGATACAAAAGTATCTATATCCACAGTAAAACAAGTCCTATATCAACATAACCTGAAAGGCCGCTCAGCAAGGAAGAAGCCACTGCTCCAAAACCGCCATAACAAAGCCAGACTACGATTTGCAACTGCACATGGGGAGAAAGATCGTACTTTTTGGAGAAATGTCCTCTGGTCTGGTGTAACAAAAATAGAACAGTTTGGCCATAATGACCGTTTGGAGGAAAGGGAGTGGGAAAGCTGCGTTACAGTCGCGAGATCTTGGCCAACAACCTCCTTCCCTCAGTAAGAGCATTGAAGATGGGTTGTGGCTGGGTCTTCCAGCATGACAACGACCTGAAACACACAGGCAGGGCAACTAAGGAGTGGCTCCGTAAGAAGCATCTCGAGGTCCTGGAGTGGCCTAGCCAGTCTCCAGACCTGAACCCAATAGAAAATCTTTGGAGGGAGCTGAAAGTCCGTATTGCCCAGCGACAGCCCCGAAACCTGAAGGATCTGGAGAAGGTCTGTATGGAGGAGTGGGCCAAAATCCCTGCTGCAGCGTGCACAAACCTGGTCAAGAACTACAGGAAACGTATGATCTCTGTAATTGCAAACAAAGGTTTCTGTACCAAATATTAAGTACTGCTTTTCTGATGTATCAAATACTTATGTCATGCAATAAAATGCAAAATAATTACTTAAAAATCATACAATGTGATTTTCTGGATTTTTGTTTTAGATTCCGTCTCTCACAGTTGAAGTGTACCTATGATAAAAAATTACAGACCTCTACATGCTTTGTAAGTGGGAAAACCTGCAAAATCGGCAGTGTATCAAATACTTGTTCTCCCCACTGTATATATATATTTATAATCCACATAGTGTGAATATTGTTTTCCATAAAATTAATAACTCCCTAAACCGAAATATGACATTTTGGATCCTTTATGATCTGTCTTACCCCTTATTACTTTTAGGGTTCTAATCTCCCTCGTAAGGCTTACTAGTTATGTCAAATGTTAGGAAGACCTGTTGGTTGTAACAAAAACAAAACATAGAAATTACATTTGACCCCATCTTTTCACATACTTATTGATCCAAAAAAGACACACACCGGTTTTGGGTATGAGACATGATAAATAACATAATTTAGGTAAAGTATAAAATAAACAGTATCCTAAATTGAGAAATTAATTAAAAATCACATCAACATCATAATCTTTCAGAATGTACCTGTTTTCCATATAGAAGGACATGTATACAGATATTACAACCTTTTGTGTTTTGTCTTAGTGGTTGTTCTTTAGTAAATATGGAAACTCAACAGTGTTTTAGTCCGAGAAACATTATTGAGATGGTTGGATTATTGTTGTTGAAAGCTTGAAACGTACACATTGAGAAGTGATATTGCAGCAACAGTTTTAAAGGGGGTAATTGTATCAAATATATATCCTTGCATGTTTGAATTAGAGCTCCTTTAATTAAAGTGTTTTCATCACAGCCTGGTAAACACATTCTTGATAGTTGTCTACGTTAACATTTCTGGTTATGTCTCGCATGTAACATAATAATACTAAAGATTATGATAATGTTATATTCGTTTTATGATAATACATATCTGCAAACCAAATGTATTTCTGAAAACCCCTTTTTGCATCATCAATAGTTGAAGATGTTCCAACGTTCGTAGACGACCCTCAGGGTCATATAACAACCAGGGTTGCTGTAGAGTGGACATAAGTTCAACACTCAGGAGTCAATGTCTTATCTTTTGTCTTTTTCATAGCCTGAGAGAGAGAATATATTCCACACTTAAATAATAGGTCATCATTCACGCACACACAGCCCTGTCTTCATAGTTGTTTATAGTTTATTATTATAGTTTTGTCATAGCTTCTAATTATCGTTTCTAATCACAGATTGAATATAGTTGGCCCCTTGGTTTCTAATCATACTTTCTAATCAATAAGCGGGTTAAGTAGACCCTAAGAGGGCAGAAGCTATTGTTTACAAACAGTATGAATAAAAACAATGTTTCATTGTATAAATAGCCTTCATTTTTTAAAACATACATGTAAATGCCTAGAATTAATACCTATCACTCTTAAATAATATATATCTATATACAAACATCACCTTGAATATTCAACTCCCCTTCAAAAAGTTCCTTGAGGAAGGAAGGATTCCCCGATTATTGCGTTTTGGAGTTAGCGTAAGGCCGTTAGTACAAAAACGTAGAATAGCATCTGTTTCATCTGCTCTTCCGAAGTCGTTCAGAGTTCCTAATGCTGCATGTAGCCCTGTTTGTTGGCTGTCCGCTGTAAACACATAAATAGCTTTTAAAATAGGGTGCACACTTTTAGTTTTTAATGTATACATTTTATTATGGATTTTATTTATTGGACTTACGCCGAAAATAGTGGGATGTTGAATTCAAACAACAGGAGGGGTGACGAGACATTTTGTATGCATGTATTGCCTTTTTGATTTCCTGCATCCTCAGGGTTAGCACCTTGGGGGGTGTCCGATGTAAATTTAAAGACCGGGGTGGGGGCACCGGGCGCTGATTAGAAATATCAATGTTTGACCCCGGGGTTCGGTCTAGACATACTGTATTCTTTCTGGGGTTTGACTTTTTACCCCCCGACATCCTCTGGGATGTTTGACTTTTTACCCCCCACATCCTCTGGGGTGTTTGACTTTTCACCCCCCACATCCTCTGGGGTGTTTGACTTTTTACCCCCCACATCCTCTGGGGTGTTTGAATTTTTCCCCCCAACATCCTCTGGGGTGTTTGACTTTTTACCCCCCACATCCTCTGGGGTGTTTGAATTTTTCCCCCCAACATCCTCTTGGGTGAGAGAAATTCGGATTTGAAAGACCTATGTGTTAATGAATCGAAAGTGCCCATTTTAAGAGACGCCGTCATACACTTTTTGATGGCAGATATCTGGACATACAGTATGCATGATAGTGAACACCTTGGCTTCAAACGATCCCTACAGAGACACACACCCCCATACCCCTTTTGTTTTTGAAACACACACTCCCCCTGTCCCGGCACACGCACACACATTTATTGCCTTTTTGATTTCCTGCATCCTCAGGGTTAGCACCTTGGGGGGTGTCCGCACACCTACATGGCTTTTCCGTAAGTCTTTTTCTTAGCGACAGACCGGGGTGATAGATGGAAAGGACATATTCCTATCGTTAAAAGGTGAGATACTGTTCTAAATTCCTTTTATTTCTTCCAAAATATTTATTACAAACTTTAAGACATGTTAGAATTAATGACCCAATCTTACTGCGCAATATATAAACATGCACGAGTGTTTTATGTAAAAACATTGGCAGCCTACAGTTGTACATCATTACAACACCCCCAGTACTAAACTTTAATAACCTTTAATGTTTATAACATACCGTTGTAGGAAAGACTATAAAATAATACATTGTTTTTTTTAAGACATTGCATTTCTCCGCGACAGACCGGGCGAGAGAAAACAAGAGATCCCCTTTCGTTAAAGGGTGAAATACCATTTGATTTAATTCAAAATATTAAGTACATACAGTTTAAAGCATGTCATAATTAAACCTTTTTACTATTCCTTTCTTACAGATATAGGGCCTGGTTAGCCCTGACCTGCATCCGTTTCCAATTCCCCCTACGCCATGACATTCTTGCACGCTCCATCAAATCTCCGTAACTTTTCCCTCCATGGGTAGATAATCTGTCTGGCATGTAGGTCCTAATTAATAAGATGGGTAGAAAATGAATCGCTAAACAATGGTGCTAAACAAATCCGAAACCTATTTACAAACACTGGACAGCGAAAACCCAAAACAAACACGATACATCACCAAACGTAAGAAACCAACAAGCCCACACAAACACCAGCGGGCAAAACGAACTTAAATAACACCCATCCCAAAACCCCAACAAGGAACAGGTGAAAACAATTAGACAAAAACAAACGAAAAGGAAAAAGGGATCGGTGGCAGCTAATAGACCTGCGACGACGACCGCCGAGCGCCACCCGAGCAGGAAGGGGAGCCACCTTCGGTGGTATTCGTGACAACGTGAAGCTGCGTAAGGCTATACATGCACAAACGAAGACAACTTCCCACAACCACTAAAAGGAAAAAAGGCTGCTTAAGTATGATTCCCAATCAGAGACAACGATAGACAGCTGTCCCTGATTTGAGAACCATACCCGGCCAAAACATAGAAACAAACAACATAGAATGCCCACCCCAAATCACACCCTGAACTAACCATATAGAGAAATAAAACGGCTCTCTAAGGTCAGGGCGTGACAAGCTGCCTCAGAAAGCATTTCAAAAGGAGAGATACAGAGTCATTGATAAACATGTAAAAAAAAACTGGAAGTCCTGGAAGAAAGAAAATAAACATGTTCTTAGTTTGCAGATCTTAACCAGTCCTAAAAATTCTTAATCTTAATCAAGATTACTGCATTTTGGGCAGGAAGTCTTGATAAACCCATTCATATACAGAATAATACTTCAGTCAAATCAGATGATACGATGTCCCGTAAAGCTGGATAGACACCTTCAAAAGTAAAAAATCTCAGAGCTCCTCTCTTTAATCTTAATCTTTTTGACCTGTTGCATTGACACACAGGTCTGTACTAACTGTCCCTGGGGCATAAACTATTCAAAATATGAAACGTATTCAAATTAAATCTAAGTTTATTTGTCACGTGCGCCGAAAACAACAGGTGTAGGTAGTCCTGTTGTTTAACCTCAATTTTTGCCTAAAATGACATACCCAAATCTAACTGCCTGTAGCTCAGGCCCTGAAGCAAGGATATGCATATTCTTGGTACAATTTGAAAGGAAACTCTATGAAGTTTATGGAAATGTGGAAGGAATGTAGTAGAATATAACACAATAGATCTGGTACCATCTTTGAAAAGCAAAAGAAAGGCCATGATGTATTACTCCAGCCCAGGTGCAATTTAAATGATGTTCACTAGATGGCATCAGTGTATGTGCAAAGTTTGAGACTGATCAAATGAACCACTGCATTTCTGTTCAAAATGTTGTATCAAGACTGCCCAAATGTGCCTAAATAGTTGATTAATATCTTTTTATGTTCAAAATTGTGCACTCTCCTCAAACAATAGCATGATATTATTTTACTGTAATAGCTACTGTAAATTGGAGAGTGCAGTTAGATTAACAATACTTTAAGCTTTCTGCCAATATCAGATATGTCTAGGTCCATTTTTATTACTTACAACTTCATGCTAATCACATTAGCCTATGTTAGCTCAACCGTCCCATGGGGGGACACTGATCCCGTAGAGGTTTTAACAGCCATTCGCGACAAAAGCTCCAGCTGAAATGCTATTGTCAGAATCCATAAATGAAATTGTGTAATGAAGCATTTGTGTAACTGTATGAAGCAAAGGTCTTAATAAATCATGGTTTTACAAAAAGGATTGTACAACCCAGAATGAAGGGTTTGAAATTATGAAGTGTCTGGTTTTATGTGTTGATTTCCCTTACTTTAATAGACCTTTTGATAGAAGCTATAATATAATGCTTAATTTGTAATGATTATTATCACAGATTGAGTGATACAAGGAGGGAACGTGATTTTAAAAAATTGTATGTTTGTGCTTTTCTATTAACTTCTTGACGCACGGATCCCTTTAGTGGGATCATTTTCGTAAACAACCGCTGAATTGCAGAGCATCAAATAAAATAAATAAATAAATAAAATATTTATAATCATGAAATCACAAGTGAAATATACCAAAACACAGCTTAGCTTGTTGTTAATCCACCTATCGTGTCAGATTTTGAGAATAAGCTTTACAGCGAAAGCAATCCAAGCGTTTGAATTTATCAATCACTAGTCAAAACAGTAAGAACAGCTAGCCGCAAATTAGCTTGGTCACGAAAGTCAAAAAAGCTATAAAATGAATCGCTTACATTTGATGATCTTCAGATGTTTGCACTCACAAGACTCCCAGTTACACAATAAATGTTATTTTTGTTCGATAAAGATTATTTTTATAACCAAGCTAATTTTTTTAAATAAAAGCTTGAAACTATGTCTAAAGCCTGGTCACAGCCTGAGGAAGCCATTGGAAAAGGAATCTGGTTATTACCCCTTTAAATGGAGGATGGGGAAGCAATGGAACAGGGATTTTTCCAAATAAAAGGCACTTCCGGGTTGGATTTCCTCAGGTTTTTCAGTTCTGTTATACTCACAGACAATATTTTGACCGTTTTGGAAACTTTAGAGTGTTTTCTATCCTAATCCATCAATTATATGCATATTCTAGCATCTGGGCCTGAGAAATAGTCAGTTCACCTTGGGAACGTTATTTTTCCAAACATAAAAATAGTGCCCCCTAGCTGAAAGAGGTTAACCCATTTCCGTGTTCTATGTTTGTGCTTTTCTAATAATCAATTTCTGTGTTCATGCAAGTGATTTATTGAACGAATCCTCACTCTCAGTATCTGCAATTTGTCAGTACGCCCAGACTCTTGTTTTGAGAATAAAAGATATCTCAGTTTCAAGGTCTCAGCTTAGAGAGAAGAAGCCTCGTGAGGTATTGGTCTGTCACGTGAATGACCCAGTATATGACGGTCACATAAATGAAGCAAATGTTAATGATTAATTCATTATGAATGATGAATAAGCTAAATCATTCAAATATAACGTGTCTGTATATAAGAGAACTAACTGGACTGCCCCTGTAGAGCACCTGATTGACATGTGTACTTGGTGCATTGAGTTGGTTGGAACCTCTCCAGCACGCTGATAGTAAAGAATGGTTCATTTAAGATTGACTTCCAGTGTCCCTCTGTAGAATTTCCATGACAATGTTTACAGTAGGCTATATCCAGATTGATGGCATATAGTATTTGTGCCATGTCCATTCACTGTCATGCATTCTACTCGTATTGTCTTGTCCTTAAATTCCCGCATGGAGTCACTCATCTCAGTAATCTATTAATAAATGCATTAAATGCAGACTTCCATGTTATTCATGTGTTGTGTATTGTTTGTGTATTCACACATGAAATAAACTCAGCAAAAAAAGAAATGTCCCTTTTTCAGGACCCTGTCTTTCAAAGATAATTCGTAAATATCAAAATATCTCCACAGATCGCCATTGTAAAGGGTTTAAACACTTTCCCATGCTGGTTCAATGAACCATAAACAATTAATGAACATGCACTTGTGGAACGGTCATTAAGACACTAACAGCTTACAGACGGTAGGCAAATAAGGTCACAGTTATGAAAACTTAGGACACTAAAGAGGCCTTTCTACTGACTCTGAAAAATACCAAAAGAAAGATGCCCAGGGTCCCTGCTCATCTGCGTGAACGTGCCTTAGGCATGCTGCAAGGAGGCGTGAGGACTGCAGATGTGGCGAGGGCAATAAATTGCAATGTCCGTACTAAGACAGCGCTACAGGGAGACAGGACGGACAGCTGATCGTCCTCGCAGTGGCAGTCCACGTGTAATAACACCTGCACAGGATCGGTACATCCAAACATCACACCTGTGGGACAGGTACAGGATTGCAACAACAACTGCCCAAGTTACACCAGGAACACACAATCCCTACATCAGTGCTCAGACTGTCCGCAATAGGCTGAGAGAGGCTGGACTGAGGGCTTCTAGGCCTGTTGTAAGGCAGGTCCTCACCAGACATCACCGGCAACAACATCGCCTACGGGCACAAACCCACTGTCGCTGGACCAGACAGGACTGTCAGAAAGTGCTTCACTGTTGAATCACGGTTTTGTCTCACCAGGGGTGTTGGTCGGATTCGCATTTATCGCCGAAGGAATGAGCGTTACACCGAAGCCTGTACTCTGGAGCGGGATCGATTTGAAGGTGGAGGGTCCGTCATGGTCTGGGGCGGTGTGTCACAGCATCATCGGACTGAGCTTGTTGTCATTGCAGGCAATCTCAACACTGTGCATTACAAGGAAAACATCCTCCTTTCTCATGTGGTACCCTTCCTGCAGGCTCATCCTGAGATGACACTCCAGCATGACAATGCCACCAGCCATACTGCTCGTTCTGTGCGTGATTTCCTACAAGACAGGAATGTCAGTGTTCTGCCATGGCCAGCGAAGAGCCCGGATCTCAATCCCATTGAGCACGTCTGGGACCTGTTGGATCGGAGGGTGAGGGCTAGGACCATTCCCCCCAGAAATGTTTGGAAACTTGCAGGTGCCTTGGTGGAAAAGTGGAGTAACATCTCACAGCAAGAACTGGCAAATCTGGTGCAGTCCATGAGGAGGAGACTTATTGCAGTACTTATTGCAGATGGTGGCCACACCAGATACTGACTGTTACTTTTGATTTTGACCCCCCCTTTGTTCAGGGACACATTATTCCATTTCTGTTAGTCACATGTCTGTGAAACTTGTTCAGTTTATGTCTCAGTTGTTGAATCTTGTTATGTTCATACAAATATTTACACATGTTAAGTTTGCTGAAAATAAACACAGTTGACTGTGAGAGGACATTTCTTTTTTTGCTGAGTTTATGTATGATGACTGTAGGCCTATCTGCAGGGTGTGCTTCCATGCTCGTATATGTGTATGAAAATATGTATGCATGAACATAATGATGAATATATATGTGTGTGCAGACATACAAACATGTATGAATGCATATATAAATGCGTTTTGGAGCTGAATGTTAATACAGACCTGAAAATACATAGGACTACATGTGAAAATACATAGGACTACATGTGAAAATACATAGGACTACATGTGAAAATACATAGGACTACATGTGAAAATACATAGGACTACATGTGAAAATACATAGGACTACATGTGAAAATACATAGGACTACATGTGAAAATACATAGGACTACATGTGAAAATGGAGGCAAACTCACTCTGAGATATATCTGGTGCTGTGAATCATTTTTTACATTACACCCTTCATACTGATGGCTTCCATATTAGTAAAAACATTTATATTGTATAAGGTCTGTAGTGCTCTATTGATCATGTTGGGGGAGATCACAGGTAACAGTATAGGCCAGGGTTTCCCAAACTTGGTCCTCGGGACCACAAGGGGTGCATGTTTTGGTTTTTGCCCTAGCACTACGCGTCTGATTCCAATAATCAACCAATCTTCGAGCTTTGATCATTTGCATCAGCTGTGTAGTGTTAGAGCAAAAACCAAAACGTGCACCCCTTGGGGTCCCGAAGACCGAGTTTGGGAAATGCTGGTATAGGCTGAAGCTTATGTCCCACACTGTAAAAAGTAATTAGTTCAGCTGACTACATTTTTTGGAGGAAACCCATTGCCTAGAACCATTCGAGTAACCCAAAGTATTAGTGTTCAAGACTTAAAGTAATAAAGTGACATCACCAACCATATGGTTCTTTTTAAGTTGTAAATACTTAACTGTTTTGTGTTCTATTGACTTTTTAACACTAAATTGTATTATGTATTCTGAAATATAACGATTGAAGTTACTTGAACATTATTTAACATTATGTACTGAACATAAACATGCAGGGTTGCTTCTACTTAATTATTTACCTTCATTACTATACTTTTCTTTCTTCAAACATGCATACAACATTGTGTAAAAGTATCCGAAATTCAACAACAAAAAACATAACTTGCAAAAACGTAATAATTCTATATCAGCAAAACACAGATAAATCAAGTGTTTTTTACTAAAATATCAACGTGTCTGACTACTACTTTGATATTTGAAGACATTTATTTATTATTTCGACAGTATTCTTATTGTGACTCCTATGCATCTGGAATAGACACTATTCAGTAGTTAGGATCTTAAAAGAGGGCTGGCAGCCTCTTATCATTTAAGTAAAGATGCAAAACATAATAGAATCAAGTAAGATTCACTTATTTAAGAAATGTTCGATTGACTTTAAAATATTAAATAATCATTAACTTTACATTAGCTGAACACAAATAAATACAGTTATTTACTCAGTAAGTTAATATTTGTTAACAGTACTCAAAAACATGAAATTATATGAAATCTTATTGACACACGATTTAGTACCACTTTATGATTTGAGTTCTACTGAGAGTTGGAGATGTTTGAGTAGCCACTACTCATTTTCATTAATGAGTTAGCCAGTGACTTTTTAAAGTGTAGTTAGCCTGAATATGATTGACTGCCAATACAACTATTGGGGATGAACGATACAAAGAACCCCCCCCCCAAAAAAAAAAAAACGCAACAACATATATATTACCCATGAAATAGCCCACATAGGCTATAGAGCAGGTCCAACTCAGCCATGCAATGGTAGAACTCAGGGCTCCATCTCTCTCTAAGCTAAATGTGTTTTTATTTGATTCCCCGCACCCGTTATTTGCAGGCATGATTATTTATTATTTGCACGCACTGGGTTCACCTAAATTAATGTAGTCTAGACACAAGCGCACGCACACACACAGCTTACTTTCCCATTTCTATCTCACACACAGCACAGGGAGAAGGGAGAGGCGGTTTCTGCACGCTGCTGTGCCAATGCGCAAACACATCACGCGGTGGGATAGGTCTCCCCAAATTGAGGCTGTGCTTGAGACGATCATGCGATTGAATGATGAGCGCGTCATGCTTGTCTTTCTGTTCTGCGCGATCGGTGACTCGGAGCTCCGCAATCCCCTGGGACACTGTTCCGCCCTCGATAGCTCTGCGATCGGCGTCTCGCCATTGCTCACAACGAATGGCTGCCTGTAGCAAGATATTGCGGGGAGAGGGCTATCGAATCCTCCATTGAAACGCTTTGGATCAGTTTCCCAGCTAGGGGGTGAGTATCTGCTGGAGAATGAGGATGCTGGGGCGGTGGGCTACGACGCCGGGGCTAGACCGGTGTCCCTAGTTGGCACCGCGGTTTGGGGCAGATATCAGATGGGTTCGGAATGTTTCGTGGGGGTAAACTATTGTTTTGGGAAAGGTGTGCGATGGGGGATGGGTTGGTAAGAGGATGGCACCTTCACAAACTTTAAACACCTCACCGGTTTGCGACTTCCGAGCCCCACATGCCTTTGTGGCTACTTTCTCCTCGGCATATGCGAAAACTTTTTACAGTGCACGATCAAATATTTTTATGTACCGTCAATTGTAAGAATTTACGTGAGCTAAACGATTAAAATAATTGTAAGTTTCAGAGACAAATATTTTGGCCATCTATCACATTGGTGAGAAGTGGTTAAATATATGTCTTGTCTACCGACTTGAAACACCCCTGTTCTGTGCCGCCCTGGTTCCGTCTGGCTCGCCCTCAGCTGCTGCGTGTCCTGAGATGACCTGTTGATGTCGGTAAAATGGAGTATAGCAGTGGGAGTCATTTCCCCATCCCCAAAATATTTAAATAAATACGATTTGGAATCGATAGCTGACACCGTGGGACAACTGTCAACCTCATCGATAGAGTTTGTGACAATCTGTTGTTTTTAATTCGTGGGTAATCGCGGAAGCAGCGGATACTGTGCGGTTGTCTGAGTGCATGAGGTGGATGGTGCGCTGGGGCGAACCCAAAATATTTTAGCAGTGCTATGTTAGCTTGCTAGTTTAGCTAGCTTAGCTAGTCCTGACAGGCACCCGATTCACAGGCCTGCGGATGGGATGCGTATATTGCAATGAAAGACGGGACTAAAAGCGAAAGATGTGGACCTTTTCAAACTGATTAAAGTTCGTTATTATATCCGTATACTTTTTTGACAGCTGGCAAACGCCGTGGCGCTACTGGATCGCGTGTTGCTGCAGTCACTGCCATTCTCTGTCGCCCCCCGGCCCGTGCCAGTGGAGCACTCCGAGCGGGCAGACTGGCACACGGCGCGGCGGTCACCTCCGTACACAGACAGCTATCGCCGCGGTTTGATCTTGTATCCTGGTCAAAACGCAACTCGCTGGAGATACAATTTATAGCTAGTAACAGCTAGCTATCACTTAAGAGGTTTGCTTTGAACTGTTTAATTTAATTGGTATTTAATGAATGTGGTTCGGGAACAGTTTTCGATGTGATCAATTTGAGCATGCCTATATCAATTTGCATGCTACTCGAATTCATTGAAACGATGAATAATGTTTTTCAATGATGGTCAGTAGCCCTTCAATAAGAAAAGTAAACATTGAATTGATAGTTGCATTGTGTGTAGGCAACATTTATAGCAGGCAAGCTATATCCTTACAGTAGACATGGGTTTTGAAACCAGGAAATGCCTATAAAATAGTTGTGCCAGCACCATATTTTTTTTACCCTTATTTTACCAGGTAAATTAACTGAACACGTTCTAATTTAAAGCAATGACCTGGATATTGTTAAAGGGGAGGGGGGAGGTGTGAATGTGTGAAAGCTGGTGATGACAGTTTGGAAATCTATCCAGGACACCGGGGTTAACATAACACCCCTACTCTTACAATAAGTGCCATGGGATCTTTAGTGACCACAGAGAGTCATTGCTTAATGTCCCGTTTGAAAAATGTCACCCTACACAGGGCAATGTCCCCAATCACTGCCCTGGGGCATTGGGATCTCCTTCGACCAGAGGCAGTAGTGCCCCCTACTCCCATCCAGGGACTGACCAGGACCTTGCTTAGCCTCAGAGGCAAGCCAACAGTGGGATGCAGGGTGGTATGCTGCTGGCCACCACCCATGCAACCCTCTCTAATAATCTGTAAGGCGATCTAAATTAATTTAGCAGTTGGTGTTTTCACAGACTATCGTCAAGGAGTGTGGATAAACTGGAAAATATTTTAGACTTTCTATAAGATCACAAATCCGTCGGTCCTTGGTCCATCACAACATCACATAAGCTGTGGCTGCATTTTAAATGCTGGCAAAACATTCTTCAGGCTCCTGTGAAAAGACTGGCACTTATGTTGACACTGTGTGACCTAGTTCTGTGACTGACTCCACTGCCCGGTATGAGATGTGAGGCGGTGGGTGAACTGAACTTCTCCTCTGCCCTCTAACCTGGCTGCTGTGCCTGACATGACCCCTTTCCTGGGCACAGCCCTTGTTCAGGCCCCTCTCCTACCCTCCTTGGTCGCTCTCTCAGTGCAAACTCCACAAACACACCCAGGCTTTATTGTATTCTGTGTGTGTGTCCTGCCAAACTGTAAACAGGCAGTATTGTTTAGTGTGTGTGTGTGAATGTGTGTGTGTTTGTTTGCGTTGGTGTGTGTGAGTGCGCATCTGTGTTTTTGCGAGAGGGCATAAGAGAGAGGGATGGAGACAAAGACGGTGTTTCTTTTACCAGTGTGGCTGGCTGGATCCCAAAGCAAGGCTTATATGTTGGGCCACTTACTTCACCTTTAATATGTTAGTCAGACTTCTTGTGAATCTTGTGTTTCACTAGGTGAGAAGATTCTAACGGTCTGTTAATGCTGCCACATAGTATCCACCCCGTCAATGGTGTGTGTAGTCTATAAGCGTGTGACTGCGTGTGGGTTCATAGATGCATGCTAGAACATGCATGTGTAATGGATGCAATAATAGCCTATAGCATCAGTTAGCGAATCGGATGCTTTTATGAAAAGTGACTAGTTGACAGTGACACATTCAGTATGGGTGGCCCCTTGCCCGTGTTATGGGGTTAGCTGAGGTGGATGTCTGTGCTGTTTATGGTTGTTATGGGGTTAGCTGAGGTGGATGTCTGTTCTGTTTATGGTTGTTATGGGGTTAGCTGAGGTGGATGTCTGTGCTGTTTATGGTTGTTATGGGGTTAGCTGAGGTGGATGTCTGTGCTGTTTATGGTTGTTATGGGGTTAGCTGAGGTGGATGTCTGTGCTGTTTATGGTTGTTATGGGGTTAGCTGAGGTGGATGTCTGTGCTGTTTATGGTTGTTATGGGGTTAGCTGAGGTGGATGTCTGTGCTGTTTATGGTTGTTATGGGGTTAGCTGAGGTGGATGTCTGTGCTGTTTATGGTTGTTATGGGGTTAGCTGAGGTGGATGTCTGCTGAGCTTCAGAGATAGTGGGAGGGGAGAGGAGGCGCTTACACTGAACCTTTTAAGGGTGCATCTTAATAGTTCAGAGTGGCTCACTGTGTCTCCTCCTCTTCATCCACACACACCATTCTATATGATGTTGTCAAGAGGAATGACAGACCTTTCATTTCTATTGACTTTAGAGCAAAGGCCTATGAAAT
This sequence comes from Oncorhynchus kisutch, assembly GCF_002021735.2. Lineage (NCBI taxonomy): Eukaryota > Metazoa > Chordata > Actinopteri > Salmoniformes > Salmonidae > Oncorhynchus > Oncorhynchus kisutch. The sequence goes on from NC_034183.2 coordinate 68,671,302, forward strand.
ATTAGAGGGCTGCAGGTTTTGGTTGTTGTATGTTTGAGAGAATAGGTTATGTGCAATTCAAACAAACCCACATTGTAGGAGTAGGATATTTACACAGAGGTAAACACACATTTTACAATCAAATAACATCTCTGAATTGGTTTTAGACAGTTTTAGGCCCATATAAATAGCAGATAGAAGTGATATGCTTTCACTTTTCAGAATATGGTGTGTGTGTGTGTGTGTGTGTGTGTGTGTGTATGGGCATTGACATTTGCTACATATGGAAAAGTAGGCTTTTCAAATAGTATTTTAAGGGTCTCCTTTCTGCTCAAAACACACTGTAAAATGGTTAACTTTGTCTGAATGACAAATGAAAGTGTTAGGTTCACTTCAGTTGCTTCCAAATGGGTATCATCACTTAACATGTTTTGTCCATTGGAGGGTGCTGTCTGTTAGTGTTAAGGTCAGTGATGAGCTGATAGGATTTCCTCTCCGTATGATGGGTGCTATGGTTGGGCTTTATTTTACAGCCCTCTATTTTCCTGGTGTCCTTAGAAATGATATGGTAATAGTAGTTAAATTACTTGATAATTAGGCCCTCCTTAGTGGTTTCTCATTGATTGACATGTACCATGTTACTTGTTATAGTGAACAAAAATATGAGCTCAACAATTTCAAAGATTTTACAGAGTTACAGTTTATATAAGGAAATCAGTCAATTGAAATAAATAAATTAGGCCCTAATATATGGATTTCACATGACTGGGCAGAGGTGCAACCATGGGTGGGCCTTGGAGGGCATTGGCCCAGCCACTGGGGAGCCAGGCCCAGCCACTGGGGAGATAGGCCCAGCCAATCAGTTTTTCCCCACAAAATGGCTTTATTACACACAGAAAGGCTCCTCAGTTTCATCAGCTGTCCAGGTGGCTGGTCTCAGACAATCCCGCAGGTAAAGAAGCCAGATGTGGAGGTCCTGGGCTGGCGTGGTTACATGTGGTCTGCGGTTGTACGGCTGGTTGGACGTACTGCTAAATTCTCTGAAATGACATTGGAGACCGCTTATGGTAGAGAAATGAACATTCAATTATCTGGCAACAGCTCTGGTCGACATTCCTGTATTCAACATGCCAATTGCCCACTCCCTCCAAACTTGAGACATCTGTGGCATTGTGTTGTGTGACAAAACTGCACATTTTAAATGGCCTTTTATTGTCCCCAGCACAAGGTGCAACTGTGTAATGGTCATGCTGTTTAATCAGCTTCTTGATATGCCACACCTGTCAGGTGAATGGATTATCTTGGCCAAGGAGAAATGCCCACTAAGAGACATACAAAAATTATGCACAACATTTGAGAGAAATAAGCTTTTTGTATATGGAACATTCCTGGGATCTTTTATTTCAGCTCATGAAACATGGGACCAACACTTTACATGTTCCATTTATATTTTTGTTCATTGTACCAATGGTGCCGGAATCCATGATATAGGTTAAGTACAGGGCATTACTGTTTGTTGCTTCATTAGGTTGGGGACAAACGGGTCAGCCTCATGCAGAAGATTGGTAACTGATTTAATTGGCTCTTTTAAAATATGTTGCTGATATCTCTCTCTCCCTCCAGACCCCGTGGTGGTGTGCGTAGCGCACCATGGCCCAGACCCTTCAGATGGCGATTCCTAACTTTGGCAACAACGTCCTGGAGTGTCTGAACGAGCAGCGTCTCCAGGGGCTCTACTGCGATGTCTCCGTGGTCGTCAAGGGACACGCCTTCAAGGTGGGATATTACTATGTAAATTACGTAGATTGTGTACTATAATGTACATTTAGTTTTTTAGTGTTCTGATGTACAAGACCCATTATTTATCTATCGGTCTATCCCGGCAGTAACGGATAGATTTTTATGAGTTTATTATCCCGTTGCCCTTCATGACTTGCCATTATTGGTCAACATTTATTGATGTTAGAAAAATAACAGAGAAAATCGAATCACTGAATCAGAATCTGAATGATCAGTATCATGACATTTTGCACCTCCCAAAAGATCATCCACACAGTTTTAAAATAAATGTATTGTTCAAACAAAGGAAACATTCCTTCTATAACTCATAACTCTATAGAATCTTCTTACTCCTCCCTCCTTCTCCTCCAGGCTCACCGTGCCGTGCTTGCGGCCAGCAGCTCTTACTTCCGGGACCTGTTCAGCACTGGGGGAGGCAGCGGCTCCAAGACCCCCACAGTGGTGGAACTCCCCCCGGCCGTCCAGCCCCAGAGCTTCCAGCAGATCCTGGCCTTCTGCTACACAGGTCGCCTCAGCATGACAGTGGGAGACCAGTTCCTCCTCATGTACACCGCAGGCTTCCTGCAGATCCAGCAGATCATGGAGAAGGGCACAGAGTTCTTCCTCAAGGTAATAATACATGGGTTTTATATAGCCTTTTTAACAACCCAAGCATGTTTAAAGGAAAACTCCACCCGAAAACGATATTTTGGTATTTGTTTCATTAGTCCATTGTTGATATAGTCCAGAAATGTTTTGCATGTCAGCAATCAACTTTTCAAGATATATAACTTTCAAAATACAGAAATACAGACTTTATGATGCATTTTGCATCATGTGATACCGGCTGCAAAACATTTGACCAAAATATTGTTTTTGGGTGGAGTTTTCCTTTAAGGGTAGGAGGCCTCCTTCAAAGGGGAGCACTGTCCTGCATCACAATCACACACAGTGACCACAGGTTGTGCTGTTATGCTGTGCTCTTTATTCAGAGGTCTTAGAATAATACACACATACATGCCAGGGTTTCTGTTAGCCTATAATAGCTTGCTTTTGTCCGTATAAAACAAATAATGCAGATAAATAAGATTTGCGTCGGCCAACTGCTAGGGAGAAGAGAAAATCCAATTGCCAAATAATGCTTTTCAGGCTATTTATTGATGGAAATACATTTGACTGGTCATGCTTATCGGTCTATTGGGTAATCTGCATAATTTAGGTAATCTGCATAATTTAGTGGAAGTAAATTGGTACGTGTGTACATTATATTTGTATGTACAGTATCTTAAAATACGAGGTAAAATTATTACGTCGGCGCTCTGGAAAGAGGCCTGATTTCCTGAGTTGGAATTCCGAGTTGAATGACTGGTCAAAACGTATTTTCCCAGTCAGAGCTTGTTTTTCCCCCAGTTCCCAGTTGTCTTGAACGCACTGAAGTCAGAAGTCAGAGATTTCTCAGTTGCTTTGAACGCTGCATCAAACGGCAACAGAAGGCAGGCTTCATCAGCGCGTCACACACCACTTTGCAATGAGCTGGAGGCCGTATGCATTTTGAAAACATATACTTAGTTGTTTGAAACCTGAATGTTTTAATACACATTTCGGCATGTCTTACGTTGCTTCAAAGTAGCCTATTAGATCTCCTCTCATTCCAAATTTATAACGGATATTTTCATCTGTTACATGAAACCGACCATTTGATAATGGTGTTTTCCTGCTAATTGCGTTATGGAACGAACATTCGTGCATAGCCTACTGCCTTGTGCACAGTGCTGCGCTTATAATGTGAAGAAATAATAGTTTATCGACATTTTAAGCTAAACGTTCTGATCTGTTGCCTCAGACTCATTGTGTTTTATGTAGCTGAGGCCTACTGATGAATTTGGGCTCTATCGGGCCCACAACTGGCCCAGAGTCTGTTTTGAAATAGGCAATTTATTCTCAACAAGCTGACCAATAGAATAGGTAGCCTAAACATTTCTACTAAAGTAGATTGACACATGCTAGTGATTTTGCTGTTGGTTACTCATCTTGTTGGCTGAGGAAAAGTAAATGTGTTTGAAGTACACATCAGAAGGACCGCATCATCGTTGCATCCTCGACTTGCATGTTCTGTGAATATGAATGACCGTATTCTAAATGTGATTGCTGTCGTTCTGAGCACCATAGGTGGACGCCCTAATCACGCTATGCACCAAATGCAAATGTGTCCGGTAAATGAAAATGTTGCTGATCAGGTGTCCGGCGCCACATGTTCAGAAACCCTGATACATTTTGAACGTGTTTAGCAGAACTCTACCAGGCGTTTCAAGTATTTGCATATACTTTATATTTATATTTCCATAATAAACTATTGCTAAATGTATTCTCTCCATATTCCTCCTCCAGGTTTCCTCGCCCAGCTGTGACTCCCAGGGCCTGCAAGCCGAGGAGGCTCCGCCCTCCGAACCCCAGAGCCCCGTCACTCAAACTGTTGCCGCAGGGACTGGCAGTCGCCCCGCCTCCTGCCTTACCCCCCTCCCCCTCGTAACGCGGGTGAAGACAGAGCAGCAGGGCAACCAATCAGAAGCCTCGCCCTACTCGGTGGTGTGCACCCCTGTGGCCAAGCGCTTGTGGGAGGGCGGCAGCAGCCGAGACGGGGGTGGAGGGGGCTCAGGTGGAGGCGGGTCCAGGAAGGCCGCCCGCTTTTCCCAGGAGTCCGTGCGAGGGAGTGCCATCCAGAGCTCGGGGGCGCTGGCACTGGCCATGGGGATGGGGGCCAGTGGGGCGGGGATAGGATCAGGAGTCGGGGGTCACGGCAGCGGGTCCAACGGGAGTGTGGTCTCCATGGGCAACGTGGCATCGGAGGGCGCCAGCCCGGGCACGATGAGCGCCTACACCAGTGACTCGCCTATCAGTTACCATGACGAGGAGGAAGAGGAGGAGGTGACGGAGGAGCAGACGGAGGAGCAGTACAGGCAGATCTGTAACATGTACACCATGTACAGCATGCTCAATGTGGGCGCCGCAGGTACCGACGTGTGTGTGTGTGTGTGTGTGTATATAAAGGTCAGACCAGACAGATCTAACACGTCTTTCTCCCTCTGGTAGCTGGTGAGCGTGTGGAGGCCCTACCGGACCACTCAGAGAGCCGGGGTCGTATGCGGGGTCGCCAGGACCTGTCGTCTCTCCCCGCTGAGCTCATCACACAGATAGGCAACCGCTGCCACCCCAAACTATACGAGGAGGGGGACCCCGCAGAGAAACTAGAACTTGTCTCAGGTCAGTGTGTGTTATGTGTGTGTGGATCCATTCTGTCATTTCAGAACTGGAGTAGGAGAAGGGTCAGAGAAGGGTCTAGGGACCGAAGTGGAATGTGGCCTTGTTAAAGATGTGCTATCTTAATTTGAACAGCAGGAAACTAATCCTGCAGCAACAGGAAATGTGAATTATTATGAGGATTATAATGAATGGACATGTTGTAGGGGTTGATAGATTTTCCGTTAGGGCAAATCAAGTCTGAAATGTTAAAATGGAAGCCTTTTTAAACCTTGAATACACTAGTTTACATCTTCTCTGCAAAAACAGAGTGATCAAATGAAGATGGGGTATAAGCGGTGTACTGAGTGTAGAAAACGTTAAGAACACCTGCTCTTTCAATGACAGACTGACCAGCTATGATCCCTTATTGATGTCCCTTGTTAAATCCACTTCAATCAGTGTAGATGAAGGGGAGGAGACGGGTTGAACAAGCATTTTTAAGCCTTGAGACATGTATTGTGTATGTGGGCCATTCAGAGCGTGAATGAGCAAGACAACATATTTAAGTGCCTTTGAACGGGGTATGGTAGTAGGTGCCAGGGGCACCAGTTTGGGTCAAGAACTGCAACACTGCTTGGTTTTTCATGCTCAACAGTTTCCTGTGTCTATCGAGAATGGTCCACCACCCAACGTGACTCAACTGAGAAGCATTGGAGTCAACATGGGCCAGCATCCCTGTGGAACACTTTTGACCCCTTGTCCCGACAAATTGAGCAAAAGGGCAAAAGGGGGTTGCAACTCCATATTCGGGAAGGTGTTCATAATGTTTGGTACTCTTAGTGTATACTATAGTCTACTGTAGTAGTTGTCCTTACATGACTAGTGAAATTGGACGTGGCCTGTTCTGCAGGACACTGAGAGTGGTCCTTACTGTGAGATGACTGTATGTAAGAGATGAGGCATGAGGCCTCTCTGTGAGCCTATGTTACGTTCCACTGCCACCTTGTCCTAGAGTCCACTGTCAGTCTACATGTCAGTCCCATCTGTTTGGCCTGCTGCTTGTTTGTTTATTATGCCGAGTCAGACCCAGGATGGGTGTTTGGGTCTATGTTTCAGTGTGTGTGTTCTTCTTTGATATTGTGTGTGTAAACAGGACGTGTCTGTGTGTGTTTTACAGATGGTGTATGAGGGGTATATCTAGGTTTGTGTGTGTAGAATTTCAATAGGGGTAGTGTCTGGAGTAGTCCATGGTGACACTGTTCTGTGTGTTTGTTTTTGTTGATGATTCTCACTAATGTGTGTGTGTGTCTGCAGGTACGTGTGTGTTCATATCTCGAGCCCAGCTGATGAACTGTCATGTGAGTGCAGGGACCAGACACAAGGTGTTACTCAGGAGGCTGCTGGCTGCCTTCTTCGACAGGTTAGTTGTGTCTCTCTCTCTCTCACACATCTGACGTGTCTGTGTGTGTTTATACGTCTGACAAGTGTGTGTGTGTGTGTGTGTGTGTGTGTGTGTGTGTGTGTGTGTGTGTGTGTGTGTGTGTGTGTTTGTTAACAGTTGATGGATGTCTGTATGTTTATAAAGGTATCATTATACTCTCTCCCTGTCAGGAATACTCTGGCTAACAGCTGTGGAACAGGAATCCGCTCCTCCACTAACGACCCCAGCCGCAAGCCCCTGGACAACAGAGTGTTGCACGCAGTCAAATGTGAGTGTTTCACTTAAACACAAGTGCCTTTTTGTTAGTACAAATGAACGGCTGATTTATGATTGGGCTCATCAATCCTAACTCTCTGGTCTTTTCCTCTTTTCTCTCTTATTCTCTCTCCCCCTCCTTCCCTCCCTCCCTCCCTCCCTCATTCCTTCCTCCCCTCTCGCTCTCTCTCCTCCCTCCATCAGTCTACAGCCAGAACTTCGCCACGAGCTTCAAGGAGAGCGAGATGAACGCCATCGCGGCGGACATGTGCACCAACGCCCGCCGCGTCGTCCGCAAGAGCTGGATCCCCAAGCTGAAGCTGCTCATGGCCGAGGGCGACGCGTACTCCGCCTTCCTCCCCGACGCCAAGATGGAGGCCGACGCCCTAGGGGCGGAGCCAACCTTTGAACCCAACTCCCTGGAGGGCGCCGAGACGGGTGGCTCGTCCGGCGAGTCGCTGCAGGGGGTGGGCAGCGACGGAGGCACTTTGTTTTAGATGGGGAGGTGGAGTACAGAAGTGTTTAGAAGACGATGATGATGATGATGATGAATACCTATATTTCCCTGTACTCCTTTCTTCTCCTCTGGTGGTGTGGCCCATCCCCCTGACCCTTTGGCCTTTTGATCCTCCACCTCCGACATGTGACTCTGAAACGTTGCTAGGGGAAACAGGGGTTGTTACCAGGATGTTAACCAGGAAGTTATGCTTTAATTTTGAAAGCGAGAGTCCAAGCAATCGTAACTTCCAATATGGTTTCTGCTGTATATTAGTATGGGGGTAGAGAAAGGGTGATGGGTTTGTGGGGATGCAGTATTTTTTTTAAATTTAATTTAATTTTGTTTTATTAACCAAATTCCTGCCTCTCCATATCAAAACACATTCCCCTGGTTTTGAATGTAGATGTCAGCAGCATTGCACAATGTCAGTCTGAACGATTGTATCCCAACCTCTTGAGGAAAAAGAAACCGACAAAGATAACTACTCTATGGATATGAGAGAGACTGTAGTTTCTCTCTAGAATGAGAGAAAGAGAAAAGGAGAGGGAGCGATAGAAAGACCCCTAACCCACCAACCCCACACCCTTCTGTGACCAGAACAAAATGATTATGCCCTCAGTTTTAATGTACTGTCTCTCTTCTTGTAGTTTCTCTGTTTGTAACATGGATCCAGAGATGAGGACTACAGGTGTACAACCTGTAATTGTAAAGAAATCCAAGGGGAACAGAAAAAGACGGTCATATTTTTTTGAATATGTATTTATACAACCGTGGGTGTGTACAGAAAGAAAGAGAGGGATTGGTTTTAAATCTGTTGTTTTATTGTATTTTGAACAGCTGTTTTTGCAAAGAAAGTCCTGCTCCGAAAAACAAGATTTAAAAGCAAATAAATAAAAGTGCTATTTTTGCATAAAAAATATGGTATTGATCAAGTGGCCAGAAAAGTCTTAACGTAGGGCCTTTTGAGTTTTTTGTTTTGACAAACTATTGAACTGAAAAATATCTGTTTTTAAGACAGAACTGGGCACTTTCTACCTGCGGCAATCCAATATAGCTTATCTTATTCTTGTCCTTTTTCTCTATGGAAATTGTCAAGGAAGCCTACCTATGTGGCTGTTCACAACGATGACTGACTCTGTTATGCTTGCTAGCGATGTTACTATGCTAGCTAAACTGCTTACTCGGAAATCACGGCTAAATGTAAACATGCACAGCTTGAATCAACTGGTGGACTGCGGCAACTATCGTGCTAGCTAGCTAACCCCTCCTCTGTTGGTTAGTGACTTGCTCCGAAGCAGACTACTGACATCATTACACATCATGAGGTGGTGATTCAATGACCGGAAAACATTTGGAATAATGGAATGTGCCTTTTTTAATCAACATGGATATGCAGGGGTGGGTCCTGCTTATGTTGATGTTGGGAAGGAGGGAGGGAGTAGAATGGGGTTTAAAAGGTGGCAGGTCATTCAGCTTGAGACAGAGTTGTAACACACACACACACGTTCCAAAGAGAGATGGGGTGAGGTCAGGGGGATTGGCATTCCGGTGGAGTATGTTGGTGTGTTTTAAACAGTCTCATATATGTGTGAGAGCAAGCATTTGTGTTCATTCCTTGAATGTGACTGAAAAGTATATTTGTTCCTGTGCGATTGATGTGTGTGAGTGCGCTTTACGTGGATGTGCGTGTGTGTGAGTGAGTGTGCTTTTACGTGTGTGTGTCCTCCACCTGGTAGTGTTTTGGATTGGTTTAAGACTCCCTTTGCTGGGACACTTGTCTTTGTGAACGATGACCTACACCATCTTCCATACACCTTTGCAATCCAAAAGATGTGAGACACCTTCAGATAGAAAAGTGATGTATAGAGCGGACACAATTCACTTTTCTCCATACGGCAGAGAAGCAGGTCCACTCTATGCATGACATTTCTGTCCTGATTGCTGCTGTTTAACTCTCTCACGCTTGGTAAATCCAAGATGGACAATGGTGGATATGTTAAAGGGGAGGTGAAGCACCTTTTTAAATGGGATGAACCCATGTTTCCTGCACCTTTGATAAAGGGTTTTGATGTGTTGTGTGGAGAATCAACCCAAGGGTCATGCAAAGGCATGGCCTTGTTCAAATACTTTTAAGTTGAATCCTTCCTCCCTTTCCTTGATGTAAGCACTTCAGGGAAGGGACTTAAGGAAGGGTCCATTTAGAGATTATTGGAACATAGCCTGAGTCTCAGATCTGTGGATGTGGGATGCACTGGGATGACTCCAGTTGTAAATATTGGGACCGTTGAGCTGACTTTCTTTCTACGCTCGTCTAGCGATTTCCTATGTAGGGTGATTGTGTAACAGTGTGGAAGCGATGAAAGAGGACCCTTTTTTTAGATATTTTTTATTTTTTACTTGGTCTCGCGTGTTGTCGAGACGTCATGGAGACTGGTATGTGTGTGAGCTCCCAGCATGCATTTGGCCTACAGGTCAGAGGAGGAGGATGATGGTTGCTTTGGTCTTAAAGTACTGGCGTAATGTGCTACTGAGTTGGTGTGACTGAAGGGAGGGAGAGAGGTGTCATGGCTGTAGACTGTCTCTCCATCAGAATGTTAATTTTTAGTATGTTTTCTTTTTTTTTCTTGTATTGCTAATGTTTTCTTTTTTCTTTAAAGAAACATTACTGTAAAGACCTTAAAGAAATGCTACTAATTGAAGGTGGTGAATGATTTACCTACTTCTTGTTGAAGAAAAAATTGAAAAGGAAAGAAAGATAACTGTACGATAGCTAGACAGAGAACTGTACATTTTTTTCATTGTTTGTGATGAGGGTTCCAGGAGGGTTGATGGGAAGACTAGGGCACTGTACTGTCTCTTGTCTATTGGGGGGAATGATTTTTGGGGAGATGGGTGGGTGGTAGTAGTGGGTGTGTGGTGCTATACAGGTCTGAATTACAAACTTTGCACCTGCTATTGAACCTATACACCAGGGTCTGATTTCACCCTGCTGAACAGATCCCATGATATTATGGACACTGTCAGATCCAGTCTTGTTCACCATCCTGCTGTTCACATGTGGTACTGGAGCCACCACCAGATGACAGTATTTCCCCCACAGACCATAGTCAATGACTGAGTTGGTTATTAAGTGATCAAAGTTCAGTTTTGCGTGTTTTGGAGAGGGTTACTTCTCTTAGCTCTGAAGCACAAGACTATAGGAACAGAAAGGAATGTTTGTTTGTGTGGGACAGGACAGTTCAAGCTGATTCATCCTCCATCCCTACAGGTAGATGTCCCTCCTCCCCCAACACACACATCTCAAGAGGATGGACAAAGGCAGTGTCCAGTGTGGTGTATATAGGCTTGGAGAAGGACCTTTTTTTCACATATACATATATAAATATGAATATATGTATAGATATATACTGTATATTATACATAGAGGCACTAAAGAAGTTGGATTGTTAGTCGTGCACTCTCAGCATGAGGTATATACCCACAAACGGCTTATTGAAACCAGTGCAGTAGTGTCCCCAATGTTTCTGCCCCTGCTCCTTGCCCTCTGTGACCCTGTAGCGCCAGTGCTCATTCTGTTCTCATTGTTTTCCAAGTGCCAATAACTTTGTGAAACCCCTTAACTGTGACCCAATATTATTCAAGGTAATTGCACATTAACTACTGTAAAGAAAAATCACGAAGATAAATGTCAACATGGATTTAAAAAAAACTATCTTAATAAAAGGTTTGTAACAAATGATTTGTGACCTTGCTCCTTTTTTCCCAAATATTTGTACCACTGACAAGATTGACTTGTAAATTATAGGTTTGCTCCCTGCTGTAATTAGACATGATCAAAGGTCTGTTCACTCTATTGTGGTGATTTTGGCAATAATGAAGATGGACAATTTTAAAGTGAGAGCATAAAATGGAATGTGGGCAAGGGAGTGCATAGTAAGTGAATCAAATCACAGCTCATCAAATTAATGCTTCTTGGTTCCATTTGGACCTTGACTTAGAAATGATGCATACAACTTATATTGGCCAGGGACATATTGAACCAAAGAGTCCAGATGGAGGATAGGACAGGAAATACTAGAGGTGTGATTTTGGATTGATGAAATACAAAACAAAGTCTCTAAATTACAATAACACAGTCTGAACGGGTCTTTCTGTATTAATAGAACAAGGCATAGGTCTGTCATTGTCATGGATGAACATATATGAAACTGCACCATTATATTTCAGTGTTTGGTTTACCTTTCATGTAATATAAAGTATTAGATCTTGAAGAAACCATGTAAAAGTCATGCAAAAAAATATATATTTCACCTTTTATTTAACCAGGTTGAGAACAAGTTGTGAAATGAATGAAAGCTTGCTGAGGGAAGTTTTCTTTGCCAATCCAGAGACAGTTGGCTGATAGTTTGATTAGCACTGAGCAGCATGGCTTGCTTGTTCCTTTCATCAATGTCAGATTTCCAGCGGCATCCTTGCTGCCAGATGTGCATCCCAAAATAGATGAGTTAAATTGACCCCAAAACGCGCCACCACTGGATTAAGCACGCTCCCGATGCCCATATTTGGGCTCAGGGAAGCAGAGCGCACAGTCTTGACAACACCAAATAAGGAAATGTGTTCTGACGCAATCCCTAATGGTTCGCACTTTATATGGCCAATGGAAGCGAGGGTCTCCTAGGCGTCATGGATTTTCCACGGCAGTGCGCGCGCCTCGGTTACCCGCCGGATGTACTTTTTTGGGCATCTGTTGATAACCCCTCTGAAAAACAGCCTCCGTGGGAGTAATGTTATAGTAATGTGAAGCAAGAAAAACATGAAGATTCAAGTGTAATTTATCAACACAGCTTTTCCAAGAAGAAAATCATTATATAATGTCTTTGATTGGTGGTCTTGACCTGATACCAGTAGCTAAATATAATGCTATTGAGGCATGGCTGTTATTCTTTTAGCCATATCATTTTTTTTCAAAGGATTCATTAAAACAATTGGAACAGCCTCAAATGCATTTAAAAAAATTTAACCTTTAATTAGCCTAGAGGCTAATCTATTTTGCAAGAGAGACATGTTCAAGAAAGCAGCAGTCCACTTTTTATTTATTTATTTTACCTTTATTTAACCAGGTAGGCAAGTTGAGAACAAGTTCTCATTTACAATTGCGACCTGGCACTTACAACAAGAAAACTAAATGCAATGTCCTTCCACTTAATAATAGATGCCACACACACACAATTAGCCTAGTGATAGTAAGACAATGCAACAACTAAATGGCACTGATATTTTATTAATTTCATTGGTTTCTCAATTTCTGTTTTTTCATTAGCCTAGTGTACCTGTTGACAGTCAGTCAGATTTGCATTCATATTCGGTTCAAATTACACAATTATGCAAACAAATGTGGTACAAATAAGCACAGCCTCATACAAATAAGCACAGCCTCATACAAATAAACACAGCCTCATACAAATAAACACAGCCTCATACAAATAAACACAGCCTCATACAAATAAACACAGCCTCATACAAATAAACACAGCCTCATACAAATAAACACAGCCTCATACAAATAAACACAGCCTCATACAAATAAACACAGCCTCATACAAATAAACACAGCCTCAACACAACCTACACATGTGTCTAGTCATAAATAGTAGTGTAGGAGGCTACTACATGTTATCCGCAGCTCTTGTGGGGCTTTTGGCATAGGAGGAGCTCATGGAAGAATTTACACCTCTCAGATGACAGCGAGCCACTGACGTCAGCGAAGTTATAATAAAGCGGCTTGTACAGGCACGTTCATGTCTGGGTGTGTGTGTGTGTGTGAAGTTTGGAGAATCTAGGCCCTAACGGTAAAGTAAGGTCCAAAGTTGTGGCAATCAAATTAAAGAGTCTCTAAACGTCTTAAGATCAACAATAAGCAACAACATGGAGGTCAGCGCTGAGGCCAAGAGGATTATGGTCCACGCTCTAGGCAAACTATACAGCTCGCGCGCCCAGCGCGGGGGACACCGTCTCCACCGGAGCCTGCTGCTCACGCTCGTAATGCAGTCCGCCCGGGATATCTACCACGCATCGCAGGCCAGTTGTGAAACCACGAAAGCACCAGAGCCGATCCAGCAAGAGTCGCCGATGGAGGAAACAACTGGAGATCGTTTGGAGAGGGAGGTTTCCTCGTCTCTGTCTGGACTACCCGCGACCCCCCAGCCCCAGGAGATTGCGGTATCCTCCGAGAACGAAACGAACTCACACCCGCTGCACTGCAGTGTAACAGCAGGTAGAGAAGACAAGGAGAACCGAGGCCCGTCGAGGCCTGACCGTAACGCCAGGAAGAGACGGGGCAAGGCGGCCGCGGAGCCCGACTTCCTCCCCTGCAAGAAAGCGAAAATGGAGCAAGGGAGAAATACCGTCATACCGAGCTCTGTGAACTGCTACCGTGTCGGTGGGGACTCCTTGGCTACACCGGTGCCCATGTTAAGAGCCATTGCAGCGTTTTGAAGGGACAATGAAGAGTTTGCTTTGATTTGGGTTCATAAATACAATTTTGTGACCGAGCAGGAGGAATGCGTTATGGGCAAAACTATCCGGGTATGAGCCGGGTAGAGAGACAGGAGGCCGCACATGCGTTCAGACACTATAGAACGCTGTGGTCTCTAATGTTGGAAACGGGGCTGTCCCGGGGAACTCAGTGGAGACTTCTCCGAAAATTGGAGCTTTTTTTGTGAAAGAGGTGACTGATCATTACGGTAAAAGAGTTCATGCTCTCCCGCTGTGACTTTCCCTGCTGGCTGTGCGCCAAAAGAGGGAGCTGGAAGAACATTGTTTGGTCTAATACTTTCTAGGGCTGGGCCTGGTCGAAAAGGACTGAATACTATACACAGCACAAGCCTAAACCGACTGAATAGTGCTGGTTACAAGGACTTTTATAGCCTACACGTGCGCCATGATCCTGGAAATACTAGACCAACTATTTGCTATTAATCACTGCTGTGGGTCCGAGTAATCCAAACATTTGACCTATTACATAAATTGATCCATTAAATGTTCTGAATGTTCTACCGTATGATACATTCACATGTATATTTTGTTAATTTGAAATTGTACGTTAATTGGAACTTTTGTGGAACTTTTCTTCCATAGGAACCAAAATGAATTGTATCGACACTGATAACCAAAACTATGAAACAAACCATTCCAATGACACTACCTCAGTTTTATTTATTAAAACGTTTTATAATGAACTTCAACCTTTTCTTGTTTCCTTTTAACTTGTTGTAGCCTTGTGGAAACTTCATCATGACATGGGTGCTCACTGGGCACACACTGGTTGAATCAACGTTGCTTCCACTTCAACCCCCCAAAAATCTGTTTTAACGTGGAAGACTGATTGGATTTCTTTTATACACAACGTTTAACTTAAATCCTGATGACATGGTCACATTTTTGTTGAATTCACGTTAGTTGACAACTCAACCAAACGTAAATAAAAAATGAACGTTAAGCTGACATCTGTACCCAGTGGTTGGGCGGATGTGGGTGTGGTATGGAGTCCGCGTGACTAAAGAAACAAGGGTAGTAAGAATATTGCCCCATGGAGCGTGTGGGGAGGAAACAGCAATGGGTGTGATGAGTCGGAAGCATGCTGTGTCATCGCTATTCTCTTGCTCTCTCTCTCTCACACACACACACACACACACACACAGGTTATATTTCCAGGAGGTTACGCTGTTGTAAAGAATGGGACGTTAGGAATGGGTACAATGTATCACTTTTGTTGTTCACCTAGGGAAAATTGAGAGAGAGGGTCTATTGTGCCACCCTGGCAGCTGTGGAGTACGGTCGGACATGGGACACTGTTCTCCTAGTGGCATGCAGGGGCATCGGCCTGACCACCCCAATCACAATCTGGGCATGACTGCACGACTGGCCCATGCATCTGGACCAAGATTCTGGTCGGATAATCAGACAAACGTGTGAAACGGCAATAAGGGGCTGCTGGAGCTGCTTTCATGAGGGTTTACAAATGGGTGTTTGTTTTTGCGATGCTGGGGGCCGATTCCGAACCAAGTTAAGCGCATGTAAATGGAAAGTAATTCCCTTTGTATCCACTTTTTTCTCTATGCTTATTCTGACCTTGAATTGAGTGAGAATAGCACCTGCAATTCATTCTGGGTGGAGTTGTAAGAAATGAAGGTGTGGTGGAGGTGTGTTTGCAGATATGCTGTATAATGACCTTCACTAATTCCCTCATTTCCACCACTTTTATGTGTGAGGAAACCATAAATAAGGTCGCAGCCAACAAGTGCTCAGCATACAGTTGAAGTCAGAAGTTAACATACACTTAGGTTGGGGTCATTAAAACTCGTTTTTTGACCACTCCACAATTTTCTTGTTAACTATAGTTTTGGCAAGTCGGTTAGGACATCTACTTTGTGCATGACACAGGTCATTTTTCCAACAATTGTTTACAGACAGATTATTTCACTTATAATTCACTGTATCACAATTCCAGTGGGTCAATAGTACGCAAGTATAAACACCATGGGACCAAGCAGCCGTCATGACGCTCAGGAAGGAGACGTGTTCTGTCTCCTAGAGATCCCCTCAATCCCAGAACAACAGGAAATGACCTTGTGAAGATGCTGGAGGAAACAGATACAAAAGTATATATAACCACAGTAAAACAAGTCCAATATCAACATAACCTGAAAGGCCGCCCAGCAAGAAAGAAGCCACTGCTCCAAAACTGCCATAAAAAAAACCAGACTACGGTTTGCAACTGCACATGGGGACAAAGATTGTAATTTTTGGAGAAATGTCCTCTGGTCTGATGAAACAAAAATAGAACTGTTTGGCCATAATTACCATTGTAATGTTTGGAGGAAAAAGGGGAGGCTTGCAAGCCGAAGAACACCATCCCAACCGTGAAGCACAGGGGTGGCAGCATCATGTTGTGGAGGTGCTTTGCTGCAGGAGGGACTGGTGCACTTCACAAAATAGATGGCATCATGAGGGAGGAGAATTATGTGGATATATTGAAGCAACATCTCAAGACATCAGTCGGAAAGTTAAAGCTTGGTTGCAAATGGGTCTTCCAATTGGACAATGACCCCAAACATACTTCCAAAGTTGTGGCAAAATGGCTTAAGGACAACAAAGTCACGGTATTGGAGTGGCCATCACAAAGCCCTGACCTCAAATCTATAGGAAATTTGTGGGCAGAACTGAAAAAGCATGTGCGAGCAAGGAAAAAAACAAACCTACAAACCTGACTTAGTTACACCAGTTCTGTCAGGAGGATTGGGCCAAAATTCACCCAACTTATTGTGCGAAGCTTGTGGAAGGCTACCCAAAACTTTTGACCCAAGTTAAACAATTTAAAGGCAATGCTACCAAATACTAATTGAGTGCATGTACAATTCTGACCCACTGGGAATGTGATTAAATAAATAAAAGCTGAAATAAATCACTCTCTCTACTATTATTCTTACATTTCACATTCTTAAAATAAAGTGGTGATCCTAACTGACCTAAAACAGGGATTTTCTACTAGGATTAAATGTCAGGAATTGTGAAAAACTGAGTTTAAATGTATTTGGTTAAGGTGTATGTAAACTTCCGACTTCAACTGTATGTGGGAACTCCTTCAAGACTGTCGGAAAAACATTCCTCATGAAGCTGGTTAAGAGAATGCCTAGAGTGTACAAAGCTGTCATCAAGGAAAAGGGTGGCTACTTTGAAGAATCTCAAGATACACTTTTTTGCTTACTACAGTATTCCATGTGTTATTTCATAGTGTTGATTGTCTTTACTATTATTCTACAATGTAGAAATTAGTAAAAATTAAGAAAAACCTTCGAATAAATAGGTGTGTCCAAACGTTTGAATGGTACTGTGTGTAAATAAGTTATTTCTGTTTCTTATTTGTAATAATAATTTGCACACTTTTCTAAAAACCTGTTTTTGCTTTGTCATTATGGGGTATTGTGTGTAAATTGATGAGGGGGAAAAATGTGGGAAAATGGATGGGTCTGAATACATTACAAATGCAGTGTCTTAGCTGTTGATAAGAGCTAGTTAAAGGAGTAATCCGTTTGGAGAAGGGATTGCAATTAAAAAAAGCAATTGTTTTGGATTATTTTTCCTTATGATCCCTGGAGGCAAATGTGAAACCAGTAATATGGAAGCAAACTGAAAATCATATCAACATGACATGCATTGTTGCCCCTGTGACATTATGAAAAAATATATGTTTTAATTTTGTGCCCACATAATTTGCATTGACGAAATTTGGAGACACAAACTATAGGCTTCTGTAGGGCTGGACCAACCGAGTTGATGTATGTGCTATAGAATGGTTTAATTATATGCCTAGGCTTTTCTCTGTTTTATTTTACAATTTGTATCATGTTAGATATTAGCCACGGTCGGGAGTCACTTTCAGTAATACCCACATAAATGTATAACTGTCACTTCAGTGTTTGTTTTCTTCAATTTGTAGCTTACATTTCACATCATTCCATGTACAGTTCCATGATTGGTGAGGATTACAGGACTATTGTTCAACCCTTATTGTACACTTGTTTCCACCTTCCAATATCTCATGGTTTGAACTTGGATTTGACAACTTTCAGGATGAATCAAACCATTGTATTTTGATTAATCAATATATTTCATGTACCCATTGTATTCTATTCTCAATGTATTCTAGTTGAGTCAGTTGACAGAATTCAAATTAAAGGTGCACCGTATTTAAAGGGATGGCTTAAGATAAATGTACTGAAAACACTATTGAATGAAACCTCCACAAGAAAATCTGTTTGCAAGTAAGTGGGAGGGTTTTCAGAGGTTGAATTAAATGTAGTCAAGGGAACCACACCTGCAAAGCCCGTTACACAGTCTGAATACCAACTACTGAGAATTGAATAGGAAAGGTAACTGAACTAAATGACTATCGCCCCGCACCACTCACCTCTGCCATCATGAACTGCTTTTAGAGGCTAATCAAGGATCATATCACCTCAACCTTACCTGACACCCTAGACCAACTTACATTTTCTTACCGCCCCAATAGATCCACAGACGATGCAATTGCCACCACTCTGCACACTGCCCTATCCCATCTGGACAAGAGGAATACCTATGTAAGAATACTGTTCATTGACTATAGTTCAGCCTTCAACACCATAGTATCCTCCAAGCTCATCATTAAGCTCAGGCCCCTGGGTCAAAATGCCACCCTGTGCAACTGGGTCCTGGACTTCCTGACGCCCCCCCCCCCCCCCCCCCGGGTGTTGAAGATAGGAAATAACACCTCCACTTCGCTGATCCTCAACACAGGGGCCCCATAAGGGTGCGTGCTCAGCCCCCTCCTGTACTCTCTGTCAACCCATTACTGCGTGGCCATGCACGCCTCCAACTCAATTATCAAGTTTGCAGACGACAC
Source organism: Oncorhynchus kisutch (assembly GCF_002021735.2). NCBI lineage: Eukaryota > Metazoa > Chordata > Actinopteri > Salmoniformes > Salmonidae > Oncorhynchus > Oncorhynchus kisutch. Next base: position 68,689,938 of record NC_034183.2, read on the forward strand.
AACAGTATTAGGCCTGATTACCAACAATGACGAGACAGCCTACAGGGAGGAGGTGAGGGCCCTGGCGGAGTGGTGCCAGGAAAATAACCTCTCCCTCAATGTCAACAAAATGAAGGAGCTGATCATGGAATTCAGGAAACAGCAGAGGGAGCACGCCCCTATCCACATTGACTGTACCGCAGTGGAGAAGGTGGAAAGCTTCAAGTTCCTCGGTGTACACATCACTGACAATCTGAAATGGTTCACACACATAGACAGTGTGTGGAGGCAGGAGGCTGAAGAAATTTGCTTTGGCCCCTAAGACCCTCACAAACCTTTACAGATGCACAATTGCACCGCCCACAACCGCAGTGCTCTCCAGAGGGTGGTGCTGTCTGCCCAACACATCACCGGGGGCACATTACCTTACCTGCAGCATCCAATATCACAGGAAGGCCAAAAATATAATCAAGGATATAAACGACCCCACCTCCCGAGTAGCACAACGGTCTAGATGCATCACTCCAGATCCGGGTTCAATCCTGGGCTCTGTCGCAGACAGCCGGGACCGGGAGACCAATGAGGCGGTGCACAATTGGCCAAGCGTCATCCGGGTTAGGGGAGGGTTTGGCCGGCTGGGATGTCCTTGTCCCATCACGCTCTAGCGACTCCTTGTGGCGGCCGGGTGCATGCACGTTGACTTCGGTTGCCAACTGTAAGGTGTTTCCTTCTACACATTGGTGCGGATGGCTTCTGGGTTAAGCGAGCAGTGTGTCAAGAAGCAGCTTGGAGCGGTCGTGTTTCGGGGGAAGCATGGCTCTCAACCTTCACCTCTCCCGAGTCCGTATGGGAGACCCGGTTACTCAACCCTGCACCTTAGAGAATGGCGCCAGAGGGGATGGGTGCCATTTTACGTGCTCCTAACCAACTGTGCTATTTTGTTTGTTTTGTCACATTGTTTGTAACTTATTTTTTATATTTTTGTACATAATGTTGCTGCTACCATCACTTATGACCAAAAATTACTTCTGGAAATCAGAACAGCGATTACTCACCTCGAACTGGAAAACAATTTTTTCTTTAACCAGTCCGACGGAAGGATATACTGCTTTGTCTGGAACGGACCAAATCCCCATCATTTGCCTGTAGAAAATACAGAGAAAAAGGGTGCGGAGGTCGGGCTGCCATCTGAAAATTCGTAGGCGAGTGAGTTAACCCCCTCTACCATCAGTCCTATTAGCCAATGTGCAATCATTGGATAGGTAAATGGATGAGCTCCGATCAAGGATATCCGACCAACGGGACATTAAAAACTGTAATATCCTATGTTTTTCACCGAGTCGTGGCTGAACGACGACATGGATAACATACAGCTGGTGGGGTTTTTGGTCCATCAGCAAGATAGAAAAGCTGTCTCCGGTAAGACAGGGGGTGGCGGTTTGTGTCTATTTGTAAATTACAGCTGGTGTACGAAATCTAATGTTAAGGAAGTCTCAAGGTTTTGCTCACCTGAGATAGATTATCTCATGATAAGCTGTAGACCACACTATTTACCAAGGGGGTTTTCATCTATATTTTCCATAGCTGTCTATTTACCACCCCAAACTAATGCGGGCACTAAGATGGCACTCAACGAGCTGTATAGGGCCGTAAGATTACAGAAAAATTCTCATCCAGAGGCGGCGCTCCTTGTGGCCGGGGACTTTAATGCAGGCAAGCTTAAATCCGTTTTACCTCATTTCCACCAGCATGTTAAATGTGCAACCAGGGGGGGGGGGGACTCTGTACCACCTTTACTACACACACGCCCTCCATTTAGCAAATCTGACAATAACTTTATCATCCTGATTCCTGCTTACAAGCAGAAAGTAAAGCAGGAAATACCAGTGACTCGCTCAATAAGGAAATGGTCAGAGGACGCAGATGCTAAGCTACAGGACTGTTTTTCTAATACAGACTGGAATATGTTCCGGGATTCTTCCAATGGCATTGAGGAGTACACCACATCAGTCATTGGCTTCATCAATAAGTACATCGATGACGTCGTCCCCACAGTGACCATACGTACATACCATGGGCTACAGGCAACATTCGCAATGAGCAAAACGATAGAGATGCCACTTTCAAACACGGACGCTAATAAGAAATCCGTCTATGCAGCCCGACGAAACATCAAACAGGCAAAGCGTCAATACAGGACTAAGATTGAATCATACTACACCGACTCCGATGCTCATCGGATGTGGCAGTGCTTGCAAACTATTAGGGACTACAAAGGGAAGCACAGCCGCAAGCTGCCCAGTGACACAAGCCTACCAGGTGAGCGAAATAACTTCTGTGCCCACTCGAGGCAAGCAACACTGAAACATGCATGAGAGCATCAGCTGTTTCGGACGACTGTGTGATCACGCTCTCCGTAGCCGATGTGAGTAAGACCTTTAAACAGGTCAATATTCACAAGGCCACATAGCCAGATGGATTTCCAGGACATGTACTCTGAGCATGTGCTGACCATCTGGCAAGTGTCTTCATCAACATTTTCAACCTGTCCCTGACCGAGTCTGTAATACCAACATGTTTCAAGCAGACCACCATAGTCCCTGTGCCCAAGAACATCAAGATTACCTGCCTAAATGACTACCGACCCATAGCACTCATGCCTGTAGCTATGAAGTGCTTTGAAAGGCTGGTCATGGCTCACATCAACACCATTATCACAGAAACCCTAGACCCACTCCAATTTGGATACTGCCCCACCAGATCCACAGATGATGCAATCTCTATTGAACTGTACATTGCCCTTTCCCACCTGGACAAAGGAAGACCTACGTGAGGATGCTATTCATTGACTACAGACTACACCCTCAGGGGTGCGTGCTCAGTCTCCTCCTGTTTCTTACTGTTTACCCATGACTGCATGGCCAAGCATGTCTCCAACACCATCATTAAGTTTGCTGATGACACAACAGGGTAGGCCTGATCACTGACAACGACAAGACAGCCAATAGGGAGGTCAGAGACCTGGCAATATGCTGCCAGGATATCAACCTCTCCCTCAACGTGATCAAGACAAAGTAGATGATTGTGGACTACAGAAAAAATAGGACCGAACACGCCCCCATTCTCATCGACGGGGCTGTAGTGGAGCAGGTTGAGAGCTTCAAGTTCACATCAACAAACTATCATGGTCCAAACACACCAAGACAGTCGTGAAGAGGGAAGGACAATGCCTATTCCCCCTCAGGAGACTGAAAAGATTTGGCATGGGTCCTCAGATCCTCAAAAGCTGCACCATCGAGAGCATCCTGACTGGTTGCATCACCTCCTGGTATGCCAACAGCTCGGCCTCCGTCAACAAGGCACTACAGAGCGTAATATGTACGGCCCAGTACATCACTCGGGCCAAGCTTCCTGCCATCCAGGACCTCTATACCAGGCGGTGTCAGAGGAAGGCCCAACAATTGCCAAAGACTCCAGCCACCCTAGTCATAAACTGTTCTTTCTGCTACTGCATGGCAAGCAGTACCGAAGTGCCAAGTCTAGGTCAAAAAGGCTTCTCAACAGCTTCTACCCCCAAGCCATAAGACTCTTGAACAGTTAATCAAATGGCTACCCGGACTATTTGCATTGTCCCCACCCCACGCCCCATTTTTACGCTGCTGCTACTCTCTGTTTATTATCCATGCATTGTCACTTTACCTCCACCTACATGTACATATTACCTCAATTACCTCGACTAACCGGTGCCCCCGCATATTGACTCTGTACCAGAACCTGCTGTATATAGCCTGCATATTGACTCTGTACCGGAATCTGCTGAATATAGCCTCCATATTGACTCTGTACTGGAACCTGCTGTATATAGCCTCCATATTGACTCTGTACCGGAACCTGCTGTATATAGCATCCATATAGACTCTGTTCCGGAATCTGCTGCATATAGCCTCCATATTGACTCTGTACCGGAATCTGCTGTATATAGCCTCCATATAGACTCTGTTCCGGAATCTGCTGCATATAGCCTCCATATTGACTCTGTACCGGAATCTGCTGTATATAGCCTCCATATAGACTCTGTTCTGGAATCTGCTGCATATAGCCTCCATATGGACTCTGTACCGGAACCTGCTGTATATAGCCTCCATATTGACTCTGTACCGGAACCTGCTGTATATAGCCTCCATATAGACTCTGTTCCGGAATCTGCTGCATATAGCCTCCATATGGACTGTGTACCGGAATTTGCTCTAAAAACCCTCCATATTGACTCTGTACTGGAACCTGCTGTAAAAAGCCTCCGTATTGACTCTGTACTGGAACCTGCTGTATATAGCCTGCATATTGACTCTGTACCGGAATCTGCTGTATATAGCCTCCATATTGACTCTGTACTGGAATCTGCTGCATATAGCCTCCATATAGACTCTGTACTGGAATCTGCTGTATATAGCCTCCATATTGACTCTGTACTGGAATCTGCTGTATATAGCCTCCATATTGACTCTGTACGGGAACCTGCTGTATATAGCCTCCATATTGACTCTGTACTGGAATCTGCTGTATATAGCCTCCATATTTACTCTGTACCGGAATCTTATGTACATAGCCTCCATATTGACTCTGTACTGGAATCTGCTGTATATAGCCTCCATATTGACTCTGTACTGGAATCTGCTGTATATAGCCTCCATATTGACTCTGTACTGGAATCTGCTGTATATAGCCTCCATATTGACTCTGTACTGGAATCTGCTGTATATAGCCTCCATATTGACTCTGTACTGGAATCTGCTGCATATAGCCTCCATATAGACTCTGTACTGGAATCTGCTGTATATAGCCTCCATATAGACTCTGTACTGGAATCTGCTGTATATAGCCTCCATATTGACTCTGTACTGGAATCTGCTGCATATAGCCTCCATATTTACTCTGTACCGGAATCTTATGTACATAGCCTCCATATTGACTCTGTACGGGAACCTGCTGTATATAGCCTCCATATTGACTCTGTACTGGAATCTGCTGTATATAGCCTCCATATTTACTCTGTACCGGAATCTTATGTACATAGCCTCCATATTGACTCTGTACGGGAACTTGCTGTATATAGCCTCCATGTTGACTCTGTACCGGAACCTGCTGTATATAGCCTCCATATTGACTCTGTACCGGAACCTGCTGTCTATAGCCTCCATATAGACTCTGTACCGGAACCTGCTGTATATAGCATCCATATAGACTCTGTTCCGGAATCTGCTGCATATAGCCTCCATATTGACTCTGTACCGGAACCTGCTGTATATAGCCTCCATATAGACTCTGTACCAGAACCTGCTGTATATAGCCTCCATATTGACTCTGTACCGGAACCTGCTGTATATAGCCTGCATATTGACTCTGTACCGGAATCTGCTGCATATAGCCTCCATATAGACTCTGTACCGGAATCTGCTGTATATAGCCTCCATATAGACTCTGTTCCGGAATCTGCTGCATATAGCCTCCATATGGACTGTGTACCGGAATTTGCTCTAAAAACCCTCCATATTGACTCTGTACTGGAACCTGCTGTAAAAAGCCTCCGTATTGACTCTGTACTGGAACCTGCTGTATATAGCCTGCATATTGACTCTGTACTGGAATCTGCTGCATATAGCCTCCATATAGACTCTGTACTGGAATCTGCTGTATATAGCCTCCATATTGACTCTGTACTGGAATCTGCTGTATATAGCCTCCATATTTACTCTGTACCGGAATCTTATGTACATAGCCTCCATATTGACTCTGTACGGGAACCTGCTGTATATAGCCTCCATATTGACTGTGTACCGGAATTTGCTCTAAAAACCCTCCATATTGACTCTGTACTGGAACCTGCTGTAAAAGCCTCCGTATTGACTCTGTACCGGAATCTGCTGTATATAGCCTCCATATTGACTCTGTACTGGAATCTGCTGCATATAGCCTCCATATAGACTCTGTACTGGAATCTGCTGTATATAGCCTCCATATTGACTCTGTACTGGAATCTGCTGTATATAGCCTCCATATTTACTCTGTACCGGAATCTTATGTACATAGCCTCCATATTGACTCTGTACGGGAACCTGCTGTATATAGCCTCCATATTGACTCTGTACTGGAATCTGCTGTATATAGCCTCCATATTTACTCTGTACCGGAATCTTATGTACATAGCCTCCATATTGACTCTGTACGGGAACTTGCTGTATATAGCCTCCATGTTGACTCTGTACCGGAACCTGCTGTATATAGCCTCCATATTGACTCTGTACCGGAACCTGCTGTCTATAGCCTCCATATAGACTCTGTACCGGAACCTGCTGTATATAGCCTCTATATTGACTCTTTACCGGAACCTGCTGTATATAGCCTCCATATTGACTCTGTACCGGAACCTGCTGTATATGGCCTCCATATTGACTCTGTACCGAAATCTGCTGCGTACAGCCTCCATATGGACTCTGTACCGGAATCTGCTGCATATAGCCTCCATATTGACTCTGTACTGGAACCTGCTGTATATAGCCTCCATATTGACTCTGTACCGGAACCTGCTGTATATAGCATCCATATAGACTCTGTTCCGGAATCTGCTGCATATAGCCTCCATATTGACTCTGTACCGGAACCTGCTGTATATAGCCTCCATATAGACTCTGTACCAGAACCTGCTGTATATAGCCTCCATATTGACTCTGTACCGGAACCTGCTGTATATAGCCTGCATATTGACTCTGTACCGGAATCTGCTGCATATAGCCTCCATATAGACTCTGTACCGGAATCTGCTGTATATAGCCTCCATATTGACTCTGTACTGGAATCTGCTGTATATAGCCTCCATATTGACTCTGTACTGGAATCTGCTGTATATAGCCTCCATATAGACTCTGTACTAGAATCTGCTGCATATAGCCTCCATATTGACTCTGTACTGGAATCTGCTGCATATAGTCTCCATATAGACTCTGTACTGGAATCTGCTGTATATAGCCTCCATATTGACTCTGTACTGGAATCTGCTGTATATAGCCTCCATATTTACTCTGTACCGGAATCTTATGTACATAGCCTCCATATTGACTCTGTACTGGAATCTGCTGTATATAGCCTCCATATTGACTCTGTACTGGAATCTGCTGTATATAGCCTCCATATTGACTCTGTACTGGAATCTGCTGTATATAGCCTCCATATTGACTCTGTACTGGAATCTGCTGTATATAGCCTCCATATTGACTCTGTACTGGAATCTGCTGCATATAGCCTCCATATAGACTCTGTACTGGAATCTGCTGTATATAGCCTCCATATAGACTCTGTACTGGAATCTGCTGTATATAGCCTCCATATTGACTCTGTACTGGAATCTGCTGCATATAGCCTCCATATTTACTCTGTACCGGAATCTTATGTACATAGCCTCCATATTGACTCTGTACGGGAACCTGCTGTATATAGCCTCCATATTGACTCTGTACTGGAATCTGCTGTATATAGCCTCCATATTTACTCTGTACCGGAATCTTATGTACATAGCCTCCATATTGACTCTGTACGGGAACTTGCTGTATATAGCCTCCATGTTGACTCTGTACCGGAACCTGCTGTATATAGCCTCCATATTGACTCTGTACCGGAACCTGCTGTCTATAGCCTCCATATAGACTCTGTACCGGAACCTGCTGTATATAGCCTCCATATTGACTCTTTACCGGAACCTGCTGTATATAGCCTCCATATAGACTCTGTACCGGAACCTGCTGTATATAGCCTCCATATTGACTCTGTACCGGAACCTGCTGTATATGGCCTCCATATTGACTCTGTACCGAAATCTGCTGCTGTATATAGCCTCCATATTGACTCTGTACCTAAATCTGCTGCTGTATATAGCCTCCAAATAGACCCTGTTTCGGAACCTGCTGTATATAGCTTCCATATTGACTCTGTACCGGAATCTGCTGCATATAGCCTCCATATTAACTTTGTACCGGAATCTGCTGCATATAGCCTCCATATTGACTCTGTACCTGAATTTGCTGTAAAAAGCCTCGGTATTGACTATATACCGGAACCTGGTGTATATAGCCTGCATATTGACTCTGTACCGGAATCTGCTGTATATAGCCTCCATATTGACTCTGTACTGGAATCTGCTGCATATAGCCTCCATATAGACTCTGTACTGGAATCTGCTGTATATAGCCTCCATATTGACTCTGTACTGGAATCTGCTGTATATAGCCTCCATATTGACTCTGTACGGGAACCTGCTGTATATAGCCTCCATATTGACTCTGTACTGGAATCTGCTGTATATAGCCTCCATATTTACTCTGTACCGGAATCTTATGTACATAGCCTCCATATTGACTCTGTACTGGAATCTGCTGTATATAGCCTCCATATTGACTCTGTACTGGAATCTGCTGTATATAGCCTCCATATTGACTCTGTACTGGAATCTGCTGTATATAGCCTCCATATTGACTCTGTACTGGAATCTGCTGTATATAGCCTCCATATTGACTCTGTACTGGAATCTGCTGCATATAGCCTCCATATAGACTCTGTACTGGAATCTGCTGTATATAGCCTCCATATAGACTCTGTACTGGAATCTGCTGTATATAGCCTCCATATTGACTCTGTACTGGAATCTGCTGCATATAGCCTCCATATTTACTCTGTACCGGAATCTTATGTACATAGCCTCCATATTGACTCTGTACGGGAACCTGCTGTATATAGCCTCCATATTGACTCTGTACTGGAATCTGCTGTATATAGCCTCCATATTTACTCTGTACCGGAATCTTATGTACATAGCCTCCATATTGACTCTGTACGGGAACTTGCTGTATATAGCCTCCATGTTGACTCTGTACCGGAACCTGCTGTATATAGCCTCCATATTGACTCTGTACCGGAACCTGCTGTCTATAGCCTCCATATAGACTCTGTACCGGAACCTGCTGTATATAGCATCCATATAGACTCTGTTCCGGAATCTGCTGCATATAGCCTCCATATTGACTCTGTACCGGAACCTGCTGTATATAGCCTCCATATAGACTCTGTACCAGAACCTGCTGTATATAGCCTCCATATTGACTCTGTACCGGAACCTGCTGTATATAGCCTGCATATTGACTCTGTACCGGAATCTGCTGCATATAGCCTCCATATAGACTCTGTACCGGAATCTGCTGTATATAGCCTCCATATAGACTCTGTTCCGGAATCTGCTGCATATAGCCTCCATATGGACTGTGTACCGGAATTTGCTCTAAAAACCCTCCATATTGACTCTGTACTGGAACCTGCTGTAAAAAGCCTCCGTATTGACTCTGTACTGGAACCTGCTGTATATAGCCTGCATATTGACTCTGTACTGGAATCTGCTGCATATAGCCTCCATATAGACTCTGTACTGGAATCTGCTGTATATAGCCTCCATATTGACTCTGTACTGGAATCTGCTGTATATAGCCTCCATATTTACTCTGTACCGGAATCTTATGTACATAGCCTCCATATTGACTCTGTACGGGAACCTGCTGTATATAGCCTCCATATTGACTGTGTACCGGAATTTGCTCTAAAAACCCTCCATATTGACTCTGTACTGGAACCTGCTGTAAAAAGCCTCCGTATTGACTCTGTACCGGAATCTGCTGTATATAGCCTCCATATTGACTCTGTACTGGAATCTGCTGCATATAGCCTCCATATAGACTCTGTACTGGAATCTGCTGTATATAGCCTCCATATTGACTCTGTACTGGAATCTGCTGTATATAGCCTCCATATTTACTCTGTACCGGAATCTTATGTACATAGCCTCCATATTGACTCTGTACGGGAACCTGCTGTATATAGCCTCCATATTGACTCTGTACTGGAATCTGCTGTATATAGCCTCCATATTTACTCTGTACCGGAATCTTATGTACATAGCCTCCATATTGACTCTGTACGGGAACTTGCTGTATATAGCCTCCATGTTGACTCTGTACCGGAACCTGCTGTATATAGCCTCCATATTGACTCTGTACCGGAACCTGCTGTCTATAGCCTCCATATAGACTCTGTACCGGAACCTGCTGTATATTGCCTCTATATTGACTCTTTACCGGAACCTGCTGTATATAGCCTCCATATTGACTCTGTACGGAACCTGCTGTATATGGCCTCCATATTGACTCTGTACCGAATCTGCTGCGTACAGCCTCCATATGGACTCTGTACCGGAATCTGCTGCATATAGCCTCCATATTGACTCTGTACTGGAACCTGCTGTATATAGCCTCCATATTGACTCTGTACCGGAACCTGCTGTATATAGCATCCATATAGACTCTGTTCCGGAATCTGCTGCATATAGCCTCCATATTGACTCTGTACCGGAACCTGCTTATATAGCCTCCATATAGACTCTGTACCAGAACCTTGCTGTATATAGCCTCCATATTGACTCTGTACCGGAACCTGCTGTATATAGCCTGCATATTGACTCTGCTAACGGAATCTGCTGCATATAGCCTCCATATAGACTCTGTACCGGAATCTGCTGTATATAGCCTCCATATTGACTCTGTACTGGAATCTGCTGTATATAGGCCTCCATATTGGACTCTGTACTGGAATCTGCTGTATATAGCCTCCATATAGACTCTGTACTAGAATCTGCTGCATATAGCCTCCATATTGACTCTGTACTGGAATCTGCTGCATATAGTCTCCATATAGACTCTGTACTGGAATCTGCTGTATATAGCCTCCATATTGACTCTGTACTGGAATCTGCTGTATATAGCCTCCATATTTACTCTGTACCGGAACTCTTATGTACATAGCCTCATATTGACTCTGTACTGGAATCTGCTGTATATAGCCTCCATATTGACTCTGTACTGGAATCTGCTGTATATAGCCTCCATATGACTCTGTACTGGAATCTGCTGTAATAGCCTCCATATTGACTCTGTACTGGATCTGCTGTATATAGCCTCCATATTGCACTCTGTACTGGAATCTGCTGCATATAGCCTCCATATAGACTCTGTACTGGAGATCTGCTGTATATAGCCTCCATATAGACTCTGTACTGGAATCTGCTGTTATATAGCCTCCATATTGGGACTCTGTACTGGAATCTGCTGCATATAGCCCTCCATATTTTACTCTGTACCGGAATCTTATGTACAATAGCCTCCATAATTGACTCTGTACGGAAACCCTGCTGTATATAGCCTCCATATTGACTCTGTACTGGGAATCTGCTGTATATAGGCATCCATACTTTACTCTGTACCGGAAATCTTATTGTCATGGCCTAGCCTCCATATTGACTCTGTACGGGAAACTTGCTGTATATAGCCTCGCATATTGACTCTGTACCGGAATCTGCTGTATATAGCCTCCATATTGACTCTGTACCGGAACCTGCTGTATATAGCCTCCATATTGACTCTGTACCGGAACCTGCTGTATATAGCCTCCATATTGACTCTGTACCGGAATCTGCTGTATATAGCCTCCATATTGACTCTGTACCGGAACCTGCTGTATATAGCCTCCATATTGACTCTGTACCGGAACCTGCTGTATATAGCCTCCATATTGACTCTGTACCGGAATCTGCTGTATATAGCCTCCATATTGACTCTGTACCGGAACCTGCTGTATATAGCCTCCATATTGACTCTGTACCGGAATCTGCTGTATATAGCCTCCATATTGACTCTGTACCGGAATCTGCTGCATATAGCCTCCATATTGACTCTGTACTGGAATCTGCTGTATATAGCCTCCATATTGACTCTGTACCGGAACCTGCTGTATATAGCCTCCATATTGACTCTGTACCGGAACCTGCTGTATATAGCCTCCATATTGACTCTGTACCGGAACCTGCTGTATATAGCCTCCATATTGACTCTGTACCGGAATCTGCTGTATATAGCCTCCATATTGACTCTGTACCGGAATCTGCTGCATATAGCCTCCATATTGACTCTGTACCGGAATCTGCTGCATATAGCCTCCATATTGACTCTGTACCGAATCTGCTGTATATAGCCTCCATATTGACTCTGTACCGGAATCTGCTGCTGTATATAGCCTCCATATTGACTCTGTACCGGAACCTGCTGTATATAGCCTCCATATTGACTCTGTACCGGAATCTGCTGCATATAGCCTCCATATTGACTCTGTACCGGAATCTGCTGTATATAGCCTTCATATTGTCTCTGTACCTGAACCTGCTGTATATAGCCTCCAAATTGACTCTGTACCGGAACCTGCTGTATATAGCCTCCATATTGACTCTGTACCGGAATCTGCTGTATATAGCCTCCATATTGACTCTGTACCGGAATCTGCTGCATATAGCCTCCATATTGACTCTGTACCGGAATCTGCTGTATATAGCCTCCATATTGACTCTGTACCGGAATCTGCTGCATATAGCCTCCATATTGACTCTGTACCGGAATCTGCTGTATATAGCCTCCATATTGACTCTGTACCGGAACCTGCTGTATATAGCCTCCATATTGACTCTGTACCGGAATCTGCTGTATATAGCCTCCATATTGACTCTGTACCGGAACCTGCTGTATATAGCCTCCATATTGACTCTGTACCGGAACCTGCTGTATATAGCCTCCATATTGACTCTGTACCGGAACCTGCTGTATATAGCCTCCATATTGACTCTGTACCGGAATCTGCTGTATATAGCCTCCATATTGACTCTGTACCGGAATCTGCTGTATATAGCCTCCATATTGACTCTGTACCGGAATCTGCTGTATATAGCCTCCATATTGACTCTGTACCGGAATCTGCTGTATATAGCCTCCATATTGACTCTGTACCGGAATCTGCTGTATATAGCCTCCATATTGACTCTGTACCGGAATCTGCTGCATATAGCCTCCATATTGACTCTGTACCGGAATCTGCTGTATATAGCCTCCATATTGACTCTGTACTGGAATCTGCTGTATATAGCCTCCATATTGACTCTGTACCGGAATCTGCTGTATATAGCCTCCATATTGACTCTGTACCGGAATCTGCTGTATATAGCCTCCATATTGACTCTGTACCGGAATCTGCTGTATATAGCCTCCATATTGACTCTGTACCGGAATCTGCTGTATATAGCCTCCATATTGACTCTGTACCGGAATCTGCTGTATATAGCCTCCATATTGACTCTGTACCGGAATCTGCTGTATATAGCCTCCATATTGACTCTGTACCTGGAATCTGCTGTATATAGCCTCCATATTGACTCTGTACGGAATCTGCTGTATATAGCCTCCATATTGACTCTGTACTGGAATCTGCTGTATATAGCCTCCATATTGACTCTGTACTGGAATCTGCTGTATATAGCCTCCATATAGACTCTGTACCGGAATCTGCTGTATATAGCCTCCATATTGACTCTGTACCGGAATCTGCTGTATATAGCCTCCATATTGACTCTGTACCGGAATCTGCTGTATATAGCCTCCATATTGACTCTGTACCGGAATCTGCTGTATATAGCCTCCATATTGACTCTGTACCGGAATCTGCTGTATATAGCCTCCATATTGACTCTGTACTGGAATCTGCTGTATATAGCCTCCATATAGACTCTGTACCGGAATCTGCTGTATATAGCCTCCATATTGACTCTGTACCGGAATCTGCTGTATATAGCCTCCATATTGACTCTGTACCGGAATCTGCTGTATATAGCCTCCATATTGACTCTGTACCGGAATCTGCTGTATATAGCCTCCATATTGACTCTGTACCGGAATCTGCTGTATATAGCCTCCATATTGACTCTGTACCGGAATCTGCTGTATATAGCCTCCATATTGACTCTGTACCGGAATCTGCTGCATATAGCCTCCATATTGACTCTGTACCGGAATCTGCTGTATATAGCCTCCATATTGACTCTGTACCGGAACCTGCTGTATATAGCCTCCATATTGACTCTGTACCGGAATCTGCTGTATATAGCCTCCATATTGACTCTGTACCGGAATCTGCTGTATATAGCCTCCATATTGACTCTGTACGGAATCTGCTGTATATAGCCTCCATATTGACTCTGTACCGGAATCTGCTGTATATAGCCTCCATATTGACTCTGTACCGGAATCTGCTGTATATAGCCTCCATATTGACTCTGTACTGGAATCTGCTGTATATAGCCTCCATATTGACTCTGTACCGGAATCTGCTGTATATAGCCTCCATATTGACTCTGTACCGGAATCTGCTGTATATAGCCTCCATATTGACTCTGTACCGGAATCTGCTGTATATAGCCTCCATATTGACTCTGTACCGGAACCTGCTGTATATAGCCTCCATATTGACTCTGTACCGGAATCTGCTGTATATAGCCTCCATATTGACTCTGTACCGGAACCTGCTGTATATAGCCTCCATATTGACTCTGTACCGGAACCTGCTGTATATAGCCTCCATATTGACTCTGTACCGGAACCTGCTGTATATAGCCTCCATATTGACTCTGTACCGGAACCTGCTGTATATAGCCTCCATATTGACTCTGTACCGGAACCTGCTGTATATAGCCTCCATATTGACTCTGTACCGGAACCTGCTGTATATAGCCTCCATATTGACTCTGTACCGGAACCTGCTGTATATAGCCTCCATATTGACTCTGTACCGGAACCTGCTGTATATAGCCTCCATATTGACTCTGTACCGGAATCTGCTGTATATAGCCTCCATATTGACTCTGTACCGGAACCTGCTGTATATAGCCTCCATATTGACTCTGTACCGGAATCTGCTGTATATAGCCTCCATATTGACTCTGTACCGGAATCTGCTGCATATAGCCTCCATATTGACTCTGTACCTGGAATCTGCTGTATATAGCCTCCATATTGACTCTGTACCGGAACCTGCTGTATATAGCCTCCATATTGACTCTGTACCGGAACCTGCTGTATATAGCCTCCATATTGACTCTGTACCGGAATCTGCTGTATATAGCCTCCATATTGACTCTGTACCGGAATCTGCTGTATATAGCCTCCATATTGACTCTGTACCGGAATCTGCTGTATATAGCCTCCATATTGACTCTGTACTGGAATCTGCTGTATATAGCCTCCATATAGACTCTGTACCGGAATCTGCTGTATATAGCCTCCATATTGACTCTGTACCGGAATCTGCTGCATATAGCCTCCATATTGACTCTGTACCGGAATCTGCTGCATATAGCCTCCATATTGACTCTGTACTGGAATCTGCTGTATATAGCCTCCATATTGACTCTGTACCGGAATCTGCTGTATATAGCCTCCATATTGACTCTGTACCGGAATCTGCTGTATATAGCCTCCATATTGACTCTGTACCGGAATCTGCTGTATATAGCCTCCATATTGACTCTGTACCGGAATCTGCTGTATATAGCCTCCATATTGACTCTGTACCGGAATCTGCTGTATATAGCCTCCATATTGACTCTGTACTGGAATCTGCTGTATATAGCCTCCATATTGACTCTGTACCGGAACCTGCTGTATATAGCCTCCATATTGACTCTGTACCGGAATCTGCTGTATATAGCCTCCATATTGACTCTGTACCGGAATCTGCTGTATATAGCCTCCATATTGACTCTGTACCGGAATCTGCTGTATATAGCCTCCATATTGACTCTGTACCGGAATCTGCTGTATATAGCCTCCATATTGACTCTGTACCGGAATCTGCTGTATATAGCCTCCATATTGACTCTGTACCGGAATCTGCTGTATATAGCCTCCATATTGACTCTGTACCGGAACCTGCTGTATATAGCCTCCATATTGACTCTGTACCGGAACCTGCTGTATATAGCCTCCATATTGACTCTGTACCGGAATCTGCTGTATATAGCCTCCATATTGACTCTGTACCGGAATCTGCTGTATATAGCCTCCATATTGACTCTGTACCGGAATCTGCTGTATATAGCCTCCATATTGACTCTGTACCGGAACCTGCTGTATATAGCCTCCATATTGACTCTGTACCGGAACCTGCTGTATATAGCCTCCATATTGACTCTGTACCGGAATCTGCTGTATATAGCCTCCATATTGACTCTGTACCGGAATCTGCTGTATATAGCCTCCATATTGACTCTGTACCGGAATCTGCTGTATATAGCCTCCATATTGACTCTGTACCGGAATCTGCTGTATATAGCCTCCATATTGACTCTGTACCGGAATCTGCTGTATATAGCCTCCATATTGACTCTGTACCGGAACCTGCTGTATATAGCCTCCATATTGACTCTGTACCGGAACCTGCTGTATATAGCCTCCATATTGACTCTGTACCGGAACCTGCTGTATATAGCCTCCATATTGACTCTGTACCGGAATCTGCTGTATATAGCCTCCATATTGACTCTGTACCGGAATCTGCTGTATATAGCCTCCATATTGACTCTGTACCGGAACCTGCTGTATATAGCCTCCATATTGACTCTGTACCGGAATCTGCTGTATATAGCCTCCATATTGACTCTGTACCGGAACCTGCTGTATATAGCCTCCATATTGACTCTGTACCGGAATCTGCTGTATATAGCCTCCATATTGACTCTGTACCGGAATCTGCTGTATATAGCCTCCATATTGACTCTGTACCGGAACCTGCTGTATATAGCCTCCATATTGACTCTGTACCGGAATCTGCTGTATATAGCCTCCATATTGACTCTGTACCGGAATCTGCTGTATATAGCCTCCATATTGACTCTGTACCGGAATCTGCTGTATATAGCCTCCATATTGACTCTGTACCGGAATCTGCTGTATATAGCCTCCATATTGACTCTGTACCGGAACCTGCTGTATATAGCCTCCATATTGACTCTGTACCGGAATCTGCTGCGTATAGCCTCCATATTGACTCTGTACCGGAATCTGCTGCATATAGCCTCCATATTGACTCTGTACCGGAACCTGCTGTATATAGCCTCCATATTGACTCTGTACCGGAACCTGCTGTATATAGCCTCCATATTGACTCTGTACCGGAATCTGCTGTATATAGCCTCCATATTGACTCTGTACCGGAATCTGCTGTATATAGCCTCCATATTGACTCTGTACCGGAACCTGCT
The DNA here is from genome assembly GCF_002021735.2 of Oncorhynchus kisutch. Classification (NCBI taxonomy): domain Eukaryota; kingdom Metazoa; phylum Chordata; class Actinopteri; order Salmoniformes; family Salmonidae; genus Oncorhynchus; species Oncorhynchus kisutch. The sequence goes on from NC_034183.2 coordinate 68,707,138, forward strand.
GTATATAGCCTCCATATTGACTCTGTACCGGAACCTGCTGTATATAGCCTCCATATTGACTCTGTACCGGAATCTGCTGTATATAGCCTCCATATTGACTCTGTACCGGAACCTGCTGTATATAGCCTCCATATTGACTCTGTACCGGAATCTGCTGTATATAGCCTCCATATTGACTCTGTACTGGAATCTGCTGTATATAGCCTCCATATAGACTCTGTACTGGAATCTGCTGTATATAGCCTCCATATTGACTCTGTACTGGAATCTGCTGTATATAGCCTCCATATTGACTCTGTACCGGAATCTGCTGTATATAGCCTCCATATTGACTCTGTACCGGAATCTGCTGTATATAGCCTCCATATTGACTCTGTACCGGAATCTGCTGTATATAGCCTCCATATTGACTCTGTACCGGAATCTGCTGTATATAGCCTCCATATTGACTCTGTACCGGAATCTGCTGTATATAGCCTCCATATTGACTCTGTACTGGAATCTGCTGTATATAGCCTCCATATTGACTCTGTACTGGAATCTGCTGTATATAGCCTCCATATTGACTCTGTACCGGAATCTGCTGTATATAGCCTCCATATTGACTCTGTACGGAATCTGCTGTATATAGCCTCCATATTGACTCTGTACTGGAATCTGCTGTATATAGCCTCCATATTGACTCTGTACCGGAATCTGCTGTATATAGCCTCCATATTGACTCTGTACCGGAATCTGCTGTATATAGCCTCCATATTGACTCTGTACGGAATCTGCTGTATATAGCCTCCATATTGACTCTGTACTGGAATCTGCTGTATATAGCCTCCATATTGACTCTGTACCGGAATCTGCTGTATATAGCCTCCATATTGACTCTGTACCGGAACTGCTGTATATAGCCTCCATATTGACTCTGTACCGGAACCTGCTGTATATAGCCTCCATATTGACTCTGTACCGGAACCTGCTGTATATAGCCTCCATATAGACTCTGTACCGGAATCTGCTGTATATAGCCTCCATATTGACTCTGTACCGGAATCTGCTGTATATAGCCTCCATATAGACTCTGTACCGGAATCTGCTGTATATAGCCTCCATATTGACTCTGTACCGGAACCTGCTGTATATAGCCTCCATATTGACTCTGTACCGGAATCTGCTGCTGTATATAGCCTCCATATTGACTCTGTACCTAAATCTGCTGCTGTATATAGCCTCCATATAGACTCTGTACGGAACCTGCTGTATATAGCCTCCATATTGACTCTGTACCGGAATCTGCTGCATATAGCCTCCATATTGACTCTGTACCGGAATCTGCTGCATATAGCCTCCATATTGACTCTGTACCTGAATCTGCTGTAATAGCCTCCATATTGACTCTGTACCGGAACCTGCTGTATATAGCCTCCATATTGACTCTGTACCGGAACCTGCTGTATATAGCCTCCATATTGACTCTGTACCGGAACCTGCTGTATATAGCCTCCATATTGACTCTGTACCGGAATCTGCTGCGTATAGCCTCCATATTGACTCTGTACCGGAATCTGCTGTATATAGCCTCCATATTGACTCTGTACCGGAATCTGCTGCGTATAGCCTCCATATTGACTCTGTACCTAATCTGCTGTATATAGCCTCCATATAGACTCTGTACCGGAACCTGCTGTATATAGCCTCCATATTGACTCTGTACCGGAATCTGCTGTATATAGCCTCCATATTGACTCTGTACCGGAATCTGCTGCATATAGCCTCCATATTGACTCTGTACCTGAATCTGCTGTAAAAGCCTCCATATTGACTCTGTACCGGAACCTGCTGTATATAGCCTCCATATTGACTCTGTACCGGAACCTGCTGTATATAGCCTCCATATTGACTCTGTACCGGAATCTGCTGCGTATAGCCTCCATATTGACTCTGTACCGGAATCTGCTGCATATAGCCTCCATATTGACTCTGTACCGAAATCTGCTGCGTACAGCCTCCATATTGACTCTGTACCGGAATCTGCTGCATATAGCCTCCATATTGACTCTGTACTGGAACCTGCTGTATATAGCCTCCATATTGACTCTGTACCGGAACCTGCTGTATATAGCCTCCATATAGACTCTGTACCGGAATCTGCTGCATATAGCCTCCATATTGACTCTGTACCGGAACCTGCTGTATATAGCCTCCATATAGACTCTGTACCGGAACCTGCTGTATATAGCCTCCATATTGACTCTGTACCGGAACCTGCTGTATATAGCCTCCATATTGACTCTGTACCGGAATCTGCTGTATATAGCCTCCATATTGACTCTGTACTGGAATCTGCTGTATATAGCCTCCATATTGACTCTGTACTGGAATCTGCTGTATATAGCCTCCATATTGACTCTGTACTGGAATCTGCTGTATATAGCCTCCATATAGACTCTGTACCGGAATCTGCTGCATATAGCCTCCATATTGACTCTGTACTGGAATCTGCTGCATATAGCCTCCATATAGACTCTGTACTGGAATCTGCTGTATATAGCCTCCATATTGACTCTGTACTGGAATCTGCTGTATATAGCCTCCATATTTACTCTGTACCGGAATCTTATGTATATAGCCTCCATATTGACTCTGTACTGGAATCTGCTGTATATAGCCTCCATATTGACTCTGTACTGGAATCTGCTGTATATAGCCTGCATATTGACTCTGTACTGGAATCTGCTATATATAGCCTCCATATTGACTCTGCACTGGAATCTGCTGTACATAGCCTCCATATTGACTCTGTACTGGAATCTGCTGTATATAGCCTCCATATTGACTCTGTACTGGAATCTGCTGTATATAGCCTCCATATTGACTCTGTACTGGAATCTGCTGTATATAGCCTCCATATTGACTCTGTACTGGAATCTGCTGCATATAGCCTCCATATTGACTCTGTACTGGAATCTGCTGTATATAGCCTCCATATAGACTCTGTACTGGAATCTGCTGTATATAGCCTCCATATTGACTCTGTACTGGAATCTGCTGCATATAGCCTCCATATAGACTCTGTACCAGAACCTGCTGTATATAGCCTCCATATTGACTCTGTACCGGAACCTGCTGTATATAGCCTCCATATTGACTCTGTACCGGAATCTGCTGCATATAGCCTCCATATAGACTCTGTACCGGAATCTGCTGTATATAGCCTCCATATTGACTCTGTACTGGAATCTGCTGTATATAGCCTCCATATTGACTCTGTACTGGAATCTGCTGTATATAGCCTCCATATTGACTCTGTACTGGAATCTGCTGTATATAGCCTCCATATTGACTCTGTACTGGAATCTGCTGCATATAGCCTCCATATAGACTCTGTACTGGAATCTGCTGTATATAGCCTCCATATTGACTCTGTACTGGAATCTGCTGTATATAGCCTCCATATTGACTCTGTACCGGAATCTGCTGTATATAGCCTCCATATTGACTCTGTACTGGAATCTGCTGTATATAGCCTCCATATTGACTCTGTACTGGAATCTGCTGTATATAGCCTCCATATTGACTCTGTACTGGAATCTGCTGTATATAGCCTCCATATTGACTCTGTACTGGAATCTGCTGTATATAGCCTCCATATTGACTCTGTACTGGAATCTGCTGTATATAGCCTCCATATTGACTCTGTACTGGAATCTGCTGTATATAGCCTCCATATAGACTCTGTACTGGAATCTGCTGTATATAGCCTCCATATTGACTCTGTACTGGAATCTGCTGTATATAGCCTCCATATTTACTCTGTACCGGAATCTTATGTACATAGCCTCCATATTGACTCTGTACGGGAACCTGCTGTATATAGCCTCCATATTGACTCTGTACTGGAATCTGCTGTATATAGCCTCCATATTTACTCTGTACCGGAATCTTATGTACATAGCCTCCATATTGACTCTGTACGGGAACTTGCTGTATATAGCCTCCATATTGACTCTGTACCGGAACCTGCTGTATATAGCCTCCATATTGACTCTGTACCGGAACCTGCTGTATATAGCCTCCATATAGACTCTGTACCGGAACCTGCTGTATATAGCCTCCATATTGACTCTGTACCGGAACCTGCTGTATATAGCCTCCATATAGACTCTGTACCGGAACCTGCTGTATATAGCCTCCATATTGACTCTGTACCGGAACCTGCTGTATATGGCCTCCATATTGACTCTGTACCGAAATCTGCTGCTGTATATAGCCTCCATATTGACTCTGTACCTAAATCTGCTGCTGTATATAGCCTCCAAATAGACCCTGTTTCGGAACCTGCTGTATATAGCTTCCATATTGACTCTGTACCGGAATCTGCTGCATATAGCCTCCATATTAACTTTGTACCGGAATCTGCTGCATATAGCCTCCATATTGACTCTGTACCTGAATTTGCTGTAAAAAGCCTCGGTATTGACTATATACCGGAACCTGGTGTATATAGCCTCCATATTGACTCTGTACCGGAACCTGGTGTATATAGCCTCCATATTGACTCTGTACCGGAACCTGCTGTATATAGCCTCCATATTGACTCTGTACCGAAATCTGCTGCGTACAGCCTCCATACTGACTCTGTACCGGAATCTGCTGCATATAGCCTCCATATTGACTCTGTACCGAAATCTGCTGCGTACAGCCTCCATATTGACCTCTGTACCTAAATCTGCTGCTGTATATAGCCTCCAAATAGACTCTGTACCGGAACCTGCTGTATATAGCTTCCATATTGACTCTGTACCGGAATCTGCTGCATATAGCCTCCATATTGACTTTGTATCGGAATCTGCTGCATATAGCCTCCATATTGACTCTGTACCTGAATTTGCTGTAAAAAGCCTCCGTATTGACTCTGTACCGGAACCTGGTGTATATAGCCTCCATATTGACTCTGTACCGGAACCTGCTGTATATAGCCTCCATATTGACTCTGTACCGAAATCTGCTGCGTACAGCCTCCATACTGACTCTGTACCGGAATCTGCTGCATATAGCCTCCATATTGACTCTGTACCGAAATCTGCTGCGTACAGCCTCCATATGGACTCTGTACCGGAATCTGCTGCATATAGCCTCCATATTGACTCTGTACTGGAACCTGCTGTATATAGCCTCCATATTGACTCTGTACCGGAACCTGCTGTATATAGCATCCATATAGACTCTGTTCCGGAATCTGCTGCATATAGCCTCCATATTGACTCTGTACCGGAACCTGCTGTATATAGCCTCCATATAGACTCTGTACCGGAACCTGCTGTATATAGCCTCCATATTGACTCTGTACCGGAACCTGCTGTATATAGCCTCCATATTGACTCTGTACCGGAATCTGCTGCATATAGCCTCCATATAGACTCTGTACTGGAATCTGCTGTACATAGCCTCCATATTGACTCTGTAACTGGAATCTGCTGTATATAGCCCTCCATATTGACTCTGTACTGGAAATCTGCTGTATATAGCCTCCATATAGACGCTGTACTAGAATCTGCTGCATATAGCCTCCATATTGACCTCTGTACTGGAATCTGCTGCATATAGTCCTCCATATAGACTCTGTACTGGAATCTGCTGTATATAGCCTCCATATTGACTCTGTACTGGAATCTGCTGTATATAGCCTCCATATTACTCTGTACCGGAATCTTATGTACATAGCCTCCATATTGACTCTGTAACTGGAATCGCTGTACTATAGCCTCCATATTGACTCTGTACTGGAATCTGCTGTATATAGCCTCCATATTGACTCTGTACTGGAATCTGCTGTATATAGCCTCCATATTGACTCTGTACTGGAATCTGCTGTATATAGCCTCCATATTGACTCTGTACTGGAATCTGCTGTATATAGCCTCCATATTGACTCTGTACTGGAATCTGCTGTATATAGCCTCCATATTGACTCTGTACTGGAATCTGCTGTATATAGCCTCCATATTGACTCTGTACTGGAATCTGCTGCATATAGCCTCCATATTGACTCTGTACTGGAATCTGCTGTATATAGCCTCCATATAGACTCTGTACTGGAATCTGCTGTATATAGCCTCCATATTGACTCTGTACTGGAATCTGCTGTATATAGCCTCCATATTGACTCTGTACTGGAATCTGCTGTATATAGCCTCCATATTGACTCTGTACTGGAATCTGCTGTATATAGCCTCCATATTTACTCTGTACCGGAATCTGCTGCATATAGCCTCCATATAGACTCTGTACTGGAATCTGCTGTATATAGCCTCCATATTGACTCTGTACTGGAATCTGCTGTATATAGCCTCCATATTGACTCTGTACTGGAATCTGCTGTATATAGCCTCCATATTGACTCTGTACTGGAATCTGCTGTATATAGCCTCCATATTGACTCTGTACTGGAATCTGCTGTATATAGCCTCCATTTGACTCTGTACTGGAATCTGCTGTATATAGCCTCCATATAGACTCTGTACTGGAATCTGCTGTATATAGCCTCCATATTGACTCTGTACTGGAATCTGCTGCATATAGCCTCCATATTGACTCTGTACTGGAATCTGCTGTATATAGCCTCCATATTGACTCTGTACTGGAATCTGCTGTATATAGCCTCCATATTGACTCTGTACCGGAATCTGCTGTATATAGCCTCCATATTGACTCTGTACGGAACCTGCTGTATATAGCCTCCATATAGACTCTGTACCGGAATCTGCTGTATATAGCCTCCATATAGACTCTGTACTGGAATCTGCTGTATATAGCCTCCATATTGACTCTGTACTGGAATCTGCTGCTGCATATAGCCTCCATATAGACTCTGTACTGGAATCTGCTGTATATAGCCTCCATATTGACTCTGTACTGGAATCTGCTGTATATAGCCTCCATATTGACTCTGTACCGGAATCTGCTGTATATAGCCTCCATATTGACTCTGTACGGAACCTGCTGTATATAGCCTCCATATTGACTCTGTACTGGAATCTGCTGTATATAGCCTCCATATTGACTCTGTACCGGAATCTGCTGTATATAGCCTCCATATTGACTCTGTACGGGAATCTGCTGTATATAGCCTCCATATTGACTCTGTACCGGAATCTGCTGTATATAGCCTCCATATTGACTCTGTACTGGAATCTGCTGTATATAGCCTCCATATTGACTCTGTACCGGAATCTGCTGTATATAGCCTCCATATTGACTCTGTACTGGAATCTGCTGTATATAGCCTCCATATTGACTCTGTACCGGAATCTGCTGTATATAGCCTCCATATTGACTCTGTACTGGAATCTGCTGTATATAGCCTCCATATTGACTCTGTACTGGAATCTGCTGTATATAGCCTCCATATTGACTCTGTACTGGAATCTGCTGTATATAGCCTCCATATTGACTCTGTACTGGAATCTGCTGTATATAGCCTCCATATTGACTCTGTACTGGAATCTGCTGTATATAGCCTCCATATTGACTCTGTACCGGAATCTGCTGTATATAGCCTCCATATTGACTCTGTACTGGAATCTGCTGTATATAGCCTCCATATTGACTCTGTACTGGAATCTGCTGTATATAGCCTCCATATTGACTCTGTACTGGAATCTGCTGTATATAGCCTCCATATAGACTCTGTACCGGAATCTGCTGTATATAGCCTCCATATTGACTCTGTACCGGAATCTGCTGTATATAGCCTCCATATTGACTCTGTACCGGAATCTGCTGTATATAGCCTCCATATTGACTCTGTACCGGAATCTGCTGTATATAGCCTCCATATTGACTCTGTACTGGAATCTGCTGTATATAGCCTCCATATTGACTCTGTACTGGAATCTGCTGTATATAGCCTCCATATTGACTCTGTACCGGAATCTGCTGTATATAGCCTCCATATTGACTCTGTACTGGAATCTGCTGTATATAGCCTCCATATTGACTCTGTACTGGAATCTGCTGTATATAGCCTCCATATTGACTCTGTACTGGAATCTGCTGTATATAGCCTCCATATTGACTCTGTACCGGAATCTGCTGTATATAGCCTCCATATTGACTCTGTACTGGAATCTGCTGTATATAGCCTCCATATTGACTCTGTACCGGAATCTGCTGTATATAGCCTCCATATTGACTCTGTACCGGAACCTGCTGTATATAGCCTCCATATTGACTCTGTACCGGAATCTGCTGTATATAGCCTCCATATTGACTCTGTACCGGAATCTGCTGTATATAGCCTCCATATTGACTCTGTACTGGAATCTGCTGTATATAGCCTCCATATTGACTCTGTACTGGAATCTGCTGTATATAGCCTCCATATTGACTCTGTACTAGAATCTGCTGCATATAGCCTCCATATTGACTCTGTACCGGAATCTGCTGTATATAGCCTCCATATTGACTCTGTACTGGAATCTGCTGTATATAGCCTCCATATTGACTCTGTACTGGAATCTGCTGTATATAGCCTCCATATTTACTCTGTACCGGAATCTTATGTACATAGCCTCCATATTGACTCTGTACTGGAATCTGCTGTATATAGCCTCCATATTGACTCTGTACCGGAATCTGCTGTATATAGCCTCCATATTGACTCTGTACCGGAATCTGCTGTATATAGCCTCCATATTGACTCTGTACCGGAATCTGCTGTATATAGCCTCCATATTGACTCTGTACTGGAATCTGCTGTATATAGCCTCCATATAGACTCTGTACTGGAACCTGCTGTATATAGCCTCCATATTGACTCTGTACCGGAATCTGCTGTATATAGCCTCCATATTGACTCTGTACCGGAATCTGCTGTATATAGCCTCCATATTGACTCTGTACCGGAATCTGCTGTATATAGCCTCCATATTGACTCTGTACGGAACCTGCTGTATATAGCCTCCATATTGACTCTGTACTGGAATCTGCTGTATATAGCCTCCATATTGACTCTGTACCGGAATCTGCTGTATATAGCCTCCATATTGACTCTGTACGGAACTGCTGTATATAGCCTCCATATTGACTCTGTACCGGAACCTGCTGTATATAGCCTCCATATTGACTCTGTACCGGAACCTGCTGTATATAGCCTCCATATTGACTCTGTACCGGAACCTGCTGTATATAGCCTCCATATTGACTCTGTACCGGAACCTGCTGTATATAGCCTCCATATAGACTCTGTACCGGAACCTGCTGTATATAGCCTCCATATTGACTCTGTACCGGAACCTGCTGTATATGGCCTCCATATTGACTCTGTACCGAAATCTGCTGCTGTATATAGCCTCCATATTGACTCTGTACCTAAATCTGCTGCTGTATATAGCCTCCATATTGACTCTGTACCGGAACCTGCTGTATATAGCCTCCATATTGACTCTGTACCGGAATCTGCTGCATATAGCTTCCATATTGACTCTGTACCGGAATCTGCTGCATATAGCCTCCATATTGACTCTGTACCTGAATTTGCTGTATAAAGCCTCCATATTGACTCTGTACCGGAACCTGCTGTATATAGCCTCCATATTGACTCTGTACCGGAACCTGCTGTATATAGCCTCCATATTGACTCTGTACCGGAACCTGCTGTATATAGCCTCCATATTGACTCTGTACCGAATCTGCTGCGTATAGCCTCCATATTGACTCTGTACCGGAATCTGCTGCATATAGCCTCCATATTGACTCTGTACCGAATCTGCTGCGTATAGCCTCCATATTGACTCTGTACCGGAATCCTGCTGTATATAGCCTCCATATAGACTCTGTACCGGAACCTGCTGTATATAGCCTCCATATTGACTCTGTACCGGAATCTGCTGCATATAGCCTCCATATTGACTCTGTACCGGAATCTGCTGTATATAGCCTTCATATTGACTCTGTACCTGAATCTGCTGTATATAGCCTCCATATTGACTCTGTACCGGAACCTGCTGTATATAGCCTCCATATTGACTCTGTACCGGAATCTGCTGTATATAGCCTCCATATTGACTCTGTACCGAATCTGCTGTATATAGCCTCCATATTGACTCTGTACCGGAATCTGCTGTATATAGCCTCCATATTGACTCTGTACCGAAATCTGCTGCGTACAGCCTCCATATGGACTCTGTACCGGAATCTGCTGCATATAGCCTCCATATTGACTCTGTACTGGAACCTGCTGTATATAGCCTCCATATTGACTCTGTACCGGAACCTGCTGTATATAGCCTCCATATTGACTCTGTACCGGAATCTGCTGTATATAGCCTCCATATTGACTCTGTACCGGAATCTGCTGTATATAGCCTCCATATTGACTCTGTACCGGAATCTGCTGTATATAGCCTCCATATTGACTCTGTACTGGAACCTGCTGTATATAGCCTCCATATTGACTCTGTACCGGAATCTGCTGTATATAGCCTCCATATTGACTCTGTACTGGAATCTGCTGTATATAGCCTCCATATTGACTCTGTACTGGAATCTGCTGTATATAGCCTCCATATTGACTCTGTACTGGAATCTGCTGTATATAGCCTCCATATTGACTCTGTACTGGAATCTGCTGCATATAGCCTCCATATTGACTCTGTACTGGAATCTGCTGCATATAGCCTCCATATAGACTCTGTACTGGAATCTGCTGTATATAGCCTCCATATTGACTCTGTACTGGAATCTGCTGTATATAGCCTCCATATTGACTCTGTACCGGAATCTGCTGTATATAGCCTCCATATTGACTCTGTACTGGAATCTGCTGTATATAGCCTCCATATTGACTCTGTACTGGAATCTGCTGTATATAGCCTCCATATTGACTCTGTACTGGAATCTGCTGTATATAGCCTCCATATTGACTCTGTACTGGAATCTGCTGTATATAGCCTCCATATTGACTCTGTACTGGAATCTGCTGTATATAGCCTCCATATTGACTCTGTACTGGAATCTGCTGTATATAGCCTCCATATTGACTCTGTACTGGAATCTGCTGTATATAGCCTCCATATTGACTCTGTACTGGAATCTGCTGCATATAGCCTCCATATTGACTCTGTACTGGAATCTGCTGTATATAGCCTCCATATAGACTCTGTACTGGAATCTGCTGTATATAGCCTCCATATTGACTCTGTACTGGAATCTGCTGCATATAGCCTCCATATGACTCTGTACTGGAATCTGCTGTATATAGCCTCCATATTGACTCTGTACTGGAATCTGCTGTATATAGCCTCCATATTTACTCTGTACCGGAATCTGCTGCATATAGCCTCCATATAGACTCTGTACTGGAATCTGCTGTATATAGCCTCCATATAGACTCTGTACTGGAATCTGCTGTATATAGCCTCCATATTGACTCTGTACTGGAATCTGCTGTATATAGCCTCCATATTGACTCTGTACTGGAATCTGCTGTATATAGCCTCCATATTGACTCTGTACTGGAATCTGCTGTATATAGCCTCCATATTGACTCTGTACTGGAATCTGCTGTATATAGCCTCCATATTGACTCTGTACCGGAATCTGCTGTATATAGCCTCCATATTGACTCTGTACTGGAATCTGCTGTATATAGCCTCCATATTGACTCTGTACTGGAATCTGCTGTATATAGCCTCCATATTGACTCTGTACTGGAATCTGCTGTATATAGCCTCCATATTGACTCTGTACCGGAATCTGCTGTATATAGCCTCCATATTGACTCTGTACTGGAATCTGCTGTATATAGCCTCCATATTGACTCTGTACTGGAATCTGCTGTATATAGCCTCCATATTGACTCTGTACTGGAATCTGCTGTATATAGCCTCCATATTGACTCTGTACTGGAATCTGCTGTATATAGCCTCCATATAGACTCTGTACTGGAATCTGCTGTATATAGCCTCCATATTGACTCTGTACTGGAATCTGCTGTATATAGCCTCCATATTGACTCTGTACTGGAATCTGCTGTATATAGCCTCCATATTGACTCTGTACTGGAATCTGCTGTATATAGCCTCCATATTGACTCTGTACTGGAATCTGCTGTATATAGCCTCCATATTGACTCTGTACCGGAATCTGCTGTATATAGCCTCCATATTGACTCTGTACCGGAATCTGCTGTATATAGCCTCCATATTGACTCTGTACTGGAATCTGCTGTATATAGCCTCCATATTGACTCTGTACTGGAATCTGCTGTATATAGCCTCCATATTGACTCTGTACTGGAATCTGCTGTATATAGCCTCCATATTGACTCTGTACCGGAATCTGCTGTATATAGCCTCCATATTGACTCTGTACTGGAATCTGCTGTATATAGCCTCCATATAGACTCTGTACTGGAATCTGCTGTATATAGCCTCCATATTGACTCTGTACTGGAATCTGCTGTATATAGCCTCCATATTGACTCTGTACTGGAATCTGCTGTATATAGCCTCCATATTGACTCTGTACTGGAATCTGCTGTATATAGCCTCCATATTGACTCTGTACCGGAATCTGCTGTATATAGCCTCCATATTGACTCTGTACGGAACCTGCTGTATATAGCCTCCATATTGACTCTGTACTGGAATCTGCTGTATATAGCCTCCATATAGACTCTGTACTGGAATCTGCTGTATATAGCCTCCATATTGACTCTGTACTGGAATCTGCTGTATATAGCCTCCATATTGACTCTGTACCGGAATCTGCTGTATATAGCCTCCATATTGACTCTGTACCGGAATCTGCTGTATATAGCCTCCATATTGACTCTGTACCGGAATCTGCTGTATATAGCCTCCATATTGACTCTGTACGGAACCTGCTGTATATAGCCTCCATATTGACTCTGTACTGGAATCTGCTGTATATAGCCTCCATATTGACTCTGTACCGGAATCTGCTGTATATAGCCTCCATATTGACTCTGTACCGGAACTGCTGTATATAGCCTCCATATTGACTCTGTACCGGAACCTGCTGTATATAGCCTCCATATTGACTCTGTACCGGAACCTGCTGTATATAGCCTCCATATTGACTCTGTACCGGAACCTGCTGTATATAGCCTCCATATTGACTCTGTACCGGAATCTGCTGTATATAGCCTCCATATTGACTCTGTACCGGAACCTGCTGTATATAGCCTCCATATTGACTCTGTACCGGAACCTGCTGTATATGGCCTCCATATTGACTCTGTACCGAAATCTGCTGCTGTATATAGCCTCCATATTGACTCTGTACCGGAACCTGCTGTATATAGCCTCCATATTGACTCTGTACCGGAACCTGCTGTATATAGCCTCCATATTGACTCTGTACCGGAATCTGCTGCATATAGCCTCCATATTGACTCTGTACCGGAATCTGCTGTATATAGCCTCCATATTGACTCTGTACCGGAATCTGCTGTATATAGCCTCCATATTGACTCTGTACCGGAACCTGCTGTATATAGCCTCCATATTGACTCTGTACCGGAACCTGCTGTATATAGCCTCCATATTGACTCTGTACCGGAATCTGCTGCGTATAGCCTCCATATTGACTCTGTACCGGAATCTGCTGCATATAGCCTCCATATTGACTCTGTACCGAATCTGCTGTATATAGCCTCCATATTGACTCTGTACCGGAACCTGCTGTATATAGCCTCCATATTGACTCTGTACCGGAACCTGCTGTATATAGCCTCCATATTGACTCTGTACCGGAATCTGCTGCATATAGCCTCCATATTGACTCTGTACCGGAATCTGCTGCATATAGCCTCCATATTGACTCTGTACCGAATCTGCTGTAGCCTCCATATTGACTCTGTACCAATCTGCTGTATATAGCCTCCATATTGACTCTGTACCGGAATCTGCTGTATATAGCCTCCATATTGACTCTGTACCGGAATCTGCTGCATATAGCCTCCATATTGACTCTGTACCGGAATCTGCTGTATATAGCCTCCATATTGACTCTGTACCGGAATCTGCTGTATATAGCCTCCATATTGACTCTGTACCGGAACCTGCTGTATATAGCCTCCATATTGACTCTGTACCGAAATCTGCTGTATATAGCCTCCATATTGACTCTGTACTGGAATCTGCTGCATATAGCCTCCATATTGACTCTGTACCGAAATCTGCTGTATATAGCCTCCATATAGACTCTGTACCGGAATCTGCTGCATATAGCCTCCATATTGACTCTGTACTGGAACCTGCTGTATATAGCCTCCATATTGACTCTGTACCGGAACCTGCTGTATATAGCCTCCATATTGACTCTGTACCGGAATCTGCTGTATATAGCCTCCATATTGACTCTGTACCGGAATCTGCTGTATATAGCCTCCATATTGACTCTGTACCGGAATCTGCTGTATATAGCCTCCATATTGACTCTGTACCGGAATCTGCTGTATATAGCCTCCATATTGACTCTGTACCGGAATCTGCTGTATATAGCCTCCATATTGACTCTGTACCGGAACCTGCTGTATATAGCCTCCATATTGACTCTGTACCGGAATCTGCTGTATATAGCCTCCATATTGACTCTGTACCGGAACCTGCTGTATATAGCCTCCATATTGACTCTGTACCGGAATCTGCTGTATATAGCCTCCATATTGACTCTGTACCGGAATCTGCTGTATATAGCCTCCATATTGACTCTGTACCGGAACCTGCTGTATATAGCCTCCATATTGACTCTGTACCGGAACCTGCTGTATATAGCCTCCATATTGACTCTGTACCGGAATCTGCTGTATATAGCCTCCATATTGACTCTGTACCGGAATCTGCTGTATATAGCCTCCATATTGACTCTGTACCGGAATCTGCTGTATATAGCCTCCATATTGACTCTGTACTGGAACCTGCTGTATATAGCCTCCATATTGACTCTGTACCGGAACCTGCTGTATATAGCCTCCATATTGACTCTGTACCGGAATCTGCTGTATATAGCCTCCATATTGACTCTGTACCGGAACCTGCTGTATATAGCCTCCATATTGACTCTGTACCGGAACCTGCTGTATATAGCCTCCATATTGACTCTGTACCGGAACCTGCTGTATATAGCCTCCATATTGACTCTGTACCGGAATCTGCTGTATATAGCCTCCATATAGACTCTGTACTGGAATCTGCTGTATATAGCCTCCATATTGACTCTGTACTGGAATCTGCTGTATATAGCCTCCATATAGACTCTGTACTGGAATCTGCTGTATATAGCCTCCATATTGACTCTGTACTGGAATCTGCTGCATATAGCCTCCATATTGACTCTGTACTGGAATCTGCTGTATATAGCCTCCATATTGACTCTGTACTGGAATCTGCTGTATATAGCCTCCATATTGACTCTGTACCGGAATCTGCTGTATATAGCCTCCATATTGACTCTGTACTGGAATCTGCTGTATATAGCCTCCATATTGACTCTGTACTGGAATCTGCTGTATATAGCCTCCATATTGACTCTGTACTGGAATCTGCTGTATATAGCCTCCATATTGACTCTGTACTGGAATCTGCTGTATATAGCCTCCATATTGACTCTGTACTGGAATCTGCTGTATATAGCCTCCATATTGACTCTGTACTGGAATCTGCTGTATATAGCCTCCATATTGACTCTGTACCGGAATCTGCTGTATATAGCCTCCATATTGACTCTGTACTGGAATCTGCTGTATATAGCCTCCATATTGACTCTGTACCGGAATCTGCTGTATATAGCCTCCATATAGACTCTGTACTGGAATCTGCTGTATATAGCCTCCATATTGACTCTGTACTGGAATCTGCTGTATATAGCCTCCATATTGACTCTGTACTGGAATCTGCTGTATATAGCCTCCATATTGACTCTGTACTGGAATCTGCTGTATATAGCCTCCATATTGACTCTGTACCGGAATCTGCTGTATATAGCCTCCATATTGACTCTGTACTGGAATCTGCTGTATATAGCCTCCATATAGACTCTGTACTGGAATCTGCTGTATATAGCCTCCATATTGACTCTGTACTGGAATCTGCTGTATATAGCCTCCATATTGACTCTGTACTGGAATCTGCTGTATATAGCCTCCATATTGACTCTGTACTGGAATCTGCTGTATATAGCCTCCATATTGACTCTGTACTGGAATCTGCTGTATATAGCCTCCATATTGACTCTGTACCGGAATCTGCTGTATATAGCCTCCATATTGACTCTGTACTGGAATCTGCTGTATATAGCCTCCATATAGACTCTGTACTGGAATCTGCTGTATATAGCCTCCATATTGACTCTGTACTGGAATCTGCTGTATATAGCCTCCATATTGACTCTGTACCGGAATCTGCTGTATATAGCCTCCATATTGACTCTGTACGGAACCTGCTGTATATAGCCTCCATATTGACTCTGTACTGGAATCTGCTGTATATAGCCTCCATATTGACTCTGTACTGGAATCTGCTGTATATAGCCTCCATATTGACTCTGTACTGGAATCTGCTGCATATAGCCTCCATATAGACTCTGTACTGGAATCTGCTGTATATAGCCTCCATATTGACTCTGTACTGGAATCTGCTGTATATAGCCTCCATATTTACTCTGTACCGGAATCTGCTGTATATAGCCTCCATATTGACTCTGTACCGGAACCTGCTGTATATAGCCTCCATATTGACTCTGTACTGGAATCTGCTGTATATAGCCTCCATATTGACTCTGTACCGGAATCTGCTGTATATAGCCTCCATATTGACTCTGTACCGGAACTTGCTGTATATAGCCTCCATATTGACTCTGTACCGGAACCTGCTGTATATAGCCTCCATATTGACTCTGTACCGGAACCTGCTGTATATAGCCTCCATATAGACTCTGTACCGGAACCTGCTGTATATAGCCTCCATATTGACTCTGTACCGGAACCTGCTGTATATAGCCTCCATATAGACTCTGTACCGGAACCTGCTGTATATAGCCTCCATATTGACTCTGTACCGGAACCTGCTGTATATAGCCTCCATATTGACTCTGTACCGAATCTGCTGCTGTATATAGCCTCCATATTGACTCTGTACCTAATCTGCTGCTGTATATAGCCTCCAATAGACTCTGTACCGGAACCTGCTGTATATAGCCTCCATATTGACTCTGTACCGGAATCTGCTGTATATAGCCTCCATATTGACTCTGTACCGGAATCTGCTGTATATAGCCTCCATATTGACTCTGTACCTGAATTGCTGTATATAGCCTCCATATTGACTCTGTACCGGAACCTGCTGTATATAGCCTCCATATTGACTCTGTACCGGAATCTGCTGTATATAGCCTCCATATTGACTCTGTACCGGAATCTGCTGTATATAGCCTCCATATTGACTCTGTACCGGAATCTGCTGTATATAGCCTCCATATTGACTCTGTACGGAACCTGCTGTATATAGCCTCCATATTGACTCTGTACCGGAATCTGCTGTATATAGCCTCCATATTGACTCTGTACCGGAATCTGCTGTACATAGCCTCCATATTGACTCTGTACGGGAACTTGCTGTATATAGCCTCCATGTTGACTCTGTACCGGAACCTGCTGTATTAGCCTCATATTGACTCTGTAACCGGAACCTGCTGTCTAATAGCCTCCATATAAGACTCTGTACCGGAACCTGCTGTATATAGCCTCCATATTGACTCTTTACCGGAACCTGCTGTATATAGCCTCCAATAGACTCTGTACCGGAACCTGCTGTATATAGCCTCCATATTGACTCTGTACCGGAACCTGCTGTATATGGCCTCCATATTGACTCTGTACCGAAATCTGCTGCTGTATATAGCCTCCATATTGACTCTGTACTAAATCTGCTGCTGTATATAGCCTCCAAATAGACCCTGTACCGGAACCTGCTGTATATAGCTTCCATATTGACTCTGTACCGGAATCTGCTGCATATAGCCTCCATATTAACTTTGTACCGGAATCTGCTGCATATAGCCTCCATATTGACTCTGTACCTGAATTGCTGTAAAAGCCTCCGTATTGACTCTGTACCGGAACCTGGTGTATATAGCCTCCATATTGACTCTGTACCGGAGCCTGCTGTATATAGCCTCCATATTGACTCTGTACCGAAATCTGCTGCGTACAGCCTCCATACTGACTCTGTACCGGAATCTGCTGCATATAGCCTCCATATTGACTCTGTACCGAAATCTGCTGCGTACAGCCTCCATAATTGACTCTGTACCTAAATCTGCTGCTGTATATAGCCTCCAAATAGACTCTGTACGGAACCTGCTGTATATAGCTTCCATATTGACTCTGTACGGAATCTGCTGCATATAGCCTCCATATTGACTTTGTATCGGAATCTGCTGCATATAGCCTCCATATTGACTCTGTACCTGAATTTGCTGTAAAAAGCCTCCGTATTGACTCTGTACCGGAACCTGGTGTATATAGCCTCCATATTGACTCTGTACCGAAATCTGCTGCATACAGCCTCCATACTGACTCTGTACTGGAATCTGCTGCATATAGCCTCCATATTGACTCTGTACCGAAATCTGCTGCGTACAGCCTCCATATGGACTCTGTACCGGAATCTGCTGCATATAGCCTCCATATTGACTCTGTACTGGAACCTGCTGTATATAGCCTCCATATTGACTCTGTACCGGAACCTGCTGTATATAGCATCCATATAGACTCTGTTCCGGAATCTGCCTGCATATAGCCTCCATATTGACTCTGTACCGGAATCTGCTGTATATAGCCTCCATATAGACTCTGTTCCGGAATCTGCTGCATATAGCCTCCATATTGACTCTGTACCGGAATCTGCTGTTTATAGCCTCCATATAGACTCTGTTCCGGAATCTGCTGCATATAGCCTCCATATTGACTCTGTACCGGAACCTGCTGTATATAAGCCTCCATATTGACTCTGTACCGGAATCTGCTGCATATAGCCTCCATATTGACTCTGTACCGGAACCTGCTGTATATAGCCTCCATATAGACTCTGTTCCGGAATCTGCTGCATATAGCCTCCATATGGACTGTGTACCGGAATTTGCTCTAAAAACCCTCCATATTGACTCTGTACCGGAACCTGCTGTATATAGCCTCCATATTGACTCTGTACTGGAACTTGCTTTATATAGCCTCCATATTGACTCTGTACTGGAACCTGCTGTATATAGCATCCATATAGACTCTGTTCCGGAATCTGCTGCATATAGCCTCCATATTGACTCTGTACCGGAATCTGCTGTATATAGCCTCCATATTGACTCTGTACCGAAATTTGCTGCATACAGCCTCAATATTGACTCTGTACCGGAATCTGCTGCATATAGCCTCCATATTGACTCTGTACCGGAATCTGCTGTATATAGCCTTCATATTGTCTCTGTACCTGAACCTGCTGTATATAGCCTCCAAATTGACTCTGTACCGGAACCTGCTGTATTAAAGCCTCCATATTGACTCTGTACCGGAACCTGCAGTATATAGCCCTCCATATTGACTCTGTACTGGAACCTGCTGTCTATAGCCTCCATATAGACTCTGTACCGGAACCTGCTGTATATAGCCTCCATATTGACTCTTTACCGGAACCTGCTGTATATAGCCTCCAAATAGACTCTGTACCGGAACCTGCTGTATATAGCCTCCATATTGACTCTGTACCGGAACTTGCTGTATATGGCCTCCAGTATTGGACCTGTACCAGTAATCTGCTGCTGTATATAGCCTCCATATTGACTCTGTCCCCTAAACTGCGTGCTGTACTATAGCCTCCAAATGAGACTCTGTAACCTGGAACCTGCTGTATATAGCTTCCATATTGACTCTGTACCGGAATCTGCTGCATATAGCCTCCATATTGACTCTGTACGGAATCTGCTGCATATAGCCTCCATATTGACTCTGTACCTGAATTTGCTGTATAAAGCCTCCATATTGACTCTGTACCGGAACCTGCTGTATATAGCCTCCATATTGACTCTGTACCGGAACCTGCTGTATATAGCCTCCATATTGACTCTGTACCGAAATCTGCTGCGTACAGCCTCCATACTGACTCTGTACCGGAATCTGCTGCATATAGCCTCCATATTGACTCTGTACCGGAACCTGCTGTATAAAGCCTCCATATTGACTCTGTACCGGAACCTGCTGTATATAGCCTCCATTTAGACTCTGTACCGGAATCTGCTGTATATAGCCTCCATATTGACTCTGTACCGGAACCTGCTGTATATAGCCTCCATATTGACTCTGTACCGGAACCTGCTGTATATAGCCTCCATATTGACTCTGTACCGGAACCTGCTGTATATAGCCTCCATATTGACTCTGTACCGGAACCTGCTGTATATAGCCTCCATATTGACTCTGTACCGGAACCTGCTGTTTATAGCCTCCATATAGACTCTGTTCCGGAATCTGCTGTATAAAGCCTCCATATTGACTCTGTACTGGAATCTGCTGTATATAGCCTCCATATTGACTCTGTACCGGAACCTGCTGTATATAGCCTCCATATTGACTCTGTACCGGAACCTGCTGTATATAGCCTCCATATTGACTCTGTACCGGAACCTGCTGTATATAGCCTCCATATTGACTCTGTACCGGAACCTGCTGTATATAGCCTCCATATTGACTCTGTACCGAAATCTGCTGCGTATAGCCTCCATACTGACTCTGTACCGGAATCTGCTGCATATAGCCTCCATATTGACTCTGTACCGGAATCTGCTGTATACAGCCTCCATATTGACTCTGTACCTAAATCTGCTGCTGTATATAGCCTCCAAATAGACTCTGTACCGGAACCTGCTGTATATAGCTTCCATATTGACTCTGTACCGGAATCTGCTGCATATAGCCTCCATATTGACTCTGTATCGGAATCTGCTGCATATAGCCTCCATATTGACTCTGTACCTGAATTGCTGTATAAAGCCTCCATATTGACTCTGTACCGGAACCTGCTGTATATAGCCTCCATATTGACTCTGTACCGAAATCTGCTGTATATAGCCTCCATATTGACTCTGTACCGGAATCTGCTGCATATAGCCTCCATATTGACTCTGTACCGAAATCTGCTGCGTATAGCCTCCATATGGACTCTGTACCGGAATCTGCTGCATATAGCCTCCATATTGACTCTGTACTGGAACCTGCTGTATATAGCCTCCATATTGACTCTGTACCGGAACCTGCTGTATATAGCCTCCATATAGACTCTGTACCGGAATCTGCTGTATATAGCCTCCATATTGACTCTGTACCGGAATCTGCTGTATATAGCCTCCATATAGACTCTGTACCGGAATCTGCTGTATATAGCCTCCATATTGACTCTGTACCGGAATCTGCTGTTATAGCCTCCATATAGACTCTGTACCGGAATCTGCTGCATATAGCCTCCATATTGACTCTGTACCGGAACCTGCTGTATATAGCCTCCATATTGACTCTGTACCGGAATCTGCTGCATATAGCCTCCATATTGACTCTGTACCGGAATCTGCTGTATATAGCCTCCATATAGACTCTGTACCGGAATCTGCTGCATATAGCCTCCATATTGACTCTGTACCGGAATTGCTGTATATAGCCTCCATATTGACTCTGTACCGGAACCTGCTGTATATAGCCTCCATATTGACTCTGTACGGAACTTGCTTTATATAGCCTCCATATTGACTCTGTACTGGAACCTGCTGTATATAGCATCCATATAGACTCTGTTCCGGAATCTGCTGCATATAGCCTCCATATTGACTCTGTACCGGAATCTGCTGTATATAGCCTCCATATTGACTCTGTACCGAAATTTGCTGTATACAGCCTCCATATTGACTCTGTACCGGAATCTGCTGTATATAGCCTCCATATTGACTCTGTACCGGAATCTGCTGTATATAGCCTTCATATTGACTCTGTACCGGAACCTGCTGTATATAGCCTCCATATTGACTCTGTACCGGAACCTGCTGTATATAGCCTCCATATTGACTCTGTACCGGAACCTGCAGTATATAGCCTCCATATTGACTCTGTACTGGAACCTGCTGTCTATAGCCTCCATATAGACTCTGTACCGGAACCTGCTGTATATAGCCTCCATATTGACTCTGTACCGGAACCTGCTGTATATAGCCTCCATATAGACTCTGTACCGGAACCTGCTGTATATAGCCTCCATATTGACTCTGTACCGGAACTGCTGTATATAGCCTCCATATTGACTCTGTACCGAAATCTGCTGCTGTATATAGCCTCCATATTGACTCTGTACCTAAATCTGCTGCTGTATATAGCCTCCATATAGACTCTGTACCGGAACCTGCTGTATATAGCCTCCATATTGACTCTGTACCGGAATCTGCTGCATATAGCCTCCATATTGACTCTGTACCGGAATCTGCTGCATATAGCCTCCATATTGACTCTGTACCGAATTGCTGTATAAGCCTCCATATTGACTCTGTACCGGAACCTGCTGTATATAGCCTCCATATTGACTCTGTACCGGAACCTGCTGTATATAGCCTCCATATTGACTCTGTACCGAATCTGCTGCGTACAGCCTCCATATTGACTCTGTACCGGAATCTGCTGTATATAGCCTCCATTTGACTCTGTACCGGAACCTGCTGTATATAGCCTCCATATTGACTCTGTACCGGAACCTGCTGTATATAGCCTCCATTTAGACTCTGTACCGGAATCTGCTGTATATAGCCTCCATATTGACTCTGTACCGAACCTGCTGTATATAGCCTCCATATTGACTCTGTACCGGAATCTGCTGTATATAGCCTCCATATTGACTCTGTACCGGAACCTGCTGCTGTATAGCCTCCATATTGACTCTGTACCGGAACCTGCTGTATATAGCCTCCATATTGACTCTGTACCGGAACCTGCTGTATATAGCCTCCATATGACTCTGTACCGGAATCTGCTGTATATAGCCTCCATATTGACTCTGTACGGAATCTGCTGTATATAGCCTCCATATTGACTCTGTACCCTAATACCCAGGCGGAACCTGCTGTATATAGCCTCCATATTGACTCTGTACCGGAACCTGCTGTATATAGCCTCCATATTGACTCTGTACCGGACCTGCTGTATATAGCCTCCATATTGACTCTGTACCGGAACCTGCTGTATATAGCCTCCATATTGACTCTGTACCGGAACCTGCTGTATATAGCCTCCATATAGACTCTGTACCGGAACCTGCTGTATATAGCCTCCATATTGACTCTGTACCGGAATCTGCTGTATATAGCCTCCATATTGACTCTGTACCGGAACCTGCTGTATATAGCCTCCATATTGACTCTGTACCGGAACCTGCTGTATATAGCCTCCATATTGACTCTGTACCGGAATCTGCTGTAAAAGCCTCCATATTGACTCTGTACCGGAACCTGCTGTATATAGCCTCCATATTGACTCTGTACCGGAACCTGCTGTATATAGCCTCCATATTGACTCTGTACCGGAACCTGCTGTATATAGCCTCCATATTGACTCTGTACCGGAATCTGCTGTATATAGCCTCCATATTGACTCTGTACTGGAATCTGCTGTATATAGCCTCCATATTGACTCTGTACCGGACCTGCTGTATATAGCCTCCATATTGACTCTGTACCGGAACCTGCTGTATATAGCCTCCATATTGACTCTGTACCGGAACCTGCTGTATATAGCCTCCATATTGACTCTGTACCGGAACCTGCTGTATATATAGCCTCCATATTGACTCTGTACCGGAACCTGCTGTATATAGCCTCCATATAGACTCTGTACCGGAACCTGCTGTATATAGCCTCCATATAGACTCTGTACCGGAACCTGCTGTATATAGCCTCCATATAGACTCTGTACCGGAACCTGCTGTATATAGCCTCCATATAACTCTGTACAAGAACCTGCTGTATATAGCCTCCATATTGACTCTGTACCGAAATCTGCTGCGTATAGCCTCCATATTGACTCTGTACCGGAATCTGCTGCATATAGCCTCCATATTGACTCTGTACCGAAATCTGCTGCGTATAGCCTCCATATTGACTCTGTACCTAATCTGCTGTATATAGCCTCCATATAGACTCTGTACCGGAACCTGCTGTATATAGCCTCCATATTGACTCTGTACCGGATCTGCTGTATATAGCCTCCATATTGACTCTGTACCGGAATCTGCTGCATATAGCCTCCATATTGACTCTGTACCGGAATCTGCTGTATATAGCCTCCATATTGACTCTGTACCGGAACCTGCTGTATATAGCCTCCATATTGACTCTGTACCGGAATCTGCTGTATATAGCCTCCATATTGACTCTGTACCGGAATCTGCTGTATATAGCCTCCATATTGACTCTGTACGGAATCTGCTGTATATAGCCTCCATATGACTCTGTACCGGAACCTGCTGTATATAGCCTCCATATTGACTCTGTACCGGAACTGCTGTATATAGCCTCCATATTGACTCTGTACCGGAACCTGCTGTATATAGCCTCCATATTGACTCTGTACCGGAACCTGCTGTATATAGCCTCCATATAGACTCTGTACCGGAACCTGCTGTATATAGCCTCCATATTGACTCTTTACCGGAACCTGCTGTATATAGCCTCCATATAGACTCTGTACCGGAACCTGCTGTATATAGCCTCCATATTGACTCTGTACCGGAACCTGCTGTATATAGCCTCCATATTGACTCTGTACCGGAATCTGCTGTATATAGCCTCCATATTGACTCTGTACCGGACCTGCTGTATATAGCCTCCATATTGACTCTGTACCGGAACCTGCTGTATATAGCCTCCATATTGACTCTGTACCGGAATCTGCTGTATATAGCCTCCATATTGACTCTGTACCGGAACCTGCTGTATATAGCCTCCATATTGACTCTGTACCGGAACCTGCTGTATATAGCCTCCATATTGACTCTGTACCGGAACCTGCTGTATATAGCCTCCATATTGACTCTGTACCGGAACCTGCTGTATATAGCCTCCATATTGACTCTGTACCGGAACTGCTGTATATAGCCTCCATATTGACTCTGTACCGAAATCTGCTGTATATAGCCTCCATATTGACTCTGTACCTAAATCTGCTGTATATAGCCTCCATATAGACTCTGTACCGGAACCTGCTGTATATAGCCTCCATATTGACTCTGTACCGGAATCTGCTGCATATAGCCTCCATATTGACTCTGTACCGGAATCTGCTGCTATAGCCTCCATATTGACTCTGTACCTGAATCTGCTGTATATAGCCTCCATATTGACTCTGTACCGGAACCTGCTGTATATAGCCTCCATATTGACTCTGTACCGGACCTGCTGTATATAGCCTCCATATTGACTCTGTACCGGAACTGCTGTATAAGCCTCCATATTGACTCTGTACCGGAATCTGCTGCATATAGCCTCCATATTTGACTCTGTACCGAACCTGCTATATAGCCTCCATATTGACTCTGTACCGGAACCTGCTGTATATAGCCTCCATATTAGACTCTGTACCGGAATCTGCTGTAATAGCCTCCATATTGACTCTGTACCGGAACTGCTGTATATAGCCTCCATATTGACTCTGTACCGGAACCTGCTGTATATAGCCTCCATATTGACTCTGTACCGGAACCTGCTGTATATAGCCTCCATATTGACTCTGTACCGGAACCTGCTGCATATATAGCCTCCATATTGACTCTGTACCGGAACCTGCTGTATATAGCCTCCATATTGACTCTGTACCGGAACTGCTGTATATAGCCTCCATATTGACTCTGTACCGGAACCTGCTGTATATAGCCTCCATATGACTCTGTACCGGAATCTGCTGTATATAGCCTCCATATTGACTCTGTACCGGAATCTGCTGTATATAGCCTCCATATTGACTCTGTACCGGAACTTGCTGTATATAGCCTCCATATTGACTCTGTACCGGAACCTGCTGTATATAGCCTCCATATTGACTCTGTACCGGAATCTGCTGTATATAGCCTCCATATGACTCTGTACCGGAACCTGCTGTATATAGCCTCCATATTGACTCTGTACCGGAACCTGCTGTATATAGCCTCCATATTGACTCTGTACCGGAACCTGCTGTATATAGCCTCCATATAACTCTGTACCGGAACCTGCTGTATATAGCCTCCATATTGACTCTGTACCGGAATCTGCTGTATATAGCCTCCATATTGACTCTGTACCGGAATCTGCTGTAAAGCCTCCATATTGACTCTGTACTGGAATCTGCTGTATATAGCCTCCATATTGACTCTGTGTACCGGAACCTGCTGTATATAGCCTCCATATGACTCTGTACCTGTACCGGAACCTGCTGTATAAGCCTCCATATTGACTCTGTACCGGAATCCTGCTGTATATAGCCTCCATNCCTCCATATTGACCTCTGTACTGGAATCTGCTGTATATAGCCTCCATATTGACTCTGTACCGGAATCTGCTGTATATAGCCTCCATATTGACTCTGTACCGGAATCTGCTGTATATAGCCTCCATATTGACTCTGTACTGGAACCTGCTGTATATAGCCTCCATATTGACTCTGTACCGGAATCTGCTGTATATAGCCTCCATATTGACTCTGTACTGGAACCGGCTGTATATAGCCTCCATATTGACTCTGTACCGGAATCTGCTGCATATAGCCTCCATATTGACTCTGTACCGGAATCTGCTGTATATAGCCTCCATATTGACTCTGTACTGAATCTGCTGTATATAGCCTCCATATAGACTCTGTACCGGAACTGCTGATATAGCCTCCATATTGACTCTGTACCGGAATCTGCTGCATATAGCCTCCATATTGACTCTGTACCGGAATCTGCTGCATATAGCCTCCATATTGACTCTGTACCGAAATCTTCTGTATATAGCCTCCATATTGACTCTGTACATAAATCTGCTGCTGTATATAGCCTCCATATAGACTCTGTACCGAATCTGCTGTATATGCCTCCATATTGACTCTGTACGGAATCTGCTGCATATAGCCTCCATATTGACTCTGTACCGTAATCTGCTGCATATAGCCTCCATATTGACTCTGTACCGGAATCTGCTGTATATAGCCTCCATATTGACTCTGTACCGGAACCTGCTGTATATAGCCTCCATATGACTCTGTACCGGAATCTCTGCTGTATAGCAGCCTCCATATTGACTCTGTACCGGAATCTGCTGTATATAGCCTCCATATTGACTCTGTACCGGAATCTGCTGTATATAGCCTCCATATTGACTCTGTACCGGAACCTGCTGTATATAGCCTCCATATTGACTCTGTACCGGAACCTGCTGTATATAGCCTCCATATTGACTCTGTACCGGAACCTGCTGTATATAGCCTCCATATTGACTCTGTACCTGGAACTGCTGTATATAGCCTCCATATAGACTCTGTACCGGAACCTGCTGTATATAGCCTCCCATTGACTCTGTACCGGAACCTGCTGTATATAGCCTCCATATTACTCTGTACCGGAACCTGCTGTATAGCCTCCATATTGACTCTTGTACGGAACTTGCTGTATATAGCCTCCATATTGACTCTGTACCGGAATCTGCTGTGTATATAGCCTCCATATTGACTCTGTACCGGACCTGCTGTATATAGCCTCCATATTGACTCTGTACCGGAACCTGCTGTATATAGCCTCCATATTGACTCTGTACCGGAACCTGCTGTATATAGCCTCCATATTGACTCTGTACCGGACCTGCTGTCTATAGCCTCCATATAGACTCTGTACCGGAACCTGCTGTATATAGCCTCCATATTGACTCTTACCGCGAACCTGCTGTATATAGCCTCCATATAGACTCTGTACCGGAACCTGCTGTATATAGCCTCCATATTGACTCCTGTACCGGAAACTTGCTGTATATGGCCTCCATATTGACTCTGTACCGACATCTGCTGCTGTATATAGCCTCCATATTGACTCTGTACCTAAATCTGCTGCTGTATAGCCTCCAAATAGACTCTGTACCGGAACCTGCTGTATATAGCTTCCATATGACTCTGTACCGGAATCTGCTGCATATAGCCTCCATATTGACTTTGTATCGGAATCTGCTGCATATAGCCTCCATAGTGACTCTGTACCTGAATTTGCTGTAAAAAGCCTCCGTATTGATTCTGTACCGGAACCTGGTGTATATAGCCTCCATATTGACTCTGTACCGGAGCCTGCTGTATATAGCCTCCATATTGACTCTGTACCGAATCTGCTGCGTACAGCCTCCTACTGACTCTGTACCGGAATCTGCTGCATATAGCCTCCATATTGACTCTGTACCAGAACCGTGCTATATTAAAGCTTCCATATGACTCTGTACCGGAACCTGCTGTTTATAGCATCCATTTAGACTCTGTTCCGGAATCTGCTGTAAAAAGCCTCCATATTGACTCTGTACCGAACCTGCTGTATATAGCCTCCATATTGACTCTGTACCGGAACCTGCTGTATATAGCCTGCATATTGACTCAGTAACCGAACCTGCTGTATATAGCCTCCATATTGACTCTGTACCGGAACCTGCTGTAAAAAGCCTCCATATTGACTCTGTACCGGAACCTGCTGTATATAGCCTCCATATTGACTCTGTAACCGGAAACCTGCTGTATATAGCCTGCATATTGACTCTGTACCGGAACCTGCTGTTTATAGCATCCATATAGACTCTGTTCCGGAATCTGCTGTAAAAAGCCTCCATATTGACTCTGTACTGAATCTGCTGTAAAAAGCCTCCATATTGACTCTGTACCGGAACGTGCTGTATATAGCCTCCATATTGACTCAGTACCGGAACCTGCTGTATATAGCCTGCATATTGACTCTGTACCGGAACCAGCTGTATATAGCCTCCATATTGACTCTGTACCGGAACCTGCAGTATATAGCCTCCAGATATAGACTCTGTACCGGAACCTGGTGTATATAGCCTCCATATAGACTCTGTTCCGGAACCTGCTGTATATAGCCTCCATATAGACTCTGTTCCGGAACCTGCTGTATATAGCCTCCATATAGACTCTGTTCCGGAATCTGTCTGCATATAGCCTCCATATGGACTGTGTACCGGAATTTGCTCTAAAAACCCTCCATATTGACTCTATACTGGAACCTTGCTTGTATATAGCCTCCATATAGACTCTGTTCCGGAACCTGTTGTATAGAGCCTCCATATAGACTCTGTTGTACCTGTACCGGAACCTGGTGTATATAGCCTCCATATAGACTCTGTACCGGAACCTGCTGTATATAGCCTCCTATAAACTCTGTACAAGAACCTGCTGTATATAGTCTCCATATTGACTCGGTACCGACATCTGCTGCGTACAGCCTCCATACTGACTCTGTACCGAATCTGCGCATATAGCCTCCATATTGACTCTGTACCGAAATCTGCTGCGTACAGCCTCCATATTGACTCTGTACCTAATATGCTGCTGTATATAGCCCTCCAAATAGACTCTGTACCGGAACCTGCTGTATATAGCTTCCATATTGACCTCTGTACCGGAATCTGCTGCATATAGCCTCCATATAGACTCTGTACCGGAATCTGCTATATATAGCCTCCATATTGACTCTGTACCGGAAACTGCTGCATATAGCCTCCATATTGACTCTGTACCGGAAACTGCTGCATATAGCCTCCATATTGACTCTGTACTGGAATCTGCTGTATTTAACCTCCATATTGACTCTGTACCGGAACCTGCTGTATATAGCCTCCATATTTACTCTTGTACCGGAATCTTATGTACATAGCCTCCATATTGACTCTGTACTGGAATCTGCTGCATATAGCCTCCATATTGACTCTGTACTGGAATCTGCTGTATATAGCCTCCATATTTACTCTGTACCGGAATCTGCTGTATATAGCCTCCATATAGACTCTGTACCAGAACCTGCTGTATATAGCCTCCATATTGACTCTGTACCGGAACCTGCTGTAAAAAACCTCCATATTTGACTCTGTACCGGAACCTGCTGTATATAGCCTCCATATTGACTCTGTACCGGAACCTGCTGTATATAGCCTGCATATTGACTCTGTACCGGAACCTGCTGTTTATAGCATCCATATAGACTCTGTTCCGGAATCTGCTGTAAAAAGCCTCCATATTGACTCTGTACTGGAATCTGCTGTAAAAAGCCTCCATATTGACTCTGTACCGGAACCTGCTGTATATAGCCTCCATATTGACTCAGTACCGGAACCTGCTGTATATAGCCTGCATATTGACTCTGTACCGGAACCTGCTGTATATAGCCTCCATATTGACTCTGTACCGGAACCTGCTGTATATAGCCTCCATATTGACTCTGTACCGGAACCTGGTGTATATAGCCTCCATATAGACTCTGTTCCGGAACCTGCTGTATATAGCCTCCATATAGACTCTGTTCCGGAACCTGCTTTATATAGCCTCCATATAGACTCTGTACCGGAACCTATGTATATAGCCTCCATATAAACTCTGTACAAGAACCTGCTGTATATAGCCTCCATATTGACTCTGTACCGAAATCTGCTGCGTACAGCCTCCATACTGACTCTGTACCGGAATCTGCTGCATATAGCCTCCAAATTGACTCTGTACCGAAATCTGCTGCGTACAGCCTCCATACTGACTCTGTACCGGAATCTGCTGCATATAGCCTCCAAATTGACTCTGTACATAAATCTGCTGCTGTATATAGCCTCCAAATAGACTCTGTACCGGAACCTGCTGTATATAGCTTCCATATTGACTCTGTACCGGAATCTGCTGTATATAAGCCTCCATATTGACTCTGTTCCGGAATCTGCTGCATATAGCCTCCATATTGACTCTGTACCGGAATCTGCTGCATATAGCCTCCATATTGACTCTGTACCGGAACCTGCTGTATATAGCCTCCATATTGACTCTGTACCGGAACTTGCTGTATATAGCCTCCATATTGACTCTGTACCTAAATCTGCTGCTGTATATAGCCTCCAAATAGACTCTGTACCGGAACCTGCTGTATATAGCCTCCAAATTGACTCTGTACCGGAACCTGCTGTATTAAAGCCTCCATATTGACTCTGTACCGGAACCTGCAGTATATAGCCTCCATATTGACTCTGTACTGGAACCTGCTGTCTATAGCCTCCATATAGTCTCTGTACCGGAACCTGCTGTATATAGCCTCCATATTGACTCTTTACCGGAACCTGCTGTATATAGCCTCCATATAGACTCTGTACCGGAACCTGCTGTATATAGCCTCCATATTGACTCTGTACCGGAACTTGCTGTATATGGCCTCCCATATTGACTCTGTACCGAAATCTGCTGCTGTATATAGCCTCCATATTGACTCTGTACCTAAATCTGCTGCTGTATATAGCCTCCAAATAGACTCTGTACCGGAACCTGCTGTATATAGCTTCCATATTGACTCTGTACCGGAATCTGCTGCATATAGCCTCCATATTGACTTTGTATCGGAATCTGCTGCATATAGCCTCCATATTGACTCTGTACCTGAATTTGCTGTAAAAAGCCTCCGTATTGATTCTGTACCGGAACCTGGTGTATATAGCCTCCATATTGACTCTGTACCGGAGCCTGCTGTATATAGCCTCCATATTGACTCTGTACCGAAATCTGCTGCGTACAGCCTCCATACTGACTCTGTACCGGAATCTGCTGCATATAGCCTCCATATTGACTCTGTACCAGAACCTGCTATATTAAAGCTTCCATATTGACTCTGTACCGGAACCTGCTGTTTATAGCATCCATTTAGACTCTGTTCCGGAATCTGCTGTAAAAAGCCTCCATATTGACTCTGTACCGGAACCTGCTGTATATAGCCTCCATATTGACTCTGTACCGGAACCTGCTGTATATAGCCTGCATATTGACTCAGTACCGGAACCTGCTGTATATAGCCTCCATATTGACTCTGTACCGGAACCTGCTGTAAAAAGCCTCCATATTGACTCTGTACCGGAACCTGCTGTATATAGCCTCCATATTGACTCTGTACCGGAACCTGCTGTATATAGCCTGCATATTGACTCTGTACCGGAACCTGCTGTTTATAGCATCCATATAGACTCTGTTCCGGAATCTGCTGTAAAAAGCCTCCATATTGACTCTGTACTGGAATCTGCTGTAAAAAGCCTCCATATTGACTCTGTACCGGAACCTGCTGTATATAGCCTCCATATTGACTCAGTACCGGAACCTGCTGTATATAGCCTGCATATTGACTCTGTACCGGAACCAGCTGTATATAGCCTCCATATTGACTCTGTACCGGAACCTGCAGTATATAGCCTCCAGATATAGACTCTGTACCGGAACCTGGTGTATATAGCCTCCATATAGACTCTGTTCCGGAACCTGCTGTATATAGCCTCCATATAGACTCTGTTCCGGAACCTGCTGTATATAGCCTCCATATAGACTCTGTTCCGGAATCTGCTGCATATAGCCTCCATATGGACTGTGTACCGGAATTTGCTCTAAAAACCCTCCATATTGACTCTATACTGGAACCTGCTGTATATAGCCTCCATATAGACTCTGTTCCGGAACCTGTTGTATAGAGCCTCCATATAGACTCTGTACCTGTACCGGAACCTGGTGTATATAGCCTCCATATAGACTCTGTACCGGAACCTGCTGTATATAGCCTCCATATAAACTCTGTACAAGAACCTGCTGTATATAGTCTCCATATTGACTCTGTACCGAAATCTGCTGCGTACAGCCTCCATACTGACTCTGTACCGGAATCTGCTGCATATAGCCTCCATATTGACTCTGTACCGAAATCTGCTGCGTACAGCCTCCATATTGACTCTGTACCTAAATCTGCTGCTGTATATAGCCTCCAAATAGACTCTGTACCGGAACCTGCTGTATATAGCTTCCATATTGACTCTGTACCGGAATCTGCTGCATATAGCCTCCATATAGACTCTGTACCGGAATCTGCTATATATAGCCTCCATATTGACTCTGTACCGGAAACTGCTGCATATAGCCTCCATATTGACTCTGTACCGGAAACTGCTGCATATAGCCTCCATATTGACTCTGTACTGGAATCTGCTGTATTTAACCTCCATATTGACTCTGTACCGGAACCTGCTGTATATAGCCTCCATATTTACTCTGTACCGGAATCTTATGTACATAGCCTCCATATTGACTCTGTACTGGAATCTGCTGCATATAGCCTCCATATTGACTCTGTACTGGAATCTGCTGTATATAGCCTCCATATTTACTCTGTACCGGAATCTGCTGTATATAGCCTCCATATAGACTCTGTACCAGAACCTGCTGTATATAGCCTCCATATTGACTCTGTACCGGAACCTGCTGTAAAAAACCTCCATATTGACTCTGTACCGGAACCTGCTGTATATAGCCTCCATATTGACTCTGTACCGGAACCTGCTGTATATAGCCTGCACATTGACTCTGTACCGGAACCTGCTGTTTATAGCATCCATATAGACTCTGTTCCGGAATCTGCTGTAAAAAGCCTCCATATTGACTCTGTACTGGAATCTGCTGTAAAAAGCCTCCATATTGACTCTGTACCGGAACCTGCTGTATATAGCCTCCATATTGACTCAGTACCGGAACCTGCTGTATATAGCCTGCATATTGACTCTGTACCGGAACCTGCTGTATATAGCCTCCATATTGACTCTGTACCGGAACCTGCTGTATATAGCCTCCATATTGACTCTGTACCGGAACCTGGTGTATATAGCCTCCATATAGACTCTGTTCCGGAACCTGCTGTATATAGCCTCCATATAGACTCTGTTCCGGAACCTGCTTTATATAGCCTCCATATAGACTCTGTACCGGAACCTATGTATATAGCCTCCATATAAACTCTGTACAAGAACCTGCTGTATATAGCCTCCATATTGACTCTGTACCGAAATCTGCTGCGTACAGCCTCCATACTGACTCTGTACCGGAATCTGCTGCATATAGCCTCCAAATTGACTCTGTACCGAAATCTGCTGCGTACAGCCTCCATACTGACTCTGTACCGGAATCTGCTGCATATAGCCTCCAAATTGACTCTGTACATAAATCTGCTGCTGTATATAGCCTCCAAATAGACTCTGTACCGGAACCTGCTGTATATAGCTTCCATATTGACTCTGTACCGGAATCTGCTGTATATAAGCCTCCATATTGACTCTGTTCCGGAATCTGCTGCATATAGCCTCCATATTGACTCTGTACCGGAATCTGCTGCATATAGCCTCCATATTGACTCTGTACCGGAACCTGCTGTATATAGCCTCCATATTGACTCTGTACCGGAACTTGCTGTATATAGCCTCCATATTGACTCTGTACCTAAATCTGCTGCTGTATATAGCCTCCAAATAGACTCTGTACCGGAACCTGCTGTATATAGCCTCCAAATTGACTCTGTACCGGAACCTGCTGTATTAAAGCCTCCATATTGACTCTGTACCGGAACCTGCAGTATATAGCCTCCATATTGACTCTGTACTGGAACCTGCTGTCTATAGCCTCCATATAGTCTCTGTACCGGAACCTGCTGTATATAGCCTCCATATTGACTCTTTACCGGAACCTGCTGTATATAGCCTCCATATAGACTCTGTACCGGAACCTGCTGTATATAGCCTCCATATTGACTCTGTACCGGAACTTGCTGTATATGGCCTCCATATTGACTCTGTACCGAAATCTGCTGCTGTATATAGCCTCCATATTGACTCTGTACCTAAATCTGCTGCTGTATATAGCCTCCAAATAGACTCTGTACCGGAACCTGCTGTATATAGCTTCCATATTGACTCTGTACCGGAATCTGCTGCATATAGCCTCCATATTGACTTTGTATCGGAATCTGCTGCATATAGCCTCCATATTGACTCTGTACCTGAATTTGCTGTAAAAAGCCTCCGTATTGATTCTGTACCGGAACCTGGTGTATATAGCCTCCATATTGACTCTGTACCGGAGCCTGCTGTATATAGCCTCCATATTGACTCTGTACCGAAATCTGCTGCGTACAGCCTCCATACTGACTCTGTACCGGAATCTGCTGCATATAGCCTCCATATTGACTCTGTACCAGAACCTGCTATATTAAAGCTTCCATATTGACTCTGTACCGGAACCTGCTGTTTATAGCATCCATTTAGACTCTGTTCCGGAATCTGCTGTAAAAAGCCTCCATATTGACTCTGTACCGGAACCTGCTGTATATAGCCTCCATATTGACTCTGTACCGGAACCTGCTGTATATAGCCTGCATATTGACTCAGTACCGGAACCTGCTGTATATAGCCTCCATATTGACTCTGTACCGGAACCTGCTGTAAAAAGCCTCCATATTGACTCTGTACCGGAACCTGCTGTATATAGCCTCCATATTGACTCTGTACCGGAACCTGCTGTATATAGCCTGCATATTGACTCTGTACCGGAACCTGCTGTTTATAGCATCCATATAGACTCTGTTCCGGAATCTGCTGTAAAAAGCCTCCATATTGACTCTGTACTGGAATCTGCTGTAAAAAGCCTCCATATTGACTCTGTACCGGAACCTGCTGTATATAGCCTCCATATTGACTCAGTACCGGAACCTGCTGTATATAGCCTGCATATTGACTCTGTACCGGAACCAGCTGTATATAGCCTCCATATTGACTCTGTACCGGAACCTGCAGTATATAGCCTCCAGATATAGACTCTGTACCGGAACCTGGTGTATATAGCCTCCATATAGACTCTGTTCCGGAACCTGCTGTATATAGCCTCCATATAGACTCTGTTCCGGAACCTGCTGTATATAGCCTCCATATAGACTCTGTACCTGAACCTGCTATATAGCCTCCATATAAACTCTGTACAAGAACCTGCTGTATATAGCCTCCATATTGACTCTGTACCGAAATCTGCTGCGTACAGCCTCCATACTGACTCTGTACCGGAATCTGCTGCATATAGCCTCCAAATTGACTCTGTACCGAAATCTGCTGCGTACAGCCTCCATATTGACTATGTACATAAATCTGCTGCTGTATATAGCCTCCAAATAGACTCTGTACCGGAACCTGCTGTATATAGCTTCCATATTGACTCTGTACCGGAATCTGCTGTATATAAGCCTCCATATTGACTCTGTTCCGGAATCTGCTGCATATAGCCTCCATATTGACTCTGTACCGGAATCTGCTGCATATAGCCTCCATATTGACTCTGTACCGGAACCTGCTGTATATAGCCTCCATATAGACTCTGTTCCGGAATCTGCTGCATATAGCCTCCATATGGACTGTGTACCGGAATTTGCTCTAAAAACCCTCCATATTGACTCTATACTGGAACCTGCTGTATATAGCCTCCATATAGACTCTGTTCCGGAACCTGTTGTATAGAGCCTCCATATAGACTCTGTACCTGTACCGGAACCTGGTGTATATAGCCTCCATATAGACTCTGTACCGGAACCTGCTGTATATAGCCTCCATATAAACTCTGTACAAGAACCTGCTGTATATAGTCTCCATATTGACTCTGTACCGAAATCTGCTGCGTACAGCCTCCATACTGACTCTGTACCGGAATCTGCTGCATATAGCCTCCATATTGACTCTGTACCGAAATCTGCTGCGTACAGCCTCCATATTGACTCTGTACCTAAATCTGCTGCTGTATATAGCCTCCAAATAGACTCTGTACCGGAACCTGCTGTATATAGCTTCCATATTGACTCTGTACCGGAATCTGCTGCATATAGCCTCCATATTGACTCTGTACCGGAATCTGCTATATATAGCCTCCATATTGACTCTGTACCGGAAACTGCTGCATATAGCCTCCATATTGACTCTGTACCGGAAACTGCTGCATATAGCCTCCATATTGACTCTGTACTGGAATCTGCTGTATTTAACCTCCATATTGACTCTGTACCGGAACCTGCTGTATATAGCCTCCATATTTACTCTGTACCGGAATCTTATGTACATAGCCTCCATATTGACTCTGTACTGGAATCTGCTGCATATAGCCTCCATATTGACTCTGTACTGGAATATGCTGTATATAGCCTCCATATTTACTCTGTACCGGAATCTGCTGTATATAGCCTCCATATAGACTCTGTACCAGAACCTGCTGTATATAGCCTCCATATTGACTCTGTACCGGAACCTGCTGTAAAAAACCTCCATATTGACTCTGTACCGGAACCTGCTGTATATAGCCTCCATATTGACTCTGTACCGGAACCTGCTGTATATAGCCTGCATATTGACTCTGTACCGGAACCTGCTGTTTATAGCATCCATATAGACTCTGTTCCGGAATCTGCTGTAAAAAGCCTCCATATTGACTCAGTACCGGAACCTGCTGTATATAGCCTGCATATTGACTCTGTACCGGAACCAGCTGTATATAGCCTCCATATTGACTCTGTACCGGAACCTGCAGTATATAGCCTCCAGATATAGACTCTGTACCGGAACCTGGTGTATATAGCCTCCATATAGACTCTGTTCCGGAACCTGCTGTATATAGCCTCCATATAGACTCTGTTCCGGAACCTGCTGTATATAGCCTCCATATAGACTCTGTACCGGAACCTGCTATATAGCCTCCATATAAACTCTGTACAAGAACCTGCTGTATATAGCCTCCATATTGACTCTGTACCGAAATCTGCTGCGTACAGCCTCCATACTGACTATGTACCGGAATCTGCTGCATATAGCCTCCAAATTGACTCTGTACCGAAATCTGCTGCGTACAGCCTCCATATTGACTCTGTACATAAATCTGCTGCTGTATATAGCCTCCAAATAGACTCTGTACCGGAACCTGCTGTATATAGCTTCCATATTGACTCTGTACCGGAATCTGCTGTATATAAGCCTCCATATTGACTCTGTTCCGGAATCTGCTGCATATAGCCTCCATATTGACTCTGTACCGGAATCTGCTGCATATAGCCTCCATATTGACTCTGTACCGGAACCTGCTGTATATAGCCTCCATATAGACTCTGTTCCGGAATCTGCTGCATATAGCCTCCATATGGACTGTGTACCGGAATTTGCTCTAAAAACCCTCCATATTGACTCTATACTGGAACCTGCAGTATATAGCCTCCATATAGACTCTGTTCCGGAACCTGTTGTATAGAGCCTCCATATAGACTCTGTACCTGTACCGGAACCTGGTGTATATAGCCTCCATATAGACTCTGTACCGGAACCTGCTGTATATAGCCTCCATATAAACTCTGTACAAGAACCTGCTGTATATAGTCTCCATATTGACTCTGTACCGAAATCTGCTGCGTACAGCCTCCATACTGACTCTGTACCGGAATCTGCTGCATATAGCCTCCATATTGACTCTGTACCGAAATCTGCTGCGTACAGCCTCCATATTGACTCTGTACCTAAATCTGCTGCTGTATATAGCCTCCAAATAGACTCTGTACCGGAACCTGCTGTATATAGCTTCCATATTGACTCTGTACCGGAATCTGCTGCATATAGCCTCCATATAGACTCTGTACCGGAATCTGCTATATATAGCCTCCATATTGACTCTGTACCGGAAACTGCTGCATATAGCCTCCATATTGACTCTGTACCGGAAACTGCTGCATATAGCCTCCATATTGACTCTGTACTGGAATCTGCTGTATTTAACCTCCATATTGACTCTGTACCGGAACCTGCTGTATATAGCCTCCATATTTACTCTGTACCGGAATCTTATGTACATAGCCTCCATATTGACTCTGTACTGGAATCTGCTGCATATAGCCTCCATATTGACTCTGTACTGGAATCTGCTGTATATAGCCTCCATATTTACTCTGTACCGGAATCTGCTGTATATAGCCTCCATATAGACTCTGTACCAGAACCTGCTGTATATAGCCTCCATATTGACTCTGTACCGGAACCTGCTGTAAAAAACCTCCATATTGACTCTGTACCGGAACCTGCTGTATATAGCCTCCATATTGACTCTGTACCGGAACCTGCTGTATATAGCCTGCATATTGACTCTGTACCGGAACCTGCTGTTTATAGCATCCATATAGACTCTGTTCCGGAATCTGCTGTAAAAAGCCTCCATATTGACTCTGTACTGGAATCTGCTGTAAAAAGCCTCCATATTGACTCTGTACCGGAACCTGCTGTATATAGCCTCCATATTGACTCAGTACCGGAACCTGCTGTATATAGCCTGCATATTGACTCTGTACCGGAACCTGCTGTATATAGCCTCCATATTGACTCTGTACCGGAACCTGCTGTATATAGCCTCCATATTGA
This sequence comes from Oncorhynchus kisutch, assembly GCF_002021735.2. NCBI lineage: Eukaryota > Metazoa > Chordata > Actinopteri > Salmoniformes > Salmonidae > Oncorhynchus > Oncorhynchus kisutch. The sequence goes on from NC_034183.2 coordinate 68,746,702, forward strand.
CTCTGTACCGGAACCTGGTGTATATAGCCTCCATATAGACTCTGTTCCGGAACCTGCTGTATATAGCCTCCATATAGACTCTGTTCCGGAACCTGCTGTATATAGCCTCCATATAGACTCTGTACCGGAACCTATGTATATAGCCTCCATATAAACTCTGTACAAGAACCTGCTGTATATAGCCTCCATATTGACTCTGTACCGAAATCTGCTGCGTACAGCCTCCATACTGACTCTGTACCGGAATCTGCTGCATATAGCCTCCAAATTGACTCTGTACCGAAATCTGCTGCGTACAGCCTCCATACTGACTCTGTACCGGAATCTGCTGCATATAGCCTCCAAATTGACTCTGTACATAAATCTGCTGCTGTATATAGCCTCCAAATAGACTCTGTACCGGAACCTGCTGTATATAGCTTCCATATTGACTCTGTACCGGAATCTGCTGTATATAAGCCTCCATATTGACTCTGTTCCGGAATCTGCTGCATATAGCCTCCATATTGACTCTGTACCGGAATCTGCTGCATATAGCCTCCATATTGACTCTGTACCGGAACCTGCTGTATATAGCCTCCATATAGACTCTGTTCCGGAATCTGCTGCATATAGCCTCCATATGGACTGTGTACCGGAATTTGCTCTAAAAACCCTCCATATTGACTCTATACTGGAACCTGCTGTATATAGCATCCATATAGACTCTGTTCCGGAACCTGTTGTATAGAGCCTCCATATAGACTCTGTACCTGTACCGGAACCTGGTGTATATAGCCTCCATATAGACTCTGTACCGGAACCTGCTGTATATAGCCTCCATATAAACTCTGTACAAGAACCTGCTGTATATAGCCTCCATATTGACTCTGTACCGAAATCTGCTGCGTACAGCCTCCATACTGACTCTGTACCGGAATCTGCTGCATATAGCCTCCATATTGACTCTGTACCGAAATCTGCTGCGTACAGCCTCCATATTGACTCTGTACCTAAATCTGCTGCTGTATATAGCCTCCAAATAGACTCTGTACCGGAACCTGCTGTATATAGCTTCCATATTGACTCTGTACCGGAATCTGCTGCATATAGCCTCCATATAGACTCTGTACCGGAATCTGCTATATATAGCCTCCATATTGACTCTGTACCGGAAACTGCTGCATATAGCCTCCATATTGACTCTGTACCGGAAACTGCTGCATATAGCCTCCATATTGACTCTGTACTGGAATCTGCTGTATTTAACCTCCATATTGACTCTGTACTGGAATCTGCTGCATATAGCCTCCATATTGACTCTGTACTGGAATCTGCTGTATATAGCCTCCATATTTACTCAGTACCGGAACCTGCTGTATATAGCCTCCATATTGACTCTGTACCGGAACCTGCTGTAAAAAGCCTCCATATTGACTCTGTACCGGAACCTGCTGTATATAGCCTCCATATTGACTCTGTACCGGAACCTGCTGTATATAGCCTGCATATTGACTCTGTACCGGAACCTGCTGTTTATAGCATCCATATAGACTCTGTTCCGGAATCTGCTGTAAAAAGCCTCCATATTGACTCTGTACTGGAATCTGCTGTAAAAAGCCTCCATATTGACTCTGTACCGGAACCTGCTGTATATAGCCTCCATATTGACTCAGTACCGGAACCTGCTGTATATAGCCTGCATATTGACTCTGTACCGGAACCAGCTGTATATAGCCTCCATATTGACTCTGTACCGGAACCTGCAGTATATAGCCTCCAGATATAGACTCTGTACCGGAACCTGGTGTATATAGCCTCCATATAGACTCTGTTCCGGAACCTGCTGTATATAGCCTCCATATAGACTCTGTTCCGGAACCTGCTGTATATAGCCTCCATATAGACTCTGTACCTGAACCTGCTATATAGCCTCCATATAAACTCTGTACAAGAACCTGCTGTATATAGCCTCCATATTGACTCTGTACCGAAATCTGCTGCGTACAGCCTCCATACTGACTCTGTACCGGAATCTGCTGCATATAGCCTCCAAATTGACTCTGTACCGAAATCTGCTGCGTACAGCCTCCATATTGACTATGTACATAAATCTGCTGCTGTATATAGCCTCCAAATAGACTCTGTACCGGAACCTGCTGTATATAGCTTCCATATTGACTCTGTACCGGAATCTGCTGTATATAAGCCTCCATATTGACTCTGTTCCGGAATCTGCTGCATATAGCCTCCATATTGACTCTGTACCGGAATCTGCTGCATATAGCCTCCATATTGACTCTGTACCGGAACCTGCTGTATATAGCCTCCATATAGACTCTGTTCCGGAATCTGCTGCATATAGCCTCCATATGGACTGTGTACCGGAATTTGCTCTAAAAACCCTCCATATTGACTCTATACTGGAACCTGCTGTATATAGCCTCCATATAGACTCTGTTCCGGAACCTGTTGTATAGAGCCTCCATATAGACTCTGTACCTGTACCGGAACCTGGTGTATATAGCCTCCATATAGACTCTGTACCGGAACCTGCTGTATATAGCCTCCATATAAACTCTGTACAAGAACCTGCTGTATATAGTCTCCATATTGACTCTGTACCGAAATCTGCTGCGTACAGCCTCCATACTGACTCTGTACCGGAATCTGCTGCATATAGCCTCCATATTGACTCTGTACCGAAATCTGCTGCGTACAGCCTCCATATTGACTCTGTACCTAAATCTGCTGCTGTATATAGCCTCCAAATAGACTCTGTACCGGAACCTGCTGTATATAGCTTCCATATTGACTCTGTACCGGAATCTGCTGCATATAGCCTCCATATTGACTCTGTACCGGAATCTGCTATATATAGCCTCCATATTGACTCTGTACCGGAAACTGCTGCATATAGCCTCCATATTGACTCTGTACCGGAAACTGCTGCATATAGCCTCCATATTGACTCTGTACTGGAATCTGCTGTATTTAACCTCCATATTGACTCTGTACCGGAACCTGCTGTATATAGCCTCCATATTTACTCTGTACCGGAATCTTATGTACATAGCCTCCATATTGACTCTGTACTGGAATCTGCTGCATATAGCCTCCATATTGACTCTGTACTGGAATATGCTGTATATAGCCTCCATATTTACTCTGTACCGGAATCTGCTGTATATAGCCTCCATATAGACTCTGTACCAGAACCTGCTGTATATAGCCTCCATATTGACTCTGTACCGGAACCTGCTGTAAAAAACCTCCATATTGACTCTGTACCGGAACCTGCTGTATATAGCCTCCATATTGACTCTGTACCGGAACCTGCTGTATATAGCCTGCATATTGACTCTGTACCGGAACCTGCTGTTTATAGCATCCATATAGACTCTGTTCCGGAATCTGCTGTAAAAAGCCTCCATATTGACTCAGTACCGGAACCTGCTGTATATAGCCTGCATATTGACTCTGTACCGGAACCAGCTGTATATAGCCTCCATATTGACTCTGTACCGGAACCTGCAGTATATAGCCTCCAGATATAGACTCTGTACCGGAACCTGGTGTATATAGCCTCCATATAGACTCTGTTCCGGAACCTGCTGTATATAGCCTCCATATAGACTCTGTTCCGGAACCTGCTGTATATAGCCTCCATATAGACTCTGTACCGGAACCTGCTATATAGCCTCCATATAAACTCTGTACAAGAACCTGCTGTATATAGCCTCCATATTGACTCTGTACCGAAATCTGCTGCGTACAGCCTCCATACTGACTATGTACCGGAATCTGCTGCATATAGCCTCCAAATTGACTCTGTACCGAAATCTGCTGCGTACAGCCTCCATATTGACTCTGTACATAAATCTGCTGCTGTATATAGCCTCCAAATAGACTCTGTACCGGAACCTGCTGTATATAGCTTCCATATTGACTCTGTACCGGAATCTGCTGTATATAAGCCTCCATATTGACTCTGTTCCGGAATCTGCTGCATATAGCCTCCATATTGACTCTGTACCGGAATCTGCTGCATATAGCCTCCATATTGACTCTGTACCGGAACCTGCTGTATATAGCCTCCATATAGACTCTGTTCCGGAATCTGCTGCATATAGCCTCCATATGGACTGTGTACCGGAATTTGCTCTAAAAACCCTCCATATTGACTCTATACTGGAACCTGCAGTATATAGCCTCCATATAGACTCTGTTCCGGAACCTGTTGTATAGAGCCTCCATATAGACTCTGTACCTGTACCGGAACCTGGTGTATATAGCCTCCATATAGACTCTGTACCGGAACCTGCTGTATATAGCCTCCATATAAACTCTGTACAAGAACCTGCTGTATATAGTCTCCATATTGACTCTGTACCGAAATCTGCTGCGTACAGCCTCCATACTGACTCTGTACCGGAATCTGCTGCATATAGCCTCCATATTGACTCTGTACCGAAATCTGCTGCGTACAGCCTCCATATTGACTCTGTACCTAAATCTGCTGCTGTATATAGCCTCCAAATAGACTCTGTACCGGAACCTGCTGTATATAGCTTCCATATTGACTCTGTACCGGAATCTGCTGCATATAGCCTCCATATAGACTCTGTACCGGAATCTGCTATATATAGCCTCCATATTGACTCTGTACCGGAAACTGCTGCATATAGCCTCCATATTGACTCTGTACCGGAAACTGCTGCATATAGCCTCCATATTGACTCTGTACTGGAATCTGCTGTATTTAACCTCCATATTGACTCTGTACCGGAACCTGCTGTATATAGCCTCCATATTTACTCTGTACCGGAATCTTATGTACATAGCCTCCATATTGACTCTGTACTGGAATCTGCTGCATATAGCCTCCATATTGACTCTGTACTGGAATCTGCTGTATATAGCCTCCATATTTACTCTGTACCGGAATCTGCTGTATATAGCCTCCATATAGACTCTGTACCAGAACCTGCTGTATATAGCCTCCATATTGACTCTGTACCGGAACCTGCTGTAAAAAACCTCCATATTGACTCTGTACCGGAACCTGCTGTATATAGCCTCCATATTGACTCTGTACCGGAACCTGCTGTATATAGCCTGCATATTGACTCTGTACCGGAACCTGCTGTTTATAGCATCCATATAGACTCTGTTCCGGAATCTGCTGTAAAAAGCCTCCATATTGACTCTGTACTGGAATCTGCTGTAAAAAGCCTCCATATTGACTCTGTACCGGAACCTGCTGTATATAGCCTCCATATTGACTCAGTACCGGAACCTGCTGTATATAGCCTGCATATTGACTCTGTACCGGAACCTGCTGTATATAGCCTCCATATTGACTCTGTACCGGAACCTGCTGTATATAGCCTCCATATTGACTCTGTACCGGAACCTGGTGTATATAGCCTCCATATAGACTCTGTTCCGGAACCTGCTGTATATAGCCTCCATATAGACTCTGTTCCGGAACCTGCTGTATATAGCCTCCATATAGACTCTGTACCGGAACCTATGTATATAGCCTCCATATAAACTCTGTACAAGAACCTGCTGTATATAGCCTCCATATTGACTCTGTACCGAAATCTGCTGCGTACAGCCTCCATACTGACTCTGTACCGGAATCTGCTGCATATAGCCTCCAAATTGACTCTGTACCGAAATCTGCTGCGTACAGCCTCCATACTGACTCTGTACCGGAATCTGCTGCATATAGCCTCCAAATTGACTCTGTACATAAATCTGCTGCTGTATATAGCCTCCAAATAGACTCTGTACCGGAACCTGCTGTATATAGCTTCCATATTGACTCTGTACCGGAATCTGCTGTATATAAGCCTCCATATTGACTCTGTTCCGGAATCTGCTGCATATAGCCTCCATATTGACTCTGTACCGGAATCTGCTGCATATAGCCTCCATATTGACTCTGTACCGGAACCTGCTGTATATAGCCTCCATATAGACTCTGTTCCGGAATCTGCTGCATATAGCCTCCATATGGACTGTGTACCGGAATTTGCTCTAAAAACCCTCCATATTGACTCTATACTGGAACCTGCTGTATATAGCATCCATATAGACTCTGTTCCGGAACCTGTTGTATAGAGCCTCCATATAGACTCTGTACCTGTACCGGAACCTGGTGTATATAGCCTCCATATAGACTCTGTACCGGAACCTGCTGTATATAGCCTCCATATAAACTCTGTACAAGAACCTGCTGTATATAGCCTCCATATTGACTCTGTACCGGAACCTGCTGTATATAGCCTCCATATTGACTCAGTACCGGAACCTGCTGTATATAGCCTGCATATTGACTCTGTACCGGAACCTGCTGTATATAGCCTCCATATTGACTCTGTACCGGAACCTGCTGTATATAGCCTCCATATTGACTCTGTACCGGAACCTGGTGTATATAGCCTCCATATAGACTCTGTTCCGGAACCTGCTGTATATAGCCTCCATATAGACTCTGTTCCGGAACCTGCTGTATATAGCCTCCATATAGACTCTGTACCGGAACCTATGTATATAGCCTCCATATAAACTCTGTACAAGAACCTGCTGTATATAGCCTCCATATTGACTCTGTACCGAAATCTGCTGCGTACAGCCTCCATACTGACTCTGTACCGGAATCTGCTGCATATAGCCTCCAAATTGACTCTGTACCGAAATCTGCTGCGTACAGCCTCCATACTGACTCTGTACCGGAATCTGCTGCATATAGCCTCCAAATTGACTCTGTACATAAATCTGCTGCTGTATATAGCCTCCAAATAGACTCTGTACCGGAACCTGCTGTATATAGCTTCCATATTGACTCTGTACCGGAATCTGCTGTATATAAGCCTCCATATTGACTCTGTTCCGGAATCTGCTGCATATAGCCTCCATATTGACTCTGTACCGGAATCTGCTGCATATAGCCTCCATATTGACTCTGTACCGGAACCTGCTGTATATAGCCTCCATATAGACTCTGTTCCGGAATCTGCTGCATATAGCCTCCATATGGACTGTGTACCGGAATTTGCTCTAAAAACCCTCCATATTGACTCTATACTGGAACCTGCTGTATATAGCATCCATATAGACTCTGTTCCGGAACCTGTTGTATAGAGCCTCCATATAGACTCTGTACCTGTACCGGAACCTGGTGTATATAGCCTCCATATAGACTCTGTACCGGAACCTGCTGTATATAGCCTCCATATAAACTCTGTACAAGAACCTGCTGTATATAGCCTCCATATTGACTCTGTACCGAAATCTGCTGCGTACAGCCTCCATACTGACTCTGTACCGGAATCTGCTGCATATAGCCTCCATATTGACTCTGTACCGAAATCTGCTGCGTACAGCCTCCATATTGACTCTGTACCTAAATCTGCTGCTGTATATAGCCTCCAAATAGACTCTGTACCGGAACCTGCTGTATATAGCTTCCATATTGACTCTGTACCGGAATCTGCTGCATATAGCCTCCATATAGACTCTGTACCGGAATCTGCTATATATAGCCTCCATATTGACTCTGTACCGGAAACTGCTGCATATAGCCTCCATATTGACTCTGTACCGGAAACTGCTGCATATAGCCTCCATATTGACTCTGTACTGGAATCTGCTGTATTTAACCTCCATATTGACTCTGTACTGGAATCTGCTGCATATAGCCTCCATATTGACTCTGTACTGGAATCTGCTGTATATAGCCTCCATATTTACTCTGTACCGGAATCTGCTGTATATAGCCTCCATATAGACTCTGTACCAAAACCTGCTGTATATAACCTCCATATCGACTCTGTTCCGGAACCTGCTGTATATAGCCTCCATATTGACTCTGTACCGGAACCTGCTGTATATAGCCTCCATATTTACTCTGTACCGGAATCTTATGTACATAGCCTCCATATTGACTCTGTACTGGAATCTGCTGCATATAGCCTCCATATTGACATCTGTACTGGAATCTGCTGTATATAGCCTCCATATTTACTCTGTACCGGAATCTGCTGTATATAGCCTCCATATAGACTCTGTACCAGAACCTGCTGTATATAGCCTCCATATCGACTCTGTTCCGGAACCTGCTGTATATAGCCTCCATATTGACTCTGTACCGGAACCTGCTGTATATAGCCTCCATATTAACTCTGTACCGGAATCTTATGTACATAGCCTCCATATTGACTCTGTACGGGAACCTGCTGTATATAGCCTCCATATAGACTCTGTACTGGAATCTGCTGTATATAGCCTCCATATAGACTCTGTACTGGAATCTGCTGTATATAGCCTCCATATTGACTCTGTACTGGAATCTGCTGCATATAGCCTCCATATAGACTCTGTACTGGAATCTGCTGTATATAGCCTCCATATTGACTCTGTACTGGAATCTGCTGTATATAGCCTCCATATTTACTCTGTACCGGAATCTTATGTACATAGCCTCCATATTGACTCTGTACGGGAACCTGCTGTATATAGCCTCCATATTGACTCTGTACTGGAATCTGCTGTATATAGCCTCCATATTTACTCTGTACCGGAATATTATGTACATAGCCTCCATATTGACTCTGTACGGGAACTTGCTGTATATAGCCTCCATGTTGACTCTGTACCGGAACCTGCTGTATATAGCCTCCATATTGACTCTGTACCGGAACCTGCTGTCTATAGCCTCCATATAGACTCTGTACCGGAACCTGCTGTATATAGCCTCCATATTGACTCTTTACCGGAACCTGCTGTATATAGCCTCCATATAGACTCTGTACCGGAACCTGCTGTATATAGCCTCCATATTGACTCTGTACCGGAACCTGCTGTATATGGCCTCCATATTGACTCTGTACCGAAATCTGCTGCTGTATATAGCCTCCATATTGACTCTGTACCTAAATCTGCTGCTGTATATAGCCTCCAAATAGACCCTGTACCGGAACCTGCTGTATATAGCTTCCATATTGACTCTGTACCGGAATCTGCTGCATATAGCCTCCATATTAACTTTGTACCGGAATCTGCTGCATATAGCCTCCATATTGACTCTGTACCTGAATTTGCTGTAAAAAGCCTCCGTATTGACTCTGTACCGGAACCTGGTGTATATAGCCTCCATATTGACTCTGTACCGGAGCCTGCTGTATATAGCCTCCATATTGACTCTGTACCGAAATCTGCTGCGTACAGCCTCCATACTGACTCTGTACCGGAATCTGCTGCATATAGCCTCCATATTGACTCTGTACCGAAATCTGCTGCGTACAGACTCCATATTGACTCTGTACCTAAATCTGCTGCTGTATATAGCCTCCAAATAGACTCTGTACCGGAACCTGCTGTATATAGCTTCCATATTGACTCTGTACCGGAATCTGCTGCATATAGCCTCCATATTGACTTTGTATCGGAATCTGCTGCATATAGCCTCCATATTGACTCTGTACCTGAATTTGCTGTAAAAAGCCTCCGTATTGACTCTGTACCGGAATCTGCTGCATATAGCCTCCATATTGACTCTGTACCGGAATCTGCTGTATATAGCCTCCATATAGACTCTGTTCCGGAATCTGCTGCATATAGCCTCCATATTGACTCTGTACCGGAACCTGCTGTATATAAGCCTCCATATTGACTCTGTACCGGAATCTGCTGCATATAGCCTCCATATTGACTCTGTACCGGAACCTGCTGTATATAGCCTCCATATAGACTCTGTTCCGGAATCTGCTGCATATAGCCTCCATATGGACTGTGTACCGGAATTTGCTCTAAAAACCCTCCATATTGACTCTATACTGGAACCTGCTGTAAAAAGCCTCCGTATTGACTCTGTACCGGAACCTGCTGTTTATAGCCTGCATATTGATTCTGTACCGGAATCTGCTGCATATAGCCTCCATATTGACTTTGTATCGGAATCTGCTGCATATAGCCTCCATATTGACTCTGTACCTGAATTTGCTGTAAAAAGCCTCCGTATTGATTCTGTACCGGAACCTGGTGTATATAGCCTCCATATTGACTCTGTACCGGAGCCTGCTGTATATAGCCTCCATATTGACTCTGTACCGAAATCTGCTGCGTACAGCCTCCATACTGACTCTGTACCGGAATCTGCTGCATATAGCCTCCATATTGACTCTGTACCTGAATTTGCTGTAAAAAGCCTCCGTATTGATTCTGTACCGGAACCTGGTGTATATAGCCTCCATATTGACTCTGTACCAGAACCTGCTATATTAAAGCTTCCATATTGACTCTGTACCGGAACCTGCTGTTTATAGCATCCATTTAGACTCTGTTCCGGAATCTGCTGTAAAAAGCCTCCATATTGACTCTGTACCGGAACCTGCTGTATATAGCCTCCATATTGACTCTGTACCGGAACCTGCTGTATATAGCCTGCATATTGACTCAGTAACCGGAACCTGCTGTATATAGCCTCCATATTGGACTCTGTACCGGAACCTGCTGTAAAAGCCTCCATATTGACTCTGTACTGGAATCTGCTGCATATAGCCTCCATATTGACTCTGTACTGGAATCTGCTGTATATAGCCTCCATATTTACTCTGTACCGGAATCTGCTGTATATAGCCTCCATATAGACTCTGTACCAAAACCTGCTGTATATAACCTCCATATCGACTCTGTTCCGGAACCTGCTGTATATAGCCTCCATATTGACTCTGTACCGGAACCTGCTGTATATAGCCTCCATATTTACTCTGTACGGAATCTTATGTACATAGCCTCCATGATGACTCTGTACTGGAATCTGCTGCATATAGCCTCCATATTGACATCTGTACTGGAATCTGCTGTATATAGCCTCCATATTTACTCTGTACCGGAATCTGCTGTATATAGCCTCCATATAGACTCTGTACCAGAACCTGCTGTATATAGCCTCCATATCGACTCTGTTCCGGAACCTGCTGTATATAGCCTCCATATTGACTCTGTACGGAACCTGCTGTATATAGCCTCCATATTAACTCTGTACCGGAATCTTATGTACATAGCCTCCATATTGACTCTGTACGGGAACCTGCTGTATATAGCCTCCATATAGACTCTGTACTGGAATCTGCTGTATATAGCCTCCATATAGACTCTGTACTGGAATCTGCTGTATATAGCCTCCATATTGACTCTGTACTGGAATCTGCTGCATATAGCCTCCATATAGACTCTGTACTGGAATCTGCTGTATATAGCCTCCATATTGACTCTGTACTGGAATCTGCTGTATATAGCCTCCATATTTACTCTGTACCGGAATCTTATGTACATAGCCTCCATATTGACTCTGTACGGGAACCTGCTGTATATAGCCTCCATATTGACTCTGTACTGGAATCTGCTGTATATAGCCTCCATATTTACTCTGTACCGGAATATTATGTACATAGCCTCCATATTGACTCTGTACGGGAACTTGCTGTATATAGCCTCCATGTTGACTCTGTACCGGAACCTGCTGTATATAGCCTCCATATTGACTCTGTACCGGAACCTGCTGTCTATAGCCTCCATATAGACTCTGTACCGGAACCTGCTGTATATAGCCTCCATATTGACTCTTTACCGGAACCTGCTGATATAGCCTCCATATAGACTCTGTACCGGAACCTGCTGTATATAGCCTCCATATTGACTCTGTACCGGAACCTGCTGTATATGGCCTCCATATTGACTCTGTACCGAAATCTGCTGCTGTATATAGCCTCCATATTGACTCTGTACCTAAATCTGCTGCTGTATATAGCCTCCAAATAGACCCTGTACCGGAACCTGCTGTATATAGCTTCCATATTGACTCTGTACCGGAATCTGCTGCATATAGCCTCCATATTAACTTTGTACCGGAATCTGCTGCATATAGCCTCCATATTGACTCTGTACCTGAATTTGCTGTAAAAAGCCTCCGTATTGACTCTGTACCGGAACCTGGTGTATATAGCCTCCATATTGACTCTGTACCGGAGCCTGCTGTATATAGCCTCCATATTGACTCTGTACCGAAATCTGCTGCGTACAGCCTCCATACTGACTCTGTACCGGAATCTGCTGCATATAGCCTCCATATTGACTCTGTACCGAAATCTGCTGCGTACAGACTCCATATTGACTCTGTACCTAAATCTGCTGCTGTATATAGCCTCCAAATAGGACTCTGTACCGGAACCTGCTGTATATAGCTTCCATATTGACTCTGTACCGGAATCTGCTGCATATAGCCTCCATATTGACTTTGTATCGGAATCTGCTGCATATAGCCTCCATATTGACTCTGTACCTGAATTTGCTGTAAAAAGCCTCCGTATTGACTCTGTACCGGAATCTGCTGCATATAGCCTCCATATTGACTCTGTACCGGAATCTGCTGTATATAGCCTCCATATAGACTCTGTTCCGGAATCTGCTGCATATAGCCTCCATATTGACTCTGTACCGGAACCTGCTGTATATAAGCCTCCATATTGACTCTGTACCGGAATCTGCTGCATATAGCCTCCATATTGACTCTGTACCGGAACCTGCTGTATATAGCCTCCATATAGACTCTGTTCCGGAATCTGCTGCATATAGCCTCCATATGGACTGTGTACCGGAATTTGCTCTAAAAACCCTCCATATTGACTCTATACTGGAACCTGCTGTAAAAAGCCTCCGTATTGACTCTGTACCCGGAACCTGCTGTTTATAGCCTGCATATTGATTCTGTACCGGAATCTGCTGCATATAGCCTCCATATTGACTTTGTATCGGAATCTGCTGCATATAGCCTCCATATTGACTCTGTACCTGAATTTGCTGTAAAAAGCCTCCGTATTGATTCTGTACCGGAACCTGGTGTATATAGCCTCCATATTGACTCTGTACCGGAGCCTGCTGTATATAGCCTCCATATTGACTCTGTACCGAAATCTGCTGCGTACAGCCTCCATACTGACTCTGTACCGGAATCTGCTGCATATAGCCTCCATATTGACTCTGTACCTGAATTTGCTGTAAAAAGCCTCCGTATTGATTCTGTACCGGAACCTGGTGTATATAGCCTCCATATTGACTCTGGTACCAGAACCTGCTATATTAAAGCTTCCATATTGACTCTGTACCGGAACCTGCTGTTTATAGCATCCATTTAGACTCTGTTCCGGAATCTGCTGTAAAAAGCCTCCAATTGACTCTGTACCGGAACCTGCTGTATATAGCCTCCATATTGACTCTGTACCGGAACCTGCTGTATATAGCCTCATATTGACTCAGTACCGGAACCTGCTGTATATAGCCTCCATATTGACTCTGTACCGGAACCTGCTGTAAAAAGCCTCCATATTGACTCTGTACCGGAAACCTGCTGTATATAGCCTCCATATTGACTCTGTACCGGAACCTGCTGTATATAGCCTGCATATTGACTCTGTACCGAACCTGCTGTTTATAGCATCCATATAGACTCTGTTCCGGAATCTGCTGTAAAAAGCCTCCATATTGACTCTGTACTGGAATCTGCTGTAAAAAGCCTCCATATTGACTCTGTACCGGAACCTGCTGTATATAGCCTCCATATTGACTTCAGTACCGGAACCTGCTGTATATAGCCTGCATATTGACTCTGTACCGGAACCAGCTGTATATAGCCTCCATATTGACTCTGTACCGGAACCTGCAGTATATAGCCTCCAGATATAGACTCTGTACCGGAACCTGGTGTATATAGCCTCCATATAGACTCTGTTCCGAACCTGCTGTATATAGCCTCCATATAGACTTCTGTTCCGGAACCTGCTGTACATAGCCTCCATATAGACTCTGTACCGGAACCTGCTATATAGCCTCCATATAAACTCTGTACAAGAACCTGCTGTATATAGCCTCCATATTGACTCTGTACCGAAATCTGCTGCGTACAGCCTCCATACTGACTCTGTACCGGAATCTGCTGCATATAGCCTCCAAATTGACTCTGTACCGAAATCTGCTGCGTACAGCCTCCATATTGACTCTGTACATAAATCTGCTGCTGTATATAGCCTCCAAATAGACTCTGTACCGGAACCTGCTGTATATAGCTTCCATATTGACTCTGTACCGGAATCTGCTGTATATAAGCCTCCATATTGACTCTGTTCCGGAATCTGCTGCATATAGCCTCCATATTGACTCTGTACCGGAATCTGCTGCATATAGCCTCCATATTGACTCTGTACCGGAACCTGCTGTATATAGCCTCCATATAGACTCTGTTCCGGAATCTGCTGCATATAGCCTCCATATGGACTGTGTACCCGGAATTTGCTCTAAAAACCCTCCATATTGACTCTATAACTGGAACCTGCTGTATATAGCCTCCATATAGACTCTGTTCCGGAACCTGTTGTATAGAGCCTCCATATAGACTCTGTACCTGTACCGGAAACCTGGTGTATATAGCCTCCATATAGACTCTGTACCGGAACCTGCTGTATATAGCCTCCATATAAACTCTGTACAAGAACCTGCTGTATATAGTCTCCATATTGACTCTGTACCAAAATCTGCTGCGTACAGCCTCCATACTGACTCTGTACCGGAATCTGCTGCATATAGCCTCCATATTGACTCTGTACCGAAATCTGCTGCGTACAGCCTCCATATTGACTCTGTACCTAAATCTGCTGCTGTATATAGCCTCCAAATAGACTCTGTACCGGAACCTGCTGTATATAGCTTCCATATTGACTCTGTACCGGAATCTGCTGCATATAGCCTCCATATAGACTCTGTACCGGAATCTGCTATATATAGCCTCCATATTGACTCTGTACCGGAAACTGCTGCATATAGCCTCCATATTGACTCTGTACCGGAAACTGCTGCATATAGCCTCCATATTGACTCTGTACTGGAATCTGCTGTATTTAACCTCCATATTGACTCTGTACCGGAACCTGCTGTATAGCCTCCATATTTACTCTGTACCGGAATCTTATGTACATAGCCTCCATATTGACTCTGTACTGGAATCTGCTGCATATAGCCTCCATATTGACTCTGTACTGGAATCTGCTGTATATAGCCTCCATATTTACTCTGTACCGGAATCTGCTGTATATAGCCTCCATATAGACTCTGTACCAGAACCTGCTGTATATAGCCTCCATATTGACTCTGTACCGGAACCTGCTGTAAAAAACCTCCATATTGACTCTGTACCGGAACCTGCTGTATATAGCCTCCATATTGACTCTGTACCGGAACCTGCTGTATATAGCCTGCATATTGACTCTGTACCGAACCTGCTGTTTATAGCATCCATATAGACTCTGTTCCGGAATCTGCTGTAAAAAGCCTCCATATTGACTCTGTACTGGAATCTGCTGTAAAAAGCCTCCATATTGACTCTGTACCGGAACCTGCTGTATATAGCCTCCATAGTGACTCAGTACCGGAACCTGCTGTATATAGCCTGCATATTGACTCTGTACCGGAACCTGCTGTATATAGCCTCCATATGGACTCTGTACCGGAACCTGCTGTATATAGCCTCCATATTGACTCTGTACCGGAACCTGGTGTATATAGCCTCCATATAGACTCTGTTCCGGAACCTGCTGTATATAGCCTCCATATAGACTCTGTTCCGGAACCTGCTGTATATAGCCTCCATATAGACTCTGTACCGGAACCTATGTATATAGCCTCCATATAAACTCTGTACAAGAACCTGCTGTATATAGCCTCCATATTGACTCTGTACCGAAATCTGCTGCGTACAGCCTCCATACTGACTCTGTACCGGAATCTGCTGCATATAGCCTCCAAATTGACTCTGTACCGAAATCTGCTGCGTACAGCCTCCATACTGACTCTGTACCGGAATCTGCTGCATATAGCCTCCAAATTGACTCGTACATAAATCTGCTGCTGTATATAGCCTCCAAATAGACTCTGTACCGGAACCCTGCTGTATATAGCTTCCATATTGACTCTGTACCGGAATCTGCTGTATATAAGCCTCCATATTGACTCTGTTCCGGAATCTGCTGCATATAGCCTCCAGATTGACTCTGTACCGGAATCTGCTGCATATAGCCTCCATATTGACTCTGTACCGGAACCTGCTGTATATAGCCTCCATATAGACTCTGTTCCGGAACCTGCTGTATATAGCCTCCATATAGACTCTGTACCGGAACCTGCTATATAGCCTCCATATAAACTCTGTACAAGAACCTGCTGTATATAGCCTCCATATTGACTCTGTACCGAAATCTGCTGCGTACAGCCTCCATACTGACTCTGTAACCGGAATCTGCTGCATATAGCCTCCAATTGACTCTGTACCGAATCTGCCTGCGTACAGCCTCCATATTGACTCTGTACATAAATCTGCTGCTGTATATAGCCTCCAAATAGACTCTGTACCGGAACCTGCTGTATATAGCTTCCATATTGACTCTGTACCGGAATCTGCTGTATATAAGCCTCCATATTGACTCTGTTCCGGAATCTGCTGCATAGAGCCTCCATATTGACTCTGTACCGGAATCTGCTGCATATAGCCTCCATATTGACTCTGTACCGGAACCTGCTGTATATAGCCTCCATATAGACTCTGTTCCGGAATCTGCTGCATATAGCCTCCATATGGACTGTGTACCGGAATTTGCTCTAAAAAACCCTCCATATTGACTCTATACTGGAACCTGCTGTATATAGCCTCCATATAGACTCTGTTCCGAACCTGTTGTATAGAGCCTCCATATAGACTCTGTACCTGTACCGGAACCTGGTGTATATAGCCTCCATATAGACTCTGTACCGGAACCTGCTGTATATAGCCTCCATAGAAACTCTGTACAAGAACCTGCTGTATATAGCCTCCATATTGACTCTGTACCGAATCTGCTGCGTACAGCCTCCATATTGACTCTGTACCTAAATCTGCTTCTGTATATAGCCTCCAAATAGACTCTGTAACCGGAACCTGCTGTATATAGCTTCCATATTGACTCTGTACCCGGAATCTGCTGCATATAGCCTCCATATAGACTCTGTACCGGAATCTGCTATATATAGCCTCCATATTGACTCTGTACCGGAAACTGCTGCATATAGCCTCCATATTGACTCTGTACCGGAAACTGCTGCATATAGCCTCCATATTGACTCTGTACTGGAATCTGCTGTATTTAACCTCATATTGACTCTGTACCGGAACCTGCTGTATATAGCCTCCATATTGACTCTGTACCGGAATCTGCTGTATATAGCCTCCATATTGACTCTGTACTGGAATCTGCTGCATATAGCCTCCATATTGACTCTGTACTGGAATCTGCTGTATATAGCCTCCATATTGACTCTGTACCGGAATCTGCTGTATATAGCCTCCATATAGACTCTGTACCAGAACCTGCTGTATATAGCCTCCATATTGACTCTGTACCGGAACCTGCTGTAATAGCCTCCATATTGACTCTGTACCGGAACCTGCTGTATATAGCCTCCATATTGACTCTGTACCGGAACCTGCTGTATATAGCCTCCATATTGACTCTGTACCGGAACCTGCTGTATATAGCCTCCATATAGACTCTGTACCGGAATCTGCTGTATATAGCCTCCATATTGACTCTGTACCGGAATCTGCTGTAAAAGCCTCCATATTGACTCTGTACCGGAACTGCTGTATATAGCCTCCATAATTGACGCTGTACCGGAACCTGCTTATTAGCCCTCATATTGACTCAGTACCGGAACTGCGTATATAGCCTGCATATTGACTCTGTACCGGAACCTGCTGTATATAGCCTCCATATTGACTCTGTACCGGAACCTGCTGTATATAGCCTCCATATTTACTCTGTACCGAACCTAGTGTAGATAGCCTCCATAGACTCTGTTCCGGAACCTGCTGTATATACCTCCATATAGACGCTGTTCCGGAACCTGCTGTATAGAGCCTCCATATAGACTCTGTACCGGAACCTATGTATATAGGCCTCCATATAAACTCTGTACAAGAACCTGCTGTAGATAGCCTCCATAGTGACTCTGTACCGAAATCTGCTGCGTACAGCCTCCATACTGACTCGTACCCGGAATCTGCTGCATATAGCCTCCAATTGACTCTGTACCGAAATCTGCTGCGTACAGCCTCCATACTGACTCTGTACCGGAATCTGCTGCTATAGCCTCCAATTGACTCTGTACATAAATCTGCTGCTGTATATAGCCTCCAAATAGACTCTGTACCGGAACCTGCTGTATATAGCTTCCATATTGACTCTGTACCGGAATCTGCTGTATATAAGCCTCCATATTGACTCTGTTCCGGAATCTGCTGCATATGCCTCCATATTGACTCTGTACCGGAATCTTGCTGCATATAGCCTCCATATTGACTCTGTACCGGAACCTGCTGTATATAGCCTCCATATAGACTCTGTTCCGGAATCTGCTGCATATAGCCTCCATATGGACTGTGTACCGGAATTTGCTCTAAAAACCCCCATATTGACTCTATACTGGAACCTGCTGTATATAGCAATCCATATAGACCTGTGCCGGAACCTGTTGTATAGGCCTCCATAGAGACTCTGTACCTGTACCGGAACCTGGTGTATATAGCCTCCATATAGACTCCTGTACCGGAACCTGCCTGTATATAGCCTCCATATAAACTCTGTACAAGAACCTGCTGTATATAGCCTCCATATTGGACCTCTGTACCGAAATCTGCTGCGTACAGCCTCCATACTGACTCTGTACCGGAATCTGCTGCATATAGCCTCCATATTGACTCTGTAACCGAAATCTGCTGCGTACAGCCTCCATATTGACTCTGTACCTAAATCTCTGCTGCGGTATATAGCCTCCAAATAGACTCTGTACCGGAACCTGCTGTATATAGCTTCCATTTGACTCTGTACCGGAATCTGCTGCATATAGCCTCCATATAGACTCTGTACCGGAATCTGCTATATATAGCCTCCATATTGACTCTGTACCGGAAACTGCTGCAATATAGCCTCCATATTGACTCTGTACCGGAAACTGCTGCATATAGCCTCCATATTGACTCTGTACTGGAATCTGCTGTATTTAACCTCATATTGACTCTGTACTGGAATCTGCTGCATATAGCCTCCATATTGACTCTGTACTGGAATCTGCTGTATATAGCCTCCATATTACTCTGTACCGAATCTGCTGTATATAGCCTCCATATAGACTCTGTACGCATAAACCTGCTGTATATAGCCTCCATATCGACTCAGTTCCGGAACCTGCTGTATATACCGCCATATTGACTCTGTACCGGAACCTCTGTATAATAGCCGTCCATATTTACTCTGTACCGGAATCTTATGTACATAGCCTCCATATTGACTCGTACTGGAATCTGCTGCATTGCCTCCATATTGACATCTGTACTGGAATCTGCTGTATATTAGCCTCCATAGTATTTAACTCTGTACCGGAATCTGCTGTAATTAGCCTCCATATAGACTCTGTACCAGAACCTCTGTATATAGCCTCCATATCGACTTCTGTTTCCGGAACTGCTGTATATAGCCTCCATATTGACTCTGTACCGGAACCTGCTGTATATAGCCTCCATATTAACTCTGACCGGAATCTTATGTACATAGCCTCCATATTGACTCTGTACGGGAACCTGCTGTATATAGCCTCCATATAGACTCTGTATGGAATCTGCTGTATATAGCCTCCATATAGACTCTGTACCGGAATCTGCTGTATATAGCCTCCATATTGACTCTGTACTGGAATCTGCTGTATATAGCCTCCATATAGACTCTGTACCGGAATCTGCTGTATATAGCCTCCATATTGACTCTGTACTGGAATCTGCTGTATATAGCCTCCATATTACTCTGTACCGGAATCTGCTGTATATAGCCTCCATATTGACTCTGTACGGAACCTGCTGTATATAGCCTCCATATTGACTCTGTACTGGAATCTGCTGTATATAGCCTCCATATTTACTCTGTACCGGAATCTGCTGTATATAGCCTCCATATTGACTCTGTACCGGAACCTGCTGTATATAGCCTCCATATTGACTCTGTACCGGAACCTGCTGTATATAGCCTCCATATTGACTCTGTACCGGAACCTGCTGTATATAGCCTCCATATAGACTCTGTACCGGAACCTGCTGTATATAGCCTCCATATTGACTCTGTACCGGAACCTGCTGTATATAGCCTCCATATAGACTCTGTACCGGAACCTGCTGTATATAGCCTCCATATTGACTCTGTACCGGAACCTGCTGTATATAGCCTCCATATTGACTCTGTACCGAAATCTGCTGCTGTATATAGCCTCCATATTGACTCTGTACCTAATCTGCTGCTGTATATAGCCTCCATATAGACTCTGTACCGGAACCTGCTGTATATAGCCTCCATATTGACTCTGTACCGGAATCTGCTGTATATAGCCTCCATATTGACTCTGTACCGGAATCTGCTGCATATAGCCTCCATATTGACTCTGTACCTGGAATTTGCTGTATATAGCCTCCATATTGACTCTGTACCGGAACCTGCTGTATATAGCCTCCATATTGACTCTGTACCGGAACTGCTGTATATAGCCTCCATATTGACTCTGTACCGGAATCTGCTGTATATAGCCTCCATATTGACTCTGTACCGGAATCTGCTGCATATAGCCTCCATATTGACTCTGTACCGGAATCTGCTGCGTATAGCCTCCATATTGACTCTGTACCGGAATCTGCTGCTGTATATAGCCTCCATATAGACTCTGTACCGGAACCTGCTGTATATAGCCTCCATATTGACTCTGTACCGGAATCTGCTGTATATAGCTTCCATATTGACTCTGTACCGGAATCTGCTGCATATAGCCTCCATATTGACTTTGTACCTGAATTTGCTGTAAATAGCCTCCGTATTGACTCTGTACCGGAATCTGCTGTATATAGCCTCCATATTGACTCTGTACCGGAATCTGCTGTATATAGCCTCCATATAGACTCTGTACCGGAATCTGCTGCATATAGCCTCCATATTGACTCTGTACCGGAATCTGCTGTATATAGCCTCCATATTGACTCTGTACCGGAATCTGCTGTATATAGCCTCCATATTGACTCTGTACCGGAACCTGCTGTATATAGCCTCCATATTGACTCTGTACCGGAATCTGCTGCGTATAGCCTCCATATGACTCTGTACCGGAATCTGCTGTATATAGCCTCCATATTGACTCTGTACCGGAACCTGCTGCGTATAGCCTCCATATTGACTCTGTACCTAAACCTGCTGTATATAGCCTCCATATTGACTCTGTACCGGAACCTGCTGTATATAGCCTCCATATTGACTCTGTACCGGAATCTGCTGTATATAGCCTCCATATTGACTCTGTACCGGAATCTGCTGCATATAGCCTCCATATTGACTCTGTACCGGAACCTGCTGTATATAGCCTCCATATTGACTCTGTACCGGAATCTGCTGTATATAGCCTCCATATTGACTCTGTACCGGAATCTGCTGTATATAGCCTCCATATAGACTCTGTACCGGAATCTGCTGCATATAGCCTCCATATTGACTCTGTACCGGAACCTGCTGTATATAGCCTCCATATTGACTCTGTACCGGAATCTGCTGCATATAGCCTCCATATTGACTCTGTACCGGAACCTGCTGTATATAGCCTCCATATAGACTCTGTACCGGAATCTGCTGTATATAGCCTCCATATTGACTCTGTACCGGAATCTGCTGTATATAGCCTCCATATTGACTCTGTACCGGAACCTGCTGTATATAGCCTCCATATTGACTCTGTACCGGAACCTGCTGTATATAGCCTCCATATTGACTCTGTACCGGAATCTGCTGTATATAGCCTCCATATTGACTCTGTACCGGAACCTGCTGTATATAGCCTCCATATTGACTCTGTACCGGAATCTGCTGTATATAGCCTCCATATTGACTCTGTACCGGAACCTGCTGTATATAGCCTCCATATTGACTCTGTACCGGAACCTGCTGTATATAGCCTCCATATTGACTCTGTACCGGAACCTGCTGTATATAGCCTCCATATTGACTCTGTACCGGAATCTGCTGTATATAGCCTCCATATTGACTCTGTACCGGAATCTGCTGTATATAGCCTCCATATTGACTCTGTACCGGAATCTGCTGCATATAGCCTCCATATTGACTCTGTACCGGAATCTGCTGTATATAGCCTTCATATTGACTCTGTACCGGAACCTGCTGTATATAGCCTCCATATTGACTCTGTACCGGAACCTGCTGTATATAGCCTCCATATTGACTCTGTACCGGAACCTGCTGTATATAGCCTCCATATTGACTCTGTACCGGAACCTGCTGTATATAGCCTCCATATTGACTCTGTACCGGAACCTGCTGTATATAGCCTCCATATTGACTCTGTACCGGAACCTGCTGTATATAGCCTCCATATTGACTCTGTACCGGAACCTGCTGTATATAGCCTCCATATAGACTCTGTACCGGAACCTGCTGTATATAGCCTCCATATTGACTCTGTACCGGAACCTGCTGTATATAGCCTCCATATTGACTCTGTACCGGAATCTGCTGCTGTATATAGCCTCCATATTGACTCTGTACCTAAATCTGCTGCTGTATATAGCCTCCAAATAGACTCTGTACCGGAACCTGCTGTATATAGCTTCCATATTGACTCTGTACCGGAATCTGCTGCATATAGCCTCCATATTGACTTTGTACCTGAATTTGCTGTAAATAGCCTCCGTATTGACTCTGTACCGGAACCTGGTGTATATAGCCTCCATATTGACTCTGTACCGGAGCCTGCTGCATATAGCCTCCATATTGACTCTGTACCGGAACCTGCTGTATATAGCCTACATATTGACTCTGTACCGGAATCTGCTGCATATAGCCTCCATATGACTCTGTACCGGAATTTGCTGTATAAAGCCTCCATATTGACTCTGTACTGGAACCTGCTGTATATAGCCTCCATATAGACTCTGTACCGGAACCTGCTGTATATAGCCTCCATATAGACTCTGTACCTGTACCGGAACCTGCTGTATATAGCCTCCATATAGACTCTGTACCGGAACCTGCTGTATATAGCCTCCATATTGACTCTGTACGGAACCTGCTGTATATAGCCTCCATATTGACTCTGTACCGAAATCTGCTGCGTATAGCCTCCATACTGACTCTGTACCGGAATCTGCTGTATATAGCCTCCATATTGACTCTGTACCGAAATCTGCTGATACAGCCTCCATATTGACTCTGTACCTAAATCTGCTGCTGTATATAGCCTCCATATAGACTCTGTACCGGAACCTGCTGTATATAGCTCCATATTGACTCTGTACCGGAATCTGCTGCATATAGCCTCCATATAGACTCTGTACCGGAATCTGCTGTATATAGCCTCCATATTGACTCTGTACCGGAAACTGCTGCATATAGCCTCCATATTGACTCTGTACCGGAAACTGCTGCATATAGCCTCCATATTGACTCTGTACTGGAATCTGCTGTATATAGCCTCCATATTGACTCTGTACCGGAACCTGCTGTATATAGCCTCCATATTGACTCTGTACCGGAATCTGCTGTATATAGCCTCCATATTGACTCTGTACTGGAATCTGCTGCATATAGCCTCCATATTGACTCTGTACTGGAATCTGCTGTATATAGCCTCCATATTGACTCTGTACCGGAATCTGCTGTATATAGCCTCCATATAGACTCTGTACCGGAACCTGCTGTATATAGCCTCCATATTGACTCTGTACCGGAACCTGCTGTAAAAGCCTCCATATTGACTCTGTACCGGAACCTGCTGTATATAGCCTCCATATTGACTCTGTACCGGAACCTGCTGTATATAGCCTCCATATTGACTCTGTACCGGAACCTGCTGTATATAGCCTCCATATAGACTCTGTACCGGAATCTGCTGTATATAGCCTCCATATTGACTCTGTACCGGAATCTGCTGTATATAGCCTCCATATTGACTCTGTACCGGAACCTGCTGTATATAGCCTCCATATTGACTCTGTACCGGAACCTGCTGTATATAGCCTCCATATTGACTCTGTACCGGAACCTGCTGTATATAGCCTCCATATTGACTCTGTACCGGAACCTGCTGTATATAGCCTCCATATTGACTCTGTACCGGAACCTGCTGTATATAGCCTCCATATAGACTCTGTACCGGAACCTGCTGTATATAGCCTCCATATGACTCTGTACCGGAATCTGCTGCATATAGCCTCCATATTGACTCTGTACCGGAACCTGCTGTATATAGCCTCCATATTGACTCTGTACCGGAACTGCTGTATATAGCCTCCATATTGACTCTGTACGGAACCTGCTGTATATAGCATCCATATAGACTCTGTTCCGGAATCTGCTGCATATAGCCTCCATATTGACTCTGTACCGGAATCTGCTGTATATAGCCTCCATATTGACTCTGTACCGAAATTTGCTGCATACAGCCTCCATATTGACTCTGTACCGGAATCTGCTGCATATAGCCTCCATATTGACTCTGTACCGGAATCTGCTGTATATAGCCTTCATATTGTCTCTGTACCGGAACCTGCTGTATATAGCCTCCATATTGACTCTGTACCGGAACCTGCTGTATATAGCCTCCATATTGACTCTGTACCGGAACCTGCTGTATATAGCCTCCATATTGACTCTGTACCGGAACCTGCTGTATATAGCCTCCATATAGACTCTGTACCGGAACCTGCTGTATATAGCCTCCATATTGACTCTGTACCGGAACCTGCTGTATATAGCCTCCATATAGACTCTGTACCGGAACCTGCTGTATATAGCCTCCATATTGACTCTGTACCGGAACCTGCTGTATATAGCCTCCATATTGACTCTGTACCGAATCTGCTGCTGTATATAGCCTCCATATTGACTCTGTACCTAAATCTGCTGCTGTATATAGCCTCCATATAGACTCTGTACCGGAACCTGCTGTATATAGCCTCCATATTGACTCTGTACCGGAATCTGCTGTATATAGCCTCCATATTGACTCTGTACCGGAATCTGCTGTATATAGCCTCCATATTGACTCTGTACCGGAACCTGCTGTATATAGCCTCCATATTGACTCTGTACCGGAACCTGCTGTATATAGCCTCCATATTGACTCTGTACCGGAACCTGCTGTATATAGCCTCCATATAGACTCTGTACCGGAATCTGCTGCATATAGCCTCCATATGGACTCTGTACCGGAATCTGCTCTAAAAAGCCTCCATATTGACTCTGTACTGGAACCTGCTGTATATAGCCTCCATATAGACTCTGTACCGGAACCTGCTGTATATAGCCTCCATATAGACTCTGTACCTGTACCGGAACCTGCTGTATATAGCCTCCATATAGACTCTGTACCGGAACCTGCTGTATATAGCCTCCATATGACTCTGTACCGGAACCTGCTGTATATAGCCTCCATATTGACTCTGTACCGAAATCTGCTGTATATAGCCTCCATATTGACTCTGTACCGGAATCTGCTGTATATAGCCTCCATATTGACTCTGTACCGAAATCTGCTGATATAGCCTCCATATTGACTCTGTACCTAAATCTGCTGTATATAGCCTCCATATAGACTCTGTACCGGAACCTGCTGTATATAGCCTCCATATTGACTCTGTACCGGAATCTGCTGCATATAGCCTCCATATAGACTCTGTACCGGAATCTGCTGTATATAGCCTCCATATTGACTCTGTACCGGAAACTGCTGCATATAGCCTCCATATTGACTCTGTACCGGAAACTGCTGCATATAGCTTCCATATTGACTCTGTACCGGAATCTGCTGCATATAGCCTCCATATTGACTTTGTACCTGAATTTGCTGTAAATAGCCTCCGTATTGACTCTGTACCGGAACCTGCTGTATATAGCCTCCATATTGACTCTGTACCGGAATCTGCTGCATATAGCCTCCATATTGACTCTGTACCGGAACCTGCTGTATATAGCCTCCATATAGACTCTGTTCCGGAATCTGCTGCATATAGCCTCCATATGGACTGTGTACCGGAATTTGCTCTAAAAAGCCTCCATATTGACTCTGTACTGGAACCTGCTGTATATAGCCTCCATATAGACTCTGTTCCGGAACCTGCTGTATAGAGCCTCCATATAGACTCTGTACCTGTACCGGAACCTGCTGTATATAGCCTCCATATAGACTCTGTACCGGAACCTGCTGTATATAGCCTCCATATAAACTCTGTACAAGAACCTGCTGTATATAGCCTCCATATTGACTCTGTACCGAAATCTGCTGCGTACAGCCTCCATACTGACTCTGTACCGGAATCTGCTGCATATAGCCTCCATATTGACTCTGTACCGAAATCTGCTGAGTACAGCCTCCATATTGACTCTGTACCTAAATCTGCTGCTGTATATAGCCTCCAAATAGACTCTGTACCGGAACCTGCTGTATATAGCTTCCATATTGACTCTGTACCGGAATCTGCTGCATATAGCCTCCATATAGACTCTGTACCGGAATCTGCTATATATAGCCTCCATATTGACTCTGTACCGGAAACTGCTGCATATAGCCTCCATATTGACTCTGTACCGGAAACTGCTGCATATAGCCTCCATATTGACTCTGTACTGGAATCTGCTGTATTTAACCTCCATATTGACTCTGTACCGGAACCTGCTGTATATAGCCTCCATATTTACTCTGTACCGGAATCTTATGTACATAGCCTCCATATTGACTCTGTACTGGAATCTGCTGCATATAGCCTCCATATTGACTCTGTACTGGAATCTGCTGTATATAGCCTCCATATTTACTCTGTACCGGAATCTGCTGTATATAGCCTCCATATAGACTCTGTACCAGAACCTGCTGTATATAGCCTCCATATTGACTCTGTACCGGAACCTGCTGTAAAAAGCCTCCATATTGACTCTGTACCGGAACCTGCTGTATATAGCCTCCATATTGACTCTGTACCGGAACCTGCTGTATATAGCCTGCATATTGACTCTGTACCGGAACCTGCTGTTTATAGCCTCCATATAGACTCTGTTCCGGAATCTGCTGTAAAAAGCCTCCATATTGACTCTGTACTGGAATCTGCTGTAAAAAGCCTCCATATTGACTCTGTACCGGAACCTGCTGTATATAGCCTCCATATTGACTCAGTACCGGAACCTGCTGTATATAGCCTCCATATTGACTCTGTACCGGAACCTGCTGTATATAGCCTCCATATTGACTCTGTACCGGAACCTGCTGTATATAGCCTCCATATTGACTCTGTACCGGAACCTGGTGTATATAGCCTCCATATAGACTCTGTTCCGGAACCTGCTGTATATAGCCTCCATATAGACTCTGTTCCGGAACCTGCTGTATATAGCCTCCATATAGACTCTGTACCGGAACCTATGTATATAGCCTCCATATAAACTCTGTACAAGAACCTGCTGTATATAGCCTCCATATTGACTCTGTACCGAAATCTGCTGCGTACAGCCTCCATACTGACTCTGTACCGGAATCTGCTGCATATAGCCTCCAAATTGACTCTGTACCGAAATCTGCTGCGTACAGCCTCCATACTGACTCTGTACCGGAATCTGCTGCATATAGCCTCCAAATTGACTCTGTACATAAATCTGCTGCTGTATATAGCCTCCAAATAGACTCTGTACCGGAACCTGCTGTATATAGCTTCCATATTGACTCTGTACCGGAATCTGCTGTATATAAGCCTCCATATTGACTCTGTTCCGGAATCTGCTGCATATAGCCTCCATATTGACTCTGTACCGGAATCTGCTGCATATAGCCTCCATATTGACTCTGTACCGGAACCTGCTGTATATAGCCTCCATATAGACTCTGTTCCGGAATCTGCTGCATATAGCCTCCATATGGACTGTGTACCGGAATTTGCTCTAAAAACCCTCCATATTGACTCTGTACCGGAACCTGCTGTATATAGCCTCCATATAGACTCTGTTCCGGAACCTGTTGTATAGAGCCTCCATATAGACTCTGTACCTGTACCGGAACCTGGTGTATATAGCCTCCATATAGACTCTGTACCGGAACCTGCTGTATATAGCCTCCATATAAACTCTGTACAAGAACCTGCTGTATATAGCCTCCATATTGACTCTGTACCGAAATCTGCTGCGTATAGCCTCCATACTGACTCTGTACCGGAATCTGCTGCATATAGCCTCCATATTGACTCTGTACCGAAATCTGCTGCGTACAGCCTCCATATTGACTCTGTACCTAAATCTGCTGCTGTATATAGCCTCCAAATAGACTCTGTACCGGAACCTGCTGTATATAGCTTCCATATTGACTCTGTACCGGAATCTGCTGCATATAGCCTCCATATAGACTCTGTACCGGAATCTGCTATATATAGCCTCCATATTGACTCTGTACCGGAAACTGCTGCATATAGCCTCCATATTGACTCTGTACCGGAAACTGCTGCATATAGCCTCCATATTGACTCTGTACCGGAATCTGCTGCATATAGCCTCCATATTGACTCTGTACCGGAATCTGCTGCATATAGCCTCCATATTGACTCTGTACTGGAATCTGCTGTATATAGCCTCCATATTGACTCTGTACCGGAATCTGCTGTATATAGCCTCCATATAGACTCTGTACCGGAACCTGCTGTATATAGCCTCCATATTGACTCTGTACCGGAACCTGCTGTATATAGCCTCCATATTGACTCTGTACCGGAACCTGCTGTATATAGCCTCCATATTGACTCTGTACCGGAATCTGCTGTATATAGCCTCCATATTGACTCTGTACCGGAATCTGCTGCATATAGCCTCCATATTGACTCTGTACCGGAATCTGCTGTATATAGCCTCCATATTGACTCTGTACCGGAATCTGCTGTATATAGCCTCCATATTGACTCTGTACCGGAACCTGCTGTATATAGCCTCCATATTGACTCTGTACCGGAACCTGCTGTATATAGCCTCCATATTGACTCTGTACCGGAATCTGCTGCATATAGCCTCCATATAGACTCTGTACCGGAATCTGCTGTATATAGCCTCCATATTGACTCTGTACCGGAAACTGCTGTATATAGCCTCCATATTGACTCTGTACCGGAAACTGCTGCATATAGCCTCCATATTGACTCTGTACTGGAATCTGCTGTATATAGCCTCCATATTGACTCTGTACCGGAACCTGCTGTATATAGCCTCCATATTGACTCTGTACCGGAATCTGCTGTATATAGCCTCCATATTGACTCTGTACTGGAATCTGCTGCATATAGCCTCCATATTGACTCTGTACGGAATCTGCTGTATATAGCCTCCATATTGACTCTGTACCGGAATCTGCTGTATATAGCCTCCATATAGACTCTGTACCGGAATCTGCTGTATATAGCCTCCATATTGACTCTGTACCGGAACCTGCTGTAAAAAGCCTCCATATTGACTCTGTACCGGAACCTGCTGTATATAGCCTCCATATTGACTCTGTACCGGAACCTGCTGTATATAGCCTCCATATTGACTCTGTACCGGAACCTGCTGTTTATAGCCTCCATATAGACTCTGTTCCGGAATCTGCTGTATATAGCCTCCATATTGACTCTGTACTGGAATCTGCTGTATAAAGCCTCCATATTGACTCTGTACCGGAACCTGCTGTATATAGCCTCCATATTGACTCTGTACCGGAACCTGCTGTATATAGCCTCCATATTGACTCTGTACCGGAACCTGCTGTATATAGCCTCCATATTGACTCTGTACCGGAACCTGCTGTATATAGCCTCCATATTGACTCTGTACCGGAACCTGCTGTATATAGCCTCCATATAGACTCTGTACCGGAACCTGCTGTATATAGCCTCCATATAGACTCTGTACCGGAACCTGCTGTATATAGCCTCCATATAGACTCTGTACCGGAACCTGCTGTATATAGCCTCCATATTGACTCTGTACAAGAACCTGCTGTATATAGCCTCCATATTGACTCTGTACCGAAATCTGCTGCGTACAGCCTCCATATTGACTCTGTACCGGAATCTGCTGCATATAGCCTCCATATTGACTCTGTACCGAAATCTGCTGCGTATAGCCTCCATATTGACTCTGTACCGGAATCTGCTGCATATAGCCTCCATATTGACTCTGTACCGGAATCTGCTGCTGTATATAGCCTCCAAATAGACTCTGTACCGGAACCTGCTGTATATAGCCTCCATATTGACTCTGTACCGGAATCTGCTGTATATAGCCTCCATATTGACTCTGTACCGGAATCTGCTGCATATAGCCTCCATATTGACTCTGTACCGGAATCTGCTGCATATAGCCTCCATATTGACTCTGTACCGGAACCTGCTGTATATAGCCTCCATATAGACTCTGTACCGGAATCTGCTGCATATAGCCTCCATATGGACTCTGTACCGGAATTTGCTGTAAAAAGCCTCCATATTGACTCTGTACTGGAACCTGCTGTATATAGCCTCCATATAGACTCTGTACCGGAACCTGCTGTATATAGCCTCCATATAGACTCTGTACCTGTACCGGAACCTGCTGTATATAGCCTCCATATAGACTCTGTACCGGAACCTGCTGTATATAGCCTCCATATGACTCTGTACCGGAACCTGCTGTATATAGCCTCCATATTGACTCTGTACCGAATCTGCTGTATATAGCCTCCATATTGACTCTGTACCGGAATCTGCTGTATATAGCCTCCATATTGACTCTGTACCGAAATCTGCTGTATATAGCCTCCATATTGACTCTGTACCGGAATCTGCTGCATATAGCCTCCATATTGACTCTGTACCGGAAACTGCTGTATATAGCCTCCATATTGACTCTGTACCGGAATCTGCTGTATATAGCCTCCATATTGACTCTGTACCGGAATCTGCTGTATATAGCCTCCATATTGACTCTGTACCGGAATCTGCTGTATATAGCCTCCATATTGACTCTGTACCGGAATCTGCTGTATATAGCCTCCATATTGACTCTGTACCGGAACCTGCTGTATATAGCCTCCATATTGACTCTGTACCGGAACCTGCTGTATATAGCCTCCATATTGACTCTGTACCGGAACCTGCTGTATATAGCCTCCATATTGACTCTGTACCGGAATCTGCTGTATATAGCCTCCATATTGACTCTGTACCGGAATCTGCTGTATATAGCCTCCATATTGACTCTGTACCGGAATCTGCTGTATATAGCCTCCATATTGACTCTGTACCGGAATCTGCTGTATATAGCCTCCATATTGACTCTGTACCGGAACCTGCTGTATATAGCCTCCATATTGACTCTGTACCGGAACCTGCTGTATATAGCCTCCATATTGACTCTGTACCGGAACCTGCTGTATATAGCCTCCATATTGACTCTGTACCGGAATCTGCTGTATATAGCCTCCATATTGACTCTGTACGGAACCTGCTGTATATAGCCTCCATATAGACTCTGTACCGGAATCTGCTGTATATAGCCTCCATATTGACTCTGTACCGGAATCTGCTGTATATAGCCTCCATATTGACTCTGTACCGGAATCTGCTGTATATAGCCTCCATATTGACTCTGTACTGGAATCTGCTGTATATAGCCTCCATATTGACTCTGTACCGGAATCTGCTGTATATAGCCTCCATATTGACTCTGTACCGGAATCTGCTGTATATAGCCTCCATATTGACTCTGTACCGGAACCTGCTGTATATAGCCTCCATATTGACTCTGTACCGGAATCTGCTGTATATAGCCTCCATATTGACTCTGTACCGGAATCTGCTGTATATAGCCTCCATATTGACTCTGTACCGGAACTTGCTGTATATAGCCTCCATATTGACTCTGTACCGGAACCTGCTGTATATAGCCTCCATATTGACTCTGTACCGGAACCTGCTGTATATAGCCTCCATATTGACTCTGTACCGGAACCTGCTGTATATAGCCTCCATATTGACTCTGTACCGGAACCTGCTGTATATAGCCTCCATATTGACTCTGTACCGGAACCTGCTGTATATAGCCTCCATATTGACTCTGTACCGGAACCTGCTGTATATGGCCTCCATATTGACTCTGTACCGAAATCTGCTGCTGTATATAGCCTCCATATTGACTCTGTACCGGAATCTGCTGTATATAGCCTCCATATTGACTCTGTACCGGAACCTGCTGTATATAGCCTCCATATTGACTCTGTACCGGAATCTGCTGCATATAGCCTCCATATTGACTCTGTACCGGAATCTGCTGCATATAGCCTCCATATTGACTCTGTACCGGAATCTGCTGTATATAGCCTCCATATTGACTCTGTACCGGAACCTGCTGTATATAGCCTCCATATTGACTCTGTACCGGAACCTGCTGTATATAGCCTCCATATTGACTCTGTACCGGAATCTGCTGTATATAGCCTCCATATTGACTCTGTACCGGAATCTGCTGTATATAGCCTCCATATTGACTCTGTACCGGAACCTGCTGTATATAGCCTCCATATTGACTCTGTACCGGAACCTGCTGTATATAGCCTCCATATTGACTCTGTACCGGAACCTGCTGTATATAGCCTCCATATTGA
The DNA here is from genome assembly GCF_002021735.2 of Oncorhynchus kisutch. NCBI lineage: Eukaryota > Metazoa > Chordata > Actinopteri > Salmoniformes > Salmonidae > Oncorhynchus > Oncorhynchus kisutch. Next base: position 68,779,510 of record NC_034183.2, read on the forward strand.
CTCTGTACCGGAATCTGCTGTATATAGCCTCCATATTGACTCTGTACCGGAACCTGCTGTATATAGCCTCCATATTGACTCTGTACCGGAATCTGCTGTATATAGCCTCCATATTGACTCTGTACCGGAATCTGCTGTATATAGCCTCCATATTGACTCTGTACCGGAATCTGCTGTATATAGCCTCCATATTGACTCTGTACCGGAATCTGCTGTATATAGCCTCCATATAGACTCTGTACCGGAATCTGCTGTATATAGCCTCCATATTGACTCTGTACCGGAATCTGCTGTATATAGCCTCCATATTGACTCTGTACCGGAATCTGCTGTATATAGCCTCCATATTGACTCTGTACCGGAACCTGCTGTATATAGCCTCCATATTGACTCTGTACCGGAATCTGCTGTATATAGCCTCCATATTGACTCTGTACCGGAATCTGCTGTATAGCCTCCATATTGACTCTGTACCGGAACTGCTGTATATAGCCTCCATATTGACTCTGTACCGGAACCTGCTGTATATAGCCTCCATATTGACTCTGTACCGGAACCTGCTGTATATAGCCTCCATATTGACTCTGTACCGGAACCTGCTGTATATAGCCTCCATATTGACTCTGTACCGGAACCTGCTGTATATAGCCTCCATATTGACTCTGTACCGGAACCTGCTGTATATAGCCTCCATATTGACTCTGTACCGGAACCTGCTGTATATAGCCTCCATATTGACTCTGTACCGGAACTGCTGCTGTATATAGCCTCCATATTGACTCTGTACCGGAATCTGCTGCTGTATATAGCCTCCATATTGACTCTGTACCGGAACCTGCTGTATATAGCCTCCATATTGACTCTGTACCGGAATCTGCTGTATATAGCCTCCATATTGACTCTGTACCGGAATCTGCTGTATATAGCCTCCATATTGACTCTGTACCGGAATCTGCTGTATATAGCCTCCATATTGACTCTGTACCGGAACCTGCTGTATATAGCCTCCATATTGACTCTGTACCGGAACCTGCTGTATATAGCCTCCATATTGACTCTGTACCGGAATCTGCTGCGTATAGCCTCCATATTGACTCTGTACCGGAATCTGCTGTATATAGCCTCCATATTGACTCTGTACCGGAATCTGCTGTATATAGCCTCCATATTGACTCTGTACCGGAATCTGCTGCTGTATATAGCCTCCATATAGACTCTGTACCGGAACCTGCTGTATATAGCCTCCATATTGACTCTGTACCGGAATCTGCTGTATATAGCCTCCATATTGACTCTGTACCGGAATCTGCTGTATATAGCCTCCATATTGACTCTGTACCTGGAATCTGCTGTATATAGCCTCCATATTGACTCTGTACCGGAACCTGCTGTATATAGCCTCCATATTGACTCTGTACCGGAATCTGCTGTATATAGCCTCCATATAGACTCTGTACCGGAACCTGCTGTATATAGCCTCCATATTGACTCTGTACCGGAACCTGCTGTATATAGCCTCCATATTGACTCTGTACCGGAATCTGCTGTATATAGCCTCCATATTGACTCTGTACCGGAACCTGCTGTATATAGCCTCCATATAGACTCTGTACCGGAATCTGCTGTATATAGCCTCCATATTGACTCTGTACCGGAATCTGCTGTATATAGCCTCCATATTGACTCTGTACCGGAACCTGCTGTATATAGCCTCCATATTGACTCTGTACCGGAACCTGCTGTATATAGCCTCCATATTGACTCTGTACCGGAATCTGCTGCATATAGCCTCCATATTGACTCTGTACCGGAATCTGCTGTATATAGCCTCCATATTGACTCTGTACCGGAACCTGCTGTATATAGCCTCCATATTGACTCTGTACCGGAACTGCTGTATATAGCCTCCATATTGACTCTGTACCGGAATCTGCTGTATATAGCCTCCATATTGACTCTGTACCGGAATCTGCTGCATATAGCCTCCATATTGACTCTGTACCGGAATCTGCTGTATATAGCCTCCATATTGACTCTGTACCGGAACCTGCTGTATATAGCCTCCATATTGACTCTGTACCGGAATCTGCTGTATATAGCCTCCATATTGACTCTGTACCGGAATCTGCTGTATATAGCCTCCATATTGACTCTGTACCGGAACCTGCTGTATATAGCCTCCATATTGACTCTGTACCGGAACCTGCTGTATATAGCCTCCATATTGACTCTGTACCGGAACCTGCTGTATATAGCCTCCATATTGACTCTGTACCGGAACCTGCTGTATATAGCCTCCATATGACTCTGTACCGGAACCTGCTGTATATAGCCTCCATATTGACTCTGTACCGGAACCTGCTGTATATAGCCTCCATATTGACTCTGTACCGGAACCTGCTGTATATAGCCTCCATATTGACTCTGTACCGGAACCTGCTGTATATAGCCTCCATATTGACTCTGTACCGGAATCTGCTGCTGTATATAGCCTCCATATTGACTCTGTACCTAAATCTGCTGCTGTATATAGCCTCCATATTGACTCTGTACCGGAATCTGCTGTATATAGCCTCCATATTGACTCTGTACCGGAATCTGCTGTATATAGCCTCCATATTGACTCTGTACCGGAATCTGCTGCATATAGCCTCCATATTGACTCTGTACCGGAATCTGCTGTATATAGCCTCCATATTGACTCTGTACCGGAACCTGCTGTATATAGCCTCCATATTGACTCTGTACCGGAATCTGCTGTATATAGCCTCCATATTGACTCTGTACCGGAATCTGCTGTATATAGCCTCCATATTGACTCTGTACCGGAATCTGCTGTATATAGCCTCCATATTGACTCTGTACCGGAACCTGCTGTATATAGCCTCCATATTGACTCTGTACCGGAACCTGCTGTATATAGCCTCCATATTGACTCTGTACCGGAATCTGCTGTATATAGCCTCCATATTGACTCTGTACCGGAATCTGCTGTATATAGCCTCCATATTGACTCTGTACCGGAACCTGCTGTATATAGCCTCCATATTGACTCTGTACCGGAACCTGCTGTATATAGCCTCCATATTGACTCTGTACCGGAACCTGCTGTATATAGCCTCCATATTGACTCTGTACCGGAACCTGCTGTATATAGCCTCCATATTGACTCTGTACCGGAATCTGCTGTATATAGCCTCCATATTGACTCTGTACCGGAATCTGCTGTATATAGCCTCCATATTGACTCTGTACCGGAACCTGCTGTATATAGCCTCCATATTGACTCTGTACCGGAATCTGCTGTATATAGCCTCCATATTGACTCTGTACCGGAATCTGCTGTATATAGCCTCCATATTGACTCTGTACCGGAATCTGCTGTATATAGCCTCCATATTGACTCTGTACCGGAACCTGCTGTATATAGCCTCCATATTGACTCTGTACCGGAATCTGCTGTATATAGCCTCCATATTGACTCTGTACCGGAACCTGCATATAGCCTCCATATTGACTCTGTACCGGAATCTGCTGTATATAGCCTCCATATTGACTCTGTACCGGAACCTGCTGTATATAGCCTCCATATTGACTCTGTACCGGAACCTGCTGTATATAGCCTCCATATTGACTCTGTACCGGAACCTGCTGTATATAGCCTCCATATTGACTCTGTACCGGAACCTGCTGTATATAGCCTCCATATAGACTCTGTACCGGAACCTGCTGTATATAGCCTCCATATAGACTCTGTACCTGTACCGGAACCTGCTGTATATAGCCTCCATATAGACTCTGTACCGGAACCTGCTGTATATAGCCTCCATATAGACTCTGTACCGGAACCTGCTGTATATAGCCTCCATATTGACTCTGTACCGGAACCTGCTGTATATAGCCTCCATATTGACTCTGTACAAGAACCTGCTGTATATAGCCTCCATATTGACTCTGTACCGGAATCTGCTGCGTATAGCCTCCATATTGACTCTGTACCGGAATCTGCTGCATATAGCCTCCATATTGACTCTGTACCGAAATCTGCTGCGTATAGCCTCCATATTGACTCTGTACCTAAATCTGCTGCTGTATATAGCCTCCAAATAGACTCTGTACCGGAACCTGCTGTATATAGCCTGCATATTGACTCTGTACCGGAATCTGCTGTATATAGCCTCCATATTGACTCTGTACCGGAATCTGCTGCATATAGCCTCCATATTGACTCTGTACCGGAATCTGCTGCATATAGCCTCCATATTGACTCTGTACCGGAACCTGCTGTATATAGCCTCCATATAGACTCTGTTCCGGAATCTGCTGCATATAGCCTCCATATTGACTCTGTACCGGAATCTGCTGTAAAAAGCCTCCATATTGACTCTGTACTGGAACCTGCTGTATATAGCCTCCATATAGACTCTGTCCGGAACCTGCTGTATATAGCCTCCATATAGACTCTGTACCTGTACCGGAACCTGCTGTATATAGCCTCCATATAGACTCTGTACCGGAACCTGCTGTATATAGCCTCCATATTGACTCAGTACCGGAACCTGCTGTATATAGCCTCCATATAGACTCTGTACCGGAACCTGCTGTATATAGCCTCCATATAAACTCTGTACAAGAACCTGCTGTATATAGCCTCCATATTGACTCTGTACCGAAATCTGCTGCGTACAGCCTCCATACTGACTCTGTACCGGAATCTGCTGCATATAGCCTCCATATTGACTCTGTACCGAAATCTGCTGCGTACAGCCTCCATATTGACTCTGTACCTAAATCTGCTGCTGTATATAGCCTCCATATAGACTCTGTACCGGAACCTGCTGTATATAGCTTCCATATTGACTCTGTACCGGAATCTGCTGCATATAGCCTCCATATAGACTCTGTACCGGAATCTGCTATATATAGCCTCCATATTGACTCTGTACCGGAAACTGCTGCATATAGCCTCCATATTGACTCTGTACCGGAAACTGCTGCATATAGCCTCCATATTGACTCTGTACTGGAATCTGCTGTATATAGCCTCCATATTGACTCTGTACCGGAACCTGCTGTATATAGCCTCCATATTGACTCTGTACCGGAATCTGCTGTATATAGCCTCCATATTGACTCTGTACGGAATCTGCTGCATATAGCCTCCATATTGACTCTGTACTGGAATCTGCTGTATATAGCCTCCATATTGACTCTGTACCGGAATCTGCTGTATATAGCCTCCATATAGACTCTGTACCGGAACCTGCTGTATATAGCCTCCATATTGACTCTGTACCGGAACCTGCTGTATATAGCCTCCATATTGACTCTGTACCGGAACCTGCTGTATATAGCCTCCATATTGACTCTGTACCGGAAACTGCTGTATATAGCCTCCATATTGACTCTGTACCGGAACCTGCTGTATATAGCCTCCATATAGACTCTGTACCGGAACCTGCTGTATATAGCCTCCATATTGACTCTGTACCGGAACCTGCTGTATATGGCCTCCATATTGACTCTGTACCGGAATCTGCTGTATATAGCCTCCATATTGACTCTGTACCGGAATCTGCTGTATATAGCCTCCATATTGACTCTGTACCGGAATCTGCTGTATATAGCCTCCATATTGACTCTGTACCGGAATCTGCTGTATATAGCCTCCATATTGACTCTGTACCGGAATCTGCTGTATATAGCCTCCATATTGACTCTGTACCGGAATCTGCTGTATATAGCCTCCATATTGACTCTGTACCGGAATCTGCTGTATATAGCCTCCATATTGACTCTGTACCGGAATCTGCTGTATATAGCCTCCATATTGACTCTGTACCGGAATCTGCTGTATATAGCCTCCATATTGACTCTGTACCGGAATCTGCTGTAAAAGCCTCCATATTGACTCTGTACTGGAACCTGCTGTATATAGCCTCCATATTGACTCTGTACCGGAATCTGCTGTATATAGCCTCCATATTGACTCTGTACCTGTACCGGAATCTGCTGTATATAGCCTCCATATTGACTCTGTACCGGAATCTGCTGTATATAGCCTCCATATTGACTCTGTACCGGAATCTGCTGTATATAGCCTCCATATTGACTCTGTACCGGAACCTGCTGTATATAGCCTCCATATTGACTCTGTACCGGAACCTGCTGTATATAGCCTCCATATTGACTCTGTACCGGAATCTGCTGTATATAGCCTCCATATTGACTCTGTACCGGAATCTGCTGTATATAGCCTCCATATTGACTCTGTACCGGAACCTGCTGTATATAGCCTCCATATTGACTCTGTACCGGAACCTGCTGTATATAGCCTCCATATTGACTCTGTACCGGAACCTGCTGTATATAGCCTCCATATTGACTCTGTACCGGAATCTGCTGTATATAGCCTCCATATTGACTCTGTACCGGAATTTGCTGCATACAGCCTCCATATTGACTCTGTACCGGAATCTGCTGCATATAGCCTCCATATTGACTCTGTACCGGAATCTGCTGTATATAGCCTCCATATTGACTCTGTACCGGAATCTGCTGTATATAGCCTCCATATTGACTCTGTACCGGAATCTGCTGTATATAGCCTCCATATTGACTCTGTACCGGAATCTGCTGTATATAGCCTCCATATTGACTCTGTACCGGAATCTGCTGTATATAGCCTCCATATTGACTCTGTACCGGAATCTGCTGTATATAGCCTCCATATTGACTCTGTACCGGAATCTGCTGTATATAGCCTCCATATTGACTCTGTACCGGAATCTGCTGTATATAGCCTCCATATTGACTCTGTACCGGAATCTGCTGTATATAGCCTCCATATTGACTCTGTACCGGAATCTGCTGTATATAGCCTCCATATTGACTCTGTACCGGAATCTGCTGTATATAGCCTCCATATTGACTCTGTACCGGAATCTGCTGTATATAGCCTCCATATTGACTCTGTACCGGAATCTGCTGTATATAGCCTCCATATTGACTCTGTACCGGAATCTGCTGTATATAGCCTCCATATTGACTCTGTACCGGAATCTGCTGTATATAGCCTCCATATTGACTCTGTACCGGAATCTGCTGTATATAGCCTCCATATTGACTCTGTACCGGAATCTGCTGTATATAGCCTCCATATTGACTCTGTACCGGAACCTGCTGTATATAGCCTCCATATAGACTCTGTTCCGGAATCTGCTGTATATAGCCTCCATATTGACTCTGTACCGGAACCTGCTGTATATAGCCTCCATATTGACTCTGTACCGGAACCTGCTGTATATAGCCTCCATATTGACTCTGTACCGGAACCTGCTGTATATAGCCTCCATATTGACTCTGTACCGGAACCTGCTGTATATAGCCTCCATATTGACTCTGTACCGGAACCTGCTGTATATAGCCTCCATATTGACTCTGTACCGGAACCTGCTGTATATACCGGAACTGATAGCATCCATATAGACTCTGTTCCGGAATCTGCTTGTAAAAAGCCTCCATATTGACTCTGTACTGGAATCTGCTGTAAAAAGCCTCCATATTGACTCTGTACCGGAACCTGCTGTATATAGCCTCCATATTGACTCTGTACCGGAACCTGCTGTAAAAAGCCTCCATATTGACTCTGTACCGGAACCTGCTGTATATAGCCTCCATATAGACTCTGTTCCGGAACCTGTTGTATAGAGCCTCCATATAGACTCTGTACCTGTACCGGAAACCTGGTGTATATAGCCTCCATATAGACTCTGTTCCGGAACCTGCTGTATATAGCCTCCATAAAGACTCTGTTCCGGAACCTGCTGTATATAGCCTCCATATAGACTCTGTACCGGAACCTGCTGTATATAGCCTCATATAACTCTGTACAAGAACCTGCTGTATATAGCCCTCCATATTGACTCTGTACCGAAATCTGCTGCGTACAGCCTCCATACTGACTCTGTACCGGAATCTGCTGCATATAGCCTCCAAATTGACTCTGTACCGAAATCTGCTGCGTACAGCCTCCATATTGACTCTGTACCTAAATCTGCTGCTGTATATAGCCTCCAAATAGACTCTGTACCGGAACCTGCTGTATATAGCTCCATATTGACTCTGTACCGGAATCAGCTGTATATAAGCCTCCATATTGACTCTGTTCCGGAATCTGCTGCATATAGCCTCCATATTGACTCTGTACCGGGAATCTGCTGCATATAGCCTCCATATTGACTCTGTACCGGAACCTGCTGTATATAGCCTCCATATAGACTCTGTTCCGGAATCTGCTGCATATAGCCTCCATATGGACTGTGTACCGGAATTTGCTCTAAAAACCCTCCATATTGACTCTATACTGGAACCTGCTGTATATAGCCTCCATATAGACTCTGTTCCGGAACCTGTTGTATAGAGCCTCCATACAGACTCTGTACCTGTACCGGAACCTGGTGTATATAGCCTCCATATAGACTCTGTTCCGGAACCTGCTGTATATAGCATCCATATAGACTCTGTTCCGGAACCTGCTGTATATAGCCTCCATATAGACTCTGTACCGGAACCTGCTGTATATAGCCTCCATATAAACTCTGTACAAGAACCTGCTGTATATAGCCTCCATATTGACTCTGTACCGAAATCTGCTGCGTACAGCCTCCATACTGACTCTGTACCGGAATCTGCTGCATATAGCCTCCATATTGACTCTGTACCGAAATCTGCTGCGTACAGCCTCCATATTGACTCTGTACCTAAATCTGCTGCTGTATATAGCCTCCAAATAGACTCTGTACCGGAACCTGCTGTATATAGCTTCCATATTGACTCTGTACCGGAATCTGCTGCATATAGCCTCCATATAGACTCTGTACCGGAATCTGCTATATATAGCCTCCATGTTGACTCTGTACCGGAAACTGCTGCATATAGCCTCCATATTGACTCTGTACCGGAAACTGCTGCATATCGCCTCCATATTGACTCTGTACTGGAATCTGCTGTATTTAACCTCCATTTTGACTCTGTACCGGGACCTGCTGTATATAGCCTCCATATTTACTCTGTACCGGAATCTTATGTACATAGCCTCCATATTGACTCTGTACTGGAATCTGCTGCATATAGCCTCCATATTGACTCTGTACTGGAATCTGCTGTATATAGCCTCCATATTTACTCTGTACCGGAATCTGCTGTATATAGCCTCCATATAGACTCTGTACCAGAACCTGCTGTATATAGCCTCCATATCGACTCTGTTCCGGAACCTGCTGTATATAGCCTGCATATTGACTCTGTACCGGAACCTGCTGTATATAGCCTGCATATTGACTCTGTACCGGAAACTGCTGCATATAGCCTCCATATTGACTCTGTACCGGAACCTGCTGTATATAGCCTCCATATAGACTCTGTACCAGAACCTGCTGTATATAGCCTCCATATTGACTCTGTACCGGAACCTGCTGTATATAGCCTGCATATTGACTCTGTACCGGAATCTGCTGTATATAGCCTCCAAATTGACTCTGTACCGAAATCTGCTGCGTACAGCCTCCATATTGACTCTGTACCTAGATCTGCTGCTGTATATAGCCTCCAAATAGACTCTGTACCGGAACCTGCTGTATATAGCTTCCATATTGACTCTGTACCGGAATCTGCTGTATATAAGCCTCCATATTGACTCTGTTCCGGAATCTGCTGCATATAGCCTCCATATTGACTCTGTACCGGAATCTGCTGCATATAGCCTCCATATTGACTCTGTACCGGAACCTGCTGTATATAGCCTCCATATAGACTCTGTTCCGGAATCTGCTGCATATAGCCTCCATATGGACTGTGTACCGGAATTTGCTCTAAAAACCCTCCATATTGACTCTATACTGGAACCTGCTGTATATAGCCTCCATATAGACTCTGTTCCGGAACCTGTTGTATAGAGCCTCCATACAGACTCTGTACCTGTACCGGAACCTGGTGTATATAGCCTCCATATAGACTCTGTTCCGGAACCTGCTGTATATAGCATCCATATAGACTCTGTTCCGGAACCTGCTGTATATAGCCTCCATATAGACTCTGTACCGGAACCTGCTGTATATAGCCTCCATATAAACTCTGTACAAGAACCTGCTGTATATAGCCTCCATATTGACTCTGTACCGAAATCTGCTGCGTACAGCCTCCATACTGACTCTGTACCGGAATCTGCTGCATATAGCCTCCATATTGACTCTGTACCGAAATCTGCTGCGTACAGCCTCCATATTGACTCTGTACCTAAATCTGCTGCTGTATATAGCCTCCAAATAGACTCTGTACCGGAACCTGCTGTATATAGCTTCCATATTGACTCTGTACCGGAATCTGCTGTATATAAGCCTCCATATTGACTCTGTTCCGGAATCTGCTGCATATAGCCTCCATATTGACTCTGTACCGGAATCTGCTGCATATAGCCTCCATATTGACTCTGTACCGGAACCTGCTGTATATAGCCTCCATATAGACTCTGTTCCGGAATCTGCTGCATATAGCCTCCATATGGACTGTGTACCGGAATTTGCTCTAAAAACCCTCCATATTGACTCTATACTGGAACCTGCTGTATATAGCCTCCATATAGACTCTGTTCCGGAACCTGTTGTATAGAGCCTCCATACAGACTCTGTACCTGTACCGGAACCTGGTGTATATAGCCTCCATATAGACTCTGTTCCGGAACCTGCTGTATATAGCATCCATATAGACTCTGTTCCGGAACCTGCTGTATATAGCCTCCATATAGACTCTGTACCGGAACCTGCTGTATATAGCCTCCATATAAACTCTGTACAAGAACCTGCTGTATATAGCCTCCATATTGACTCTGTACCGAAATCTGCTGCGTACAGCCTCCATACTGACTCTGTACCGGAATCTGCTGCATATAGCCTCCATATTGACTCTGTACCGAAATCTGCTGCGTACAGCCTCCATATTGACTCTGTACCTAAATCTGCTGCTGTATATAGCCTCCAAATAGACTCTGTACCGGAACCTGCTGTATATAGCTTCCATATTGACTCTGTACCGGAATCTGCTGCATATAGCCTCCATATAGACTCTGTACCGGAATCTGCTATATATAGCCTCCATGTTGACTCTGTACCGGAAACTGCTGCATATAGCCTCCATATTGACTCTGTACCGGAAACTGCTGCATATCGCCTCCATATTGACTCTGTACTGGAATCTGCTGTATTTAACCTCCATTTTGACTCTGTACCGGAACCTGCTGTATATAGCCTCCATATTTACTCTGTACCGGAATCTTATGTACATAGCCTCCATATTGACTCTGTACTGGAATCTGCTGCATATAGCCTCCATATTGACTCTGTACTGGAATCTGCTGTATATAGCCTCCATATTTACTCTGTACCGGAATCTGCTGTATATAGCCTCCATATAGACTCTGTACCAGAACCTGCTGTATATAGCCTCCATATCGACTCTGTTCCGGAACCTGCTGTATATAGCCTGCATATTGACTCTGTACCGGAACCTGCTGTATATAGCCTGCATATTGACTCTGTACCGGAAACTGCTGCATATAGCCTCCATATTGACTCTGTACCGGAACCTGCGGTATATAGCCTCCATATAGACTCTGTACCAGAACCTGCTGTATATAGCCTCCATATTGACTCTGTACCGGAACCTGCTGTATATAGCCTGCATATTGACTCTGTACCGGAATCTGCTGTATATAGCCTCCAAATTGACTCTGTACCGAAATCTGCTGCGTACAGCCTCCATATTGACTCTGTACCTAAATCTGCTGCTGTATATAGCCTCCAAATAGACTCTGTACCGGAACCTGCTGTATATAGCTTCCATATTGACTCTGTACCGGAATCTGCTGTATATAAGCCTCCATATTGACTCTGTTCCGGAATCTGCTGCATATAGCCTCCATATTGACTCTGTACCGGAATCTGCTGCATATAGCCTCCATATTGACTCTGTACCGGAACCTGCTGTATATAGCCTCCATATAGACTCTGTTCCGGAATCTGCTGCATATAGCCTCCATATGGACTGTGTACCGGAATTTGCTCTAAAAACCCTCCATATTGACTCTATACTGGAACCTGCTGTATATAGCCTCCATATAGACTCTGTTCCGGAACCTGTTGTATAGAGCCTCCATACAGACTCTGTACCTGTACCGGAACCTGGTGTATATAGCCTCCATATAGACTCTGTTCCGGAACCTGCTGTATATAGCATCCATATAGACTCTGTTCCGGAACCTGCTGTATATAGCCTCCATATAGACTCTGTACCGGAACCTGCTGTATATAGCCTCCATATAAACTCTGTACAAGAACCTGCTGTATATAGCCTCCATATTGACTCTGTACCGAAATCTGCTGCGTACAGCCTCCATACTGACTCTGTACCGGAATCTGCTGCATATAGCCTCCATATTGACTCTGTACCGAAATCTGCTGCGTACAGCCTCCATATTGACTCTGTACCTAAATCTGCTGCTGTATATAGCCTCCAAATAGACTCTGTACCGGAACCTGCTGTATATAGCTTCCATATTGACTCTGTACCGGAATCTGCTGCATATAGCCTCCATATAGACTCTGTACCGGAATCTGCTATATATAGCCTCCATGTTGACTCTGTACCGGAAACTGCTGCATATAGCCTCCATATTGACTCTGTACCGGAAACTGCTGCATATCGCCTCCATATTGACTCTGTACTGGAATCTGCTGTATTTAACCTCCATTTTGACTCTGTACCGGAACCTGCTGTATATAGCCTCCATATTTACTCTGTACCGGAATCTTATGTACATAGCCTCCATATTGACTCTGTACTGGAATCTGCTGCATATAGCCTGCATATTGACTCTGTACTGGAATCTGCTGTATATAGCCTCCATATTTACTCTGTACCGGAATCTGCTGTATATAGCCTCCATATAGACTCTGTACCAGAACCTGCTGTATATAGCCTCCATATCGACTCTGTTCCGGAACCTGCTGTATATAGCCTGCATATTGACTCTGTACCGGAACCTGCTGTATATAGCCTGCATATTGACTCTGTACCGGAAACTGCTGCATATAGCCTCCATATTGACTCTGTACCGGAACCTGCTGTATATAGCCTCCATATAGACTCTGTACCAGAACCTGATGTATATAGCCTCCATATTGACTCTGTACCGGAACCTGCTGTATATAGCCTGCATATTGACTCTGTACCGGAATCTGCTGTATATAGCCTCCATATTGACTCTGTACTGGAATCTGCTGTATATAGCCTCCATATAGACTCTGTACTGGAATCTGCTGCATATAGCCTCCATATTGACTCTGTACTGGAATCTGCTGCATATAGTCTCCATATAGACTCTGTACTGGAATCTGCTGTATATAGCCTCCATATTGACTCTGTACTGGAATCTGCTGTATATAGCCTCCATATTTACTCTGTACCGGAATCTTATGTACATAGCCTCCATATTGACTCTGTACTGGAATCTGCTGTATATAGCCTCCATATTGACTCTGTACTGGAATCTGCTGTATATAGCCTCCATATTGACTCTGTACTGGAATCTGCTGTATATAGCCTCCATATTGACTGTACTGGAATCTGCTGCATATAGCCTCCATATTTACTCTGTACCGGAATCTTATGTACATAGCCTCCATATTGACTCTGTACTGGAATCTGCTGTATATAGCCTCCATATTGACTCTGTACTGGAATCTGCTGTATATAGCCTCCATATTGACTCTGTACTGGAATCTGCTGTATATAGCCTCCATATTGACTCTGTACCGGAACCTGCTGTATATAGCCTGCATATTGACTCTGTACCGGAAACTGCTGCATATAGCCTCCATATTGACTCTGTACCGGAACCTGCTGTATATAGCCTCCATATAGACTCTGTACCAGAACCTGCTGTATATAGCCTCCATATTGACTCTGTACCGGAACCTGCTGTATATAGCCTGCATATTGACTCTGTACCGGAATCTGCTGTATATAGCCTCCATATTGACTCTGTATTGGAATCTGCTGTATATAGCCTCCATATAGACTCTGTACTGGAATCTGCTGCATATAGCCTCCATATTGACTCTGTACTGGAATCTGCTGCATATAGTCTCCATATAGACTCTGTACTGGAATCTGCTGTATATAGCCTCCATATTGACTCTGTACTGGAATCTGCTGTATATAGCCTCCATATTTACTCTGTACCGGAATCTTATGTACATAGCCTCCATATTGACTCTGTACTGGAATCTGCTGTATATAGCCTCCATATTGACTCTGTACTGGAATCTGCTGTATATAGCCTCCATATTGACTCTGTACTGGAATCTGCTGTATATAGCCTCCATATTGACTCTGTACTGGAATCTGCTGTATATAGCCTCCATATTGACTCTGTACTGGAATCTGCTGTATATGGCCTCCATATTGACTCTGTACTGGAATCTGCTGTATATAGCCTCCATATTGACTCTGTACTGGAATCTGCTGTATATAGCCTCCATATTGACTCTGTACTGGAATCTGCTGCATATAGCCTCCATATAGACTCTGTACTGGAATCTGCTTCATATAGCCTCCATATAGACTCTGTACTGGAATCTGCTGTATATAGCCTCCATATTGACTCTGTACTGGAATCTGCTGCATATAGCCTCCATATAGACTCTGTACTGGAATCTGCTGTATATAGCCTCCATATTGACTCTGTACTGGAATCTGCTGTATATAGCCTCCATATTTACTCTGTACCGGAATCTTATGTACATAGCCTCCATATTGACTCTGTACGGGAACCTGCTGTATATAGCCTCCATATAGACTCTGTACTGGAATCTGCTGTATATAGCCTCCATATAGACTCTGTACTGGAACCTGCTGTATATAGCCTGCATATTGACTCAGTACCGGAACCTGCTGTATATAGCCTCCATATTGACTCTGTACCGGAACCTGCTGTAAAAAGCCTCCATATTGACTCTGTACCGGAACCTGCTGTATATAGCCTCCATATTGACTCTGTACCGGAACCTGCTGTATATAGCCTGCATATTGACTCTGTACCGGAACCTGCTGTTTATAGCATCCATATAGACTCTGTTCCGGAATCTGCTGTAAAAAGCCTCCATATTGACTCTGTACTGGAATCTGCTGTAAAAAGCCTCCATATTGACTCTGTACCGGAACCTGCTGTATATAGCCTCCATATTGACTCTGTACCGGAACCTGCTGTAAAAAGCCTCCATATTGACTCTGTACCGGAACCTGCTGTATATAGCCTCCATATAGACTCTGTTCCGGAACCTGTTGTATAGAGCCTCCATATAGACTCTGTACCTGTACCCGGAACCTGGTGTATATAGCCTCCATATAGACTCTGTACCGGAACCTGCTGTATATAGCCTCCATATAAACTCTGTACAAGAACCTGCTGTATATAGCCTCCATATTGACTCTGTACCGAAATCTGCTGCGTACAGCCTCCATACTGACTCTGTACCGGAATCTGCTGCATATAGCCTCCAAATTGACTCTGTACCGAAATCTGCTGCGTACAGCCTCCATATTGACTCTGTACCTAAATCTGCTGCTGTATATAGCCTCCAAATAGACTCTGTACCGGAACCTGCTGTATATAGCTTCCATATTGACTCTGTACCGGAATCAGCTGTATATAAGCCTCCATATTGACTCTGTTCCGGAATCTGCTGCATATAGCCTCCATATTGACTCTGTACCGGAATCTGCTGCATATAGCCTCCATATTGACTCTGTACCGGAACCTGCTGTATATAGCCTCCATATAGACTCTGTTCCGGAATCTGCTGCATATAGCCTCCATATGGACTGTGTACCGGAATTTGCTCTAAAAACCCTCCATATTGACTCTATACTGGAACCTGCTGTATATAGCCTCCATATAGACTCTGTTCCGGAACCTGTTGTATAGAGCCTCCATATAGACTCTGTACCTGTACCGGAACCTGGTGTATATAGCCTCCATATAGACTCTGTTCCGGAACCTGCTGTATATAGCCTCCATATAGACTCTGTTCCGGAACCTGCTGTATATAGCCTCCATATAGACTCTGTACCGGAACCTGCTGTATATAGCCTCCATATAAACTCTGTACAAGAACCTGCTGTATATAGCCTCCATATTGACTCTGTACCGAAATCTGCTGCGTACAGCCTCCATACTGACTCTGTACCGGAATCTGCTGCATATAGCCTCCATATTGACTCTGTACCGAAATCTGCTGCGTACAGCCTCCATATTGACTCTGTACCTAAATCTGCTGCTGTATATAGCCTCCAAATAGACTCTGTACCGGAACCTGCTGTATATAGCTTCCATATTGACTCTGTACCGGAATCTGCTGCATATAGCCTCCATATAGACTCTGTACCGGAATCTGCTATATATAGCCTCCATGTTGACTCTGTACCGGAAACTGCTGCATATAGCCTCCATATTGACTCTGTACTGGAATCTGCTGTATATAGCCTCCATATTGACTCTGTACCGGAATATGCTGTATATAGCCTCCATATAGACTCTGTACCAGAACCTGCTGTATATAGCCTCCATATCGACTCTGTTCCGGAACCTGCTGTATATAGCCTGCATATTGACTCTGTACCGGAACCTGCTGTATATAGCCTGCATATTGACTCTGTACCGGAAACTGCTGCATATAGCCTCCATATTGACTCTGTACCGGAACCTGCTGTATATAGCCTCCATATAGACTCTGTACCAGAACCTGCTGTATATAGCCTCCATATTGACTCTGTACCGGAACCTGCTGTATATAGCCTGCATATTGACTCTGTACCGGAATCTGCTGTATATAGCCTCCATATTGACTCTGTACTGGAATCTGCTGTATATAGCCTCCATATAGACTCTGTACTGGAATCTGCTGCATATAGCCTCCATATTGACTCTGTACTGGAATCTGCTGCATATAGTCTCCATATAGACTCTGTACTGGAATCTGCTGTATATAGCCTCCATATTGACTCTGTACTGGAATCTGCTGTATATAGCCTCCATATTTACTCTGTACCGGAATCTTATGTACATAGCCTCCATATTGACTCTGTACTGGAATCTGCTGTATATAGCCTCCATATTGACTCTGTACTGGAATCTGCTGTATATAGCCTCCATATTGACTCTGTACTGGAATCTGCTGTATATAGCCTCCATATTGACTCTGTACTTGAATCTGCTGTATATAGCCTCCATATTGACTCTGTACTGGAATCTGCTGTATATAGCCTCCATATTGACTCTGTACTGGAATCTGCTGTATATAGCCTCCATATTGACTCTGTACTGGAATCTGCTGTATATAGCCTCCATATTGACTCTGTACTGGAATCTGCTGCATATAGCCTCCATATAGACTCTGTACTGGAATCTGCTGTATATAGCCTCCATATAGACTCTGTACTGGAATCTGCTGTATATAGCCTCCATATTGACTCTGTACTGGAATCTGCTGCATATAACCTCCATATAGACTCTGTACTGGAATCTGCTGTATATAGCCTCCATATTGACTCTGTACTGGAATCTGCTGTATATAGCCTCCATATTTACTCTGTACCGGAATCTTATGTACATAGCCTCCATATTGACTCTGTACGGGAACCTGCTGTATATAGCCTCCATATAGACTCTGTACTGGAATCTGCTGTATATAGCCTCCATATAGACTCTGTACTGGAATCTGCTGTATATAGCCTCCATATTGACTCTGTACTGGAATCTGCTGCATATAGCCTCCATATTGACTCTGTACCGGAACCTGCTGTCTATAGCCTCCATATAGACTCTGTACCGGAACCTGCTGTATATAGCCTCCATATTGACTCTTTACCGGAACCTGCTGTATATAGCCTCCATATTGACTCAGTACCGAAATCTGCTGCTGTATATAGCCTCCATATTGACTCTGTACCGGAACCTGCTGTATATGGCCTCCATATTGACTCTGTACCGAAATCTGCTGCTGTATATAGCCTCCATATTGACTCTGTACCTAAATCTGTTGCTGTATATAGCCTCCAAATAGACCCTGTACCGGAACCTGCTGTATATAGCTTCCATATTGACTCTGTACCGGAATCTGCTGCATATAGCCTCCATATTAACTTTGTACCGGAATCTGCTGCATATAGCCTCCATATTGACTCTGTACCTGAATTTGCTGTAAAAAGCCTCCGTATTGACTCTGTACCGGAACCTGGTGTATATAGCCTCCATATTGACTCTGTACCGGAGCCTGCTGTATATAGCCTCCATATTGACTCTGTACCGAAATCTGCTGCGTACAGCCTCCATACTGACTCTGTACCGGAATCTGCTGCATATAGCCTCCATATTGACTCTGTACCAGAACCTGCTATATTAAAGCTTCCATATTGACTCTGTACCGGAACCTGCTGTTTATAGCATCCATTTAGACTCTGTTCCGGAATCTGCTGTAAAAAGCCTCCATATTGACTCTGTACCGGAACCTGCTGTATATAGCCTCCATATTGACTCTGTACCGGAACCTGCAGTATATAGCCTGCATATTGACTCAGTACCGGAACCTGCTGTATATAGCCTCCATATTGACTCTGTACCGGAACCTGCTGTAAAAAGCCTCCATATTGACTCTGTACCGGAACCTGCTGTATATAGCCTCCATATTGACTCTGTACCGGAACCTGCTGTATATAGCCTGCATATTGACTCTGTACCGGAACCTGCTGTTTATAGCATCCATATAGACTCTGTTCCGGAATCTGCTGTAAAAAGCCTCCATATTGACTCTGTACTGGAATCTGCTGTAAAAAGCCTCCATATTGACTCTGTACCGGAACCTGCTGTATATAGCCTCCATATTGACTAAGTACCGGAACCTGCTGTATATAGCCTGCATATTGACTCTGTACCGGAACCTGGTGTATATAGCCTCCATATAGACTCTGTTCCGGAACCTGCTGTATATAGCCTCCATATAGACTCTGTTCCGGAACCTGCTGTATATAGCCTCCATATAGACTCTGTACCGGAACATGCTGTATATAGCCTCCATATAAACTCTGTACAAGAACCTGCTGTATATAGCCTCCATATTGACTCTGTACCGAAATCTGCTGCGTACAGCCTCCATACTGACTCTGTACCGGAATCTGCTGTATATAGCCTCCATATTGACTCTGTACCGAAATCTGCTGCGTACAGCCTCCATATTGACTCTGTACCTAAATCTGCTGCTGTATATAGCCTCCAAATAGACTCTGTACCGGAACCTGCTGTATATAGCTTCCATATTGACTCTGTACCGGAATCTGCTGCATATAGCCTCCATATAGACTCTGTTCCGGAATCTGCTGCATATAGCCTCCATATTGACTCTGTACCGGAATCTGCTGCATATAGCCTCCATATTGACTCTGTACCGGAACCTGCTGTATATAGCCTCCATATAGACTCTGTTCCGGAATCTGCTGCATATAGCCTCCATATGGACTGTGTACCGGAATTTGCTCTAAAAACCCTCCATATTGACTCTATACTGGAACCTGCTGTATATAGCCTCCATATAGACTCTGTTCCGGAACCTGTTGTATAGAGCCTCCATATAGACTCTGTACCTGTACCGGAACCTGGTGTATATAGCCTCCATATAGACTCTGTTCCGGAACCTGCTGTATATAGCCTCCATATAGACTCTGTTCCGGAACCTGCTGTATATAGCCTCCATATAGACTCTGTACCGGAACCTGCTGTATATAGCCTCCATATAAACTCTGTACAAGAACCTGCTGTATATAGCCTCCATATTGACTCTGTACCGAAATCTGCTGCGTACAGCCTCCATACTGACTCTGTACCGGAATCTGCTGCATATAGCCTCCATATTGACTCTGTACCGAAATCTGCTGCGTACAGCCTCCATATTGACTCTGTACCTAAATCTGCTGCTGTATATAGCCTCCAAATAGACTCTGTACCGGAACCTGCTGTATATAGCTTCCATATTGACTCTGTACCGGAATCTGCTGCATATAGCCTCCATATAGACTCTGTACCGGAATCTGCTATATATAGCCTCCATATTGACTCTGTACCGGAAAACTGCTGCATATAGCCTCCATATTGACTCTGTACTGGAATCTGCTGTATTTAACCTCCATATTGACTCTGTACCGGAACCTGCTGTATATAGCCTCCATATTTACTCTGTACCGGAATCTTATGTACATAGCCTCCATATTGACTCTGTACTGGAATCTGCTGCATATAGCATCCATTTAGACTCTGTTCCGGAATCTGCTGTAAAAAGCCTCCATATTGACTCTGTACCGGAACCTGCTGTATATAGCCTCCATATTGACTCTGTACCGGAACCTGCAGTATATAGCCTGCATATTGACTCAGTACCGGAACCTGCTGTATATAGCCTCCATATTGACTCTGTACCGGAACCTGCTGTAAAAAGCCTCCATATTGACTCTGTACCGGAACCTGCTGTATATAGCCTCCATATTGACTCTGTACCGGAACCTGCTGTATATAGCCTGCATATTGACTCTGTACCGGAACCTGCTGTTTATAGCATCCATATAGACTCTGTTCCGGAATCTGCTGTAAAAAGCCTCCATATTGACTCTGTACTGGAATCTGCTGTAAAAAGCCTCCATATTGACTCTGTACCGGAACCTGCTGTATATAGCCTCCATATTGACTAAGTACCGGAACCTGCTGTATATAGCCTGCATATTGACTCTGTACCGGAACCTGGTGTATATAGCCTCCATATAGACTCTGTTCCGGAACCTGCTGTATATAGCCTCCATATAGACTCTGTTCCGGAACCTGCTGTATATAGCCTCCATATAGACTCTGTACCGGAACATGCTGTATATAGCCTCCATATAAACTCTGTACAAGAACCTGCTGTATATAGCCTCCATATTGACTCTGTACCGAAATCTGCTGCGTACAGCCTCCATACTGACTCTGTACCGGAATCTGCTGTATATAGCCTCCATATTGACTCTGTACCGAAATCTGCTGCGTACAGCCTCCATATTGACTCTGTACCTAAATCTGCTGCTGTATATAGCCTCCAAATAGACTCTGTACCGGAACCTGCTGTATATAGCTTCCATATTGACTCTGTACCGGAATCTGCTGCATATAGCCTCCATATAGACTCTGTTCCGGAATCTTATGTACATAGCCTCCATATTGACTCTGTACTGGAATCTGCTGCATATAGCATCCATTTAGACTCTGTTCCGGAACCTGCTGTATATAGCCTCCATATTGACTCTGTACCGGAACCTGCAGTATATAGCCTGCATATTGACTCAGTACCGGAACCTGCTGTATATAGCCTCCATATTGACTCTGTACCGGAACCTGCTGTAAAAAGCCTCCATATTGACTCTGTACCGGAACCTGCTGTATATAGCCTCCATATTGACTCTGTACCGGAACCTGCTGTATATAGCCTGCATATTGACTCTGTACCGGAACCTGCTGTTTATAGCATCCATATAGACTCTGTTCCGGAATCTGCTGTAAAAAGCCTCCATATTGACTCTGTACTGGAATCTGCTGTAAAAAGCCTCCATATTGACTCTGTACCGGAACCTGCTGTATATAGCCTCCATATTGACTAAGTACCGGAACCTGCTGTATATAGCCTGCATATTGACTCTGTACCGGAACCTGGTGTATATAGCCTCCATATTGACTCTGTACCGGAACCTGCAGTATATAGCCTGCATATTGACTCAGTACCGGAACCTGCTGTATATAGCCTCCATATTGACTCTGTACCGGAACCTGCTGTAAAAAGCCTCCATATTGACTCTGTACCGGAACCTGCTGTATATAGCCTCCATATTGACTCTGTACCGGAACCTGCTGTATATAGCCTGCATATTGACTCTGTACCGGAACCTGCTGTTTATAGCATCCATATAGACTCTGTTCCGGAATCTGCTGTAAAAAGCCTCCATATTGACTCTGTACTGGAATCTGCTGTAAAAAGCCTCCATATTGACTCTGTACCGGAACCTGCTGTATATAGCCTCCATATTGACTAAGTACCGGAACCTGCTGTATATAGCCTGCATATTGACTCTGTACCGGAACCTGGTGTATATAGCCTCCATATAGACTCTGTTCCGGAACCTGCTGTATATAGCCTCCATATAGACTCTGTTCCGGAACCTGCTGTATATAGCCTCCATATAGACTCTGTACCGGAACATGCTGTATATAGCCTCCATATAAACTCTGTACAAGAACCTGCTGTATATAGCCTCCATATTGACTCTGTACCGAAATCTGCTGCGTACAGCCTCCATACTGACTCTGTACCGGAATCTGCTGTATATAGCCTCCATATTGACTCTGTACCGAAATCTGCTGCGTACAGCCTCCATATTGACTCTGTACCTAAATCTGCTGCTGTATATAGCCTCCAAATAGACTCTGTACCGGAACCTGCTGTATATAGCTTCCATATTGACTCTGTACCGGAATCTGCTGCATATAGCCTCCATATAGACTCTGTTCCGGAATCTGCTGCATATAGCCTCCATATTGACTCTGTACCGGAATCTGCTGCATATAGCCTCCATATTGACTCTGTACCGGAACCTGCTGTATATAGCCTCCATATAGACTCTGTTCCGGAATCTGCTGCATATAGCCTCCATATGGACTGTGTACCGGAATTTGCTCTAAAAACCCTCCATATTGACTCTATACTGGAACCTGCTGTATATAGCCTCCATATAGACTCTGTTCCGGAACCTGTTGTATAGAGCCTCCATATAGACTCTGTACCTGTACCGGAACCTGGTGTATATAGCCTCCATATAGACTCTGTTCCGGAACCTGCTGTATATAGCCTCCATATAGACTCTGTTCCGGAACCTGCTGTATATAGCCTCCATATAGACTCTGTACCGGAACCTGCTGTATATAGCCTCCATATAAACTCTGTACAAGAACCTGCTGTATATAGCCTCCATATTGACTCTGTACCGAAATCTGCTGCGTACAGCCTCCATACTGACTCTGTACCGGAATCTGCTGCATATAGCCTCCATATTGACTCTGTACCGAAATCTGCTGCGTACAGCCTCCATATTGACTCTGTACCTAAATCTGCTGCTGTATATAGCCTCCAAATAGACTCTGTACCGGAACCTGCTGTATATAGCTTCCATATTGACTCTGTACCGGAATCTGCTGCATATAGCCTCCATATAGACTCTGTACCGGAATCTGCTATATATAGCCTCCATATTGACTCTGTACCGGAAACTGCTGCATATAGCCTCCATATTGACTCTGTACCGGAAAACTGCTGCATATAGCCTCCATATTGACTCTGTACTGGAATCTGCTGTATTTAACCTCCATATTGACTCTGTACCGGAACCTGCTGTATATAGCCTCCATATTTACTCTGTACCGGAATCTTATGTACATAGCCTCCATATTGACTCTGTACTGGAATCTGCTGCATATAGCCTCCATATTGACTCTGTACTGGAATCTGCTGTATATAGCCTCCATATTTACTCTGTACCGGAATCTGCTGTATATAGCCTCCATATAGACTCTGTACCAGAACCTGCTGTATATAGCCTCCATATCGACTCTGTTCCGGAACCTGATGTATATAGCCTGCATATTGACTCTGTACCGGAAACTGCTGCATATAGCCTCCATATTGACTCTGTACCGGAACCTGCTGTATATAGCCTCCATATAGACTCTGTACCGGAACCTGCTGTATATAGCCTCCATATAAACTCTGTACAAGAACCTGCTGTATATAGCCTCCATATTGACTCTGTCCCGAAATCTGCTGCGTACAGCCTCCATACTGACTCTGTACCGGAATCTGCTGCATATAGCCTCCATATTGACTCTGTACCGAAATCTGCTGCGTACAGCCTCCATATTGACTCTGTACCGAAATCTGCTGCTGTATATAGCCTCCATATAGACTCTGTACCGAAATCTGCTGCTGTATATAGCCTCCAAATAGACTCTGTACCGGAACCTGCTGTATATAGCTTCCATATTGACTCTGTACCGGAATCTGCTGCATATAGCCTCCATATAGACTCTGTATCGGAATCTGCTATATATAGCCTCCATATTGACTCTGTACCGGAAACTGCTGCATATAGCCTCCATATTGACTCTGTACCGGAAACTGCTGCATATAGCCTCCATATTGACTCTGTACTGGAATCTGCTGTATTTAACCTCCATATTGACTCTGTACCGGAACCTGCTGTATATAGCCTCCATATTTACTCTGTACCGGAATCTTATGTACATAGCCTCCATATTGACTCTGTACTGGAATCTGCTGCATATAGCCTCCATATTGACTCTGTACTGGAATCTGCTGTATATAGCCTCCATATTTACTCTGTACCGGAATCTGCTGTATATACCCTCCATATAGACTCTGTACCAGAACCTGCTGTATATAGCCTCCATATCGACTCTGTTCCGGAACCTGCTGTATATAGTCTGCATATTGACTCTGTACCGGAAACTGCTGCATATAGCCTCCATATTGACTCTGTACCGGAACCTGCTGTATATAGCCTCCATATAGACTCTGTACCAGACCCTGCTGTATATAGCCTCCATATTGACTCTGTACCGGAACCTGCTGTATATAGCCTGCATATTGACTCTGTACCGGAATCTGCTGCATATAGCCTCCATATAGACTCTGTACTGGAATCTGCTGTATATAGCCTCCATATTGACTCTGTACCGGAATCTGATGTATATAGCCTCCATATTGACTCTGTACTGGAATCTGCTCTATATAGCCTCCATATAGACTCTGTACTGGAATCTGCTGCATATAGCCTCCATATTGACTCTGTACTGGAATCTGCTGCATATAGTCTCCATATAGACTCTGTACTGGAATCTGCTGTATATATCTCCATATTGACTCTGTACTGGTATCTGCTGTATATAGCCTCCATATTTACTCTGTACCGGAATCTTATGTACATAGCCTCCATATTGACTCTGTACTGGAATATGCTGTATATAGCCTCCATATTTACTCTGTACTGGAATCTGCTGTATATAGCCTCCATATTGACTCTGTACTGGAATCTGCTGTATATAGCCTCCATATTGACTCTGTACTGGAATCTGCTGTATATAGCCTCCATATTGACTCTGTACTGGAATCTGCTGCATATAGCCTCCATATAGACTCTGTACTGGAATCTGCTGTATATAGCCTCCATATAGACTCTGTACTGGAATCTGCTGTATATAGCCTCCATATTGACTCTGTACTGGAATCTGCTGCATATAGCCTCCATATAGACTCTGTACTGGAATCTGCTGTATATAGCCTCCATATTGACTCTGTACTGGAATATGCTGTATATAGCCTCCATATTTACTCTGTACTGGAATCTGCTGTATATAGCCTCCATATTGACTCTGTACTGGAATCTGCTGTATATAGCCTCCATATTGACTCTGTACTGGAATCTGCTGTATATAGCCTCCATATTGACTCTGTACTGGAATCTGCTGCATATAGCCTCCATATAGACTCTGTACCGGAATCTGCTGTATATAGCCTCCATATAGACTCTGTACTGGAATCTGCTGTATATAGCCTCCATATTGACTCTGTACTGGAATCTGCTGCATATAGCCTCCATATAGACTCTGTACTGGAATCTGCTGTATATAGCCTCCATATTGACTCTGTACTGGAATCTGCTGTATATAGCCTCCATATTTACTCTGTACCGGAATCTTATGTACATAGCCTCCATATTGACTCTGTACCGGAACCTGCTGTAAATTGCCTTGCTACTGTAATTTTACTGTTACTCCTTAATTATTATTATTTAAAAATATATATATATTCTTGAAACTGCATTGTTGGTTAATGGCTTGTGACTAACCATTTCACTGTCATGTCTACACCTGTTGTATTCGGCGCATGCGACAAATACAATTTCATTTGATTATATTTTATTTTAGAGGCTGCTGCCCTATATACATAGACATGGAATCACTGGCCATGTTAATAATGGAACACTAGTCACTTAAATAATGTTTACATACTGCTTGTACTGCTCACATGTATGTACTGTATTCTATTGTATTATATTTTAGTCAATGCCACAACAACATTGCTCGTCCTAATATTTATATATTTCTTAATTTCATTCTTTTACTTTTAGATTTGTGTGTATTTTTGTGAATTGTTAGATACTACTGCACTGTTGGAGCTAGGAACACAAGCATTTCACTACACCCGCAATAACATCTGTTAATATGTGTATGTGACCAATAACATCTGTTAATATGTGTATGTGACCAATAACATTTGATTTGATTTGAAAGGTGTGCGTAGGAAAGGCATACATTTCCAAAATATCGGAATCGGCCCCTTGGAGAGTAGGCTATACTAGCCCATGGAGTGTGAACAATGTTGTTTATTCTGCCTTCCACCCTAGCTGTGTGTTTGGTCTGGCCCGGGTATGGAAGGAGTAGGGGAGAGAAATGGAGGGAGGGAGGGGGAGCGAGAGAGCGGGGGGAAATAGAGGGGGGCAGGATACAGGAAGTGCAGCTGGCAGCAGAATGCGGGGGAGGATGGAGGATGTGCGTGTGTGTGTGTGTGTGTGTTTGTGTGTGTGTGTGTGTGTGTGTGTGTGTGTGTGTGTGGGAGGGGGGTGGTGAAGTATTAGGGTGTTATATATAGAACAGACATTAGAACAGAACACCTCACACATCCGCCTGGCTCACATCTGGCCAACAGGCAGCACCAGGAAAAGGGAGGGATGGAGAGGAGGGAGAGAGCGAGGGGTTGTGTACCGCTGGCAGTTACATGACATTTCGGTAGCACAGCTAATTGGATTAATAAAGGAAGCAGAGTGACATAAAACTTTAGTTAGTTATCCTGATAATACAGATTTTTCCTATGATTTTTCCTAGGTTTTTTATGAGCCAGTTTCAGAGTTTCCATCTCACCTGCACAGTATTTATTCCTGTGTCCATTTGATGAACAGACAATGTCTCAATAAAATATAGGCAACAACTGAAAGTCTGCATACTGCTTTATAACTTGTTATACACATGCATAAGTTTTTATGATGTCTTACTATCAGGCTTTTAATACGGTTGTCACCAACATATTCACTTTTAGATGAGTGCATCATACAACAGCAGAATGAACTGAAATGTGTGAGGTGAGGAGAGAAAAGGTGAACAGAGAGGATACATGTTTTTAGACAGGAGGGAGGAAGTACAGTGGAGAAAAAAAGGAGGAATGCGGTGGAGGAATGTGTGAGGAGAGAAGAGATGGAGAAGAGAGAGGTAGATTGAGGGAATGATAAGGGGCATAGGGGGAGCAGAAGAGCGGCCGGGTGAGGGAAAGAATGTGGGGGTCTTAGGGAAATGTGGAAGTAGTGGAGAATAGGAGGGGAGTAGAGGTGTGGAATGTGACATCCGGCCCATTGATTGTACTGCTTATGTTTCCGGCAGCAATCTGATCTGAAGCTGTCCTCTCTAAAGTAAACAGAACACACAGGTCAAGCAGAGGGGACAGTAAAAACATACCATAACACACAGGGTAAGCAGGGGGGACACTAGAAACAGACCAGAACACACAGGGTAGACAGGGGGGACACTAGAAACAGACCAGAACACACAGGGTAGACTGGGGGAACACTAGAAACAGACCCGAACCTACAGGGTAGTCTGGGGGGACACTAGAAACAGACTAGAATATATAGGCTAGGCAGGGGGAACACTAGAAACAGCCCAGAACCACAGGGTAGACAGGGGGAACACTAGAAACAGAACAGAACACACAGTCTAGGCAGGGGGAACACTAGAAACAGACCAGAACACACAGGGAAGGCTGGAGGAACAATAGAAACAGACCAGTGGGCACACAATGGTTGAATCAACTTTGTTTCCATGTCATTTCAATTGAATTAAGTTGGAATAGAGGTTGAAATGATGTCTGTACCCAGTGAGACAGGGCAGGCAGGGGGAACACTAGAAACAGACAAGTGGCACAGGGCAGGCAGGGGGAACACTAGAAACAGACCAGTGGCACAGGGCAGGCAGGGGGAACACTAGAAACAGACCAGTGGCACAGGGCAGGCAGGGGGAACACTAGAAACAGACCAGTGGGACAGGGCAGGCAGGGGGAACACTAGAAACAGACCAGTGGGACAGGGCAGGCAGGGGGAACACTAGAAACAGACCAGTGGGACAGGGCAGGCAGGGGGAACACTAGAAACAGACCAGTGGGACAGGGCAGGCAGGGGGAACACTAGAAACAGACCAGTGGGACAGGGCAGGCAGGGGGAACACTAGAAACAGACCAGTGGGACAGGGCAGGCAGGGGGAACACTAGAAACAGACGGGAGATAGCAGAGACACAATATTTACTAAATGCACTTATACACACTACCTTACACATAACAACACACTCCGTTACACACATCAAACGTCTCTACTTCTCCAAATCTATAACCCCATGCAAACACACTCTCATTCTCACTATAATACACATTTCACTCAAACATACGCACACATTCAAGCATACACTTGAAAACACACACAAAAAAAGAAACGGAAGTCTCTCCAGACCAACAGTGTGCATCTCTCTGGTTTTTATTCATTAGGAAGAATTCTGTCTGGAATTACAAAATGCACGGGTAGAAATAGCGGTGAGATAGGTTGAGAGTGTGAGAGATAAGAGTGAGAGAGACAAGAGTGAGAGAGAAATAGAGAGGGAGTGAGTGAGAGATAAAAGATCCCACAGCCAGAGTTTTAAGGGTTACATCATCAGATTTGGCTGGCTCCTGGCCCCACCCAAAAGTAGGCAGGGATATCCCCATCTCTTTTAATTTGATTCTCTTCTTTAAAACAGGAGTTCTCTTTTTTTGTAGTGTCCTGAACATGGTTGTGTAGTGTCTCACCTCCATGTTTACAGTTAACAGCTGGCAACATAATTAAACAAACCAACTTTGATTCTCACCAAAGTCATCATGTCGCTCTTTTGACATTTTTTAGACATTTTTTTTTTTTTATCGATTTTTTAAACCTTTTTTGTTCTCAAAAATAGAAGGAAAAAAGAAAACATGTTGCTTAGTATAAACATCTATCTATATTCATATATTTTTTTATCTGAATTCATATTCTTATTTTTTGATTCCTGAAGATGACTGTTCACCCACGGTGTGGCATGCACATAGCACATGCAGTTCTGGAAGTAGATATTTTCCCTTTTTTTGGTATTTTTTTGGTACTTAAAATGCTTTTATTTCTATGTTTTCCATAGCAGCTTTACATTGCTTTTTGAAGTAACAGTGGGGTTATTTTGAATATGTGTTGTTAGTGGATGGTTGGTCAGTACAGGACACAATGATTGATAGTGAATGTTAGGGCCTCTCATAGTTTCAATTGTAGGGTGATTGACATCTTATTTCATCTTGCACACACACAAACACAGGCTAACTCACACACACACACACACACACACACACACACACACACACACACACACACACACACACACACACACACACACACACACACACACACACACACACACACACACACACACACACACACACACACACACCAACTCAAATCTCATCACAAAATATTCAAAGCAAATAAACAAATGAAATTATTTATGAACATTTCAACATCTTGGCCATGTTCTGTTAAAATCTCCACCTGGCACAGCCAGAAGAGGACTGGCCACCCCACATATGCTCTCTCTAATTCTCTCTTTCTTTCTCTCTCTCGGAGGACCTGAGCCCTAGGACCATGCCCCAGGACTACCTGACATGATGACTCCTTGCTGTCCCCAGTCCATCTGACCGTGCTGCTGCTCCAGTTTCAACTGTTCTGCCTTATTATTATACGACCATGCTGGTCATTTATGAACATTTGAACATCTTGGCCATGTTCTGTTATAATCTCCACCCGGCACAGCCAGAAGAGGACTGGCCACCCCACATAGCCTGGTTCCTCTCTAGGTTTCTTCCTAGGTTTTGGCCTTTCTAGGGAGTTTTTCCTAGCCACCGTGCTTCTACACCTGCATTGCTTGCTGTTTGGGGTTTTAGGCTGGGTTTCTGTACAGCACTTTGAGATATCAGCTGATGTACGAAGGGCTATATAAATACATTTGATTTGATTTGATTTGAAATGAAATATCCAACGAAAACAGCTAGCTATTGATGTACACACACACATTGAAAGTACACACACATTCTGCTATCAAAGAACGCATTCATACACAGACCCACATGCAAACACACACACGCCATACGCACGTACACGCATACTTGCTACAGCTAAGAGCTACATACTGAGAGTGTATCTGTGTATTCCTATCTTATCAGTGTTGTGATGTGACTTATACACGTCTATGACGTTCCTACGTTAGATGAATACTGTAAAGGCAATGTGCCTGTGCACTTTCTGGTCAAAGTGTGGTACATAGAATCATGGGATATGTCTTTACAGTACATCAGAATCCAGATATGTGCAGATCTAACTGCGCTATATCTATGGCAGCCGTGAACAAACACTGTTACCTGACACTAATGGTTTTGACATGGGGTGTAATAATAAGAATAATAATGACATAATTCAAATAAATTAATGGTTCACTATGGCAATCCTCAAAGTCCGGCAACTGTGAGAGAGACACTGTACGGGACAGTGGTGGGTATTAGGATGGATGTTAGGTTGAGGCGCACAAAGACACACAAAAAGAGAATAGGGTGAAACAGGACACAGAGGTTTGGCAGAAAAGACCCAGTCATTGTTTCTCCCATGCATTTTCATTGGCTGTGATACATGTCCTGTGCATTTGTGATTGGCTGTGTTACATGTCCTGAACACAAAGGAGGTGATCCACCAGTGACAGACAACACTTTAACCTTATGCTCCCAGTTTAAAGACAGATACGAAAACATTGGAATCTGACAGTCAAAATAGAAGGGGTGATACAATGATACAATAGGACAGGGATGCAATGTATTGCATACAGTGCCACCTAGAGGGCCAAACTGGTAGAGGAGCTCTGTCTCATTACTGCTTTATCTGGTCTACTTTAGTCTGTAGACCCCGTTACCTAAGCAAGACCATTTAGCTGCCCTATATTTACCCAAATGATTAATATATGTAAACAACTGTCCAATGCATGTCAGATACATGATTTCCTGTATGACGTTTGACATAGTTTTTTTTTTTAAGTTCCTTTTTAAGTTCCTTTTCCTTTCCCCACCGTATTACACTGTATCAGAGTCATTCCTATGATTACTCCTGTTCCCACAATGCACCTCCCTGACAAAGCTCCGCCCACCAGCCGGACCAGTGGACCACCAACCAGACAGAACGTCTCACTAAACAAAGATGGTGACGCTCTGAGCACAATCGACTCGAAAGTAACAAACACAAATACAAGACGAAAATAATTCTGTCTCACAAGCATGAACATCGTCATCATCATCATCACCATTATTATCATCGTTATTATTATCATCATCATTATTATCATAATCATCAATAGTATTGTTATCAGTATCTATAGAACCATTATCACTATTAATAACAAATAAACGAAAGGTGAAGAGGTTCCCTCCTTTCATCGGCCTTTCTTTCTCTCTCTCTCTTTTCATCGCTCTTTCAAACACAAACCCTGGAAGACTAGAGACATATCTCTGGTTTGAACGAGGCTATGTGTCAGCAGATGAAGAGCCAATAAGGACCATGGAGCGTGCTTGTAACTTCCTCCCCCAGTTTCAACTCCCTTTTAATATGAACCAATAATATGTGGGGTCTGCGTTTTCATACTTTCCTGCCTTCTTTCCTTCCATGAAATAAAAGTAGGCCTTGTAACAAAATATCTACTTCCTTGAAAATGATTGTGCAATCTTAGCCACATCAACAGTTATAATTTGGCACAGAGCATTTCAATAAGAACAAAGTGGGAAATAGATCATCCTGTCCCTCCGCATAAAAAAGGCTTGGACCTTGAGCTTCTCTTCCTCATCGCCCCATCTCTCCATCCATCCTAACTATCCTGATTATACCTCCAGCACAGGAAGAGAGAGAGAGAGAGGGACGCCTCAGGGAGAAGAGAGAGAAATAAAGTGATTTACAGGCAAAAGAGAGAACCCCACAGACTAATATAGAAAGGACCCAGGGATAGTTTCCCCCACATTACAGTAGTTTCTCTTTGTTATCATTTTTTTTGTATCAATCATGCAGGATTCCACAGGTTTTTAAACTCTGCAAGTTCCAACGAAGCTGTGCGGGTGCAACAGAAGAATCAAGCTTCAATGTTTCGAAGAAGAAGAAGAAGAAGAAGAAGAGGAAGAGGGAAAAGTAGCAGCCGCAGGAGTAGAAGAAGAAATACTGAAGAAAATGTTTGTTTTTAAGTTTCTTTTTTTAATGTTCACCATCCACTTTTTTATGTTTCTTCTCTACTCGGTTGGGGCGGAATCTTTTTGGGGGGGTTGGGGGGTTGGAATGGATAGATTCCGCCTACATAACCCCCCCTCTCGTTCAGAGTTAGGGTGTGTGTCCCGGTGTCCCCCCAACTCCCCCCACCACACTCAGGTGGAAGGCTCATCATCACTGATGTCATTATTAACAGTAAACACAGATGATAAAACTCATCAATATCTCCCCATCATCGGGGTTGGTGGTTGGTTTTTGCAACTAACGCAACTCCACTTAGTTCTCCGCAATGTCATAGTTTCTTGCGTTGATTACGTGATGACGTCTTGGTCTTTGTGGCGGTTTTTAATATTGTTTCCAGAGGCGTAGCATCATGATACGTTGAGAAAAGCATCCGTCCCCTATATCATCCATTTTGAAAAACTCCTTGCATCTGATGAGCTGGGTTCCATAGTTTTTGGAGGAGGAATTGGTTTGTACTCCATACCCTGTTCACTAATTTCCACTCATCCTTCAGTGGTCCTCCTCCTCATCCCTTTATTCTAACTACCCCTTCCTCACTCCCTCCATCCCCAGGAAACACTGAGCAGTAGAAGAAACGAAAAGAAAAACAAACGGAGATAAGGAAAGAAAGAATCATGCCTTGGTTTCCCCTGTCAGTGGTCAGTGCTCTGGCTGTGTGTTTTCCTGGGCTGGGAGGTAGGGACTGATAACTCAGACAGTGTGGTTGAGCCCTCCCTCCCTCCATCCATCCCTCCCTCCATAGTCTCCAGAGGCTAGCACCTGTTATCATCCGTGTTGTTGTAGGGTTCGTGCAGGTCTTTAGTGCGGGGCCCTCTAGGCTGGGGAGGGGGGACCTTGTGGGGCCCGGGCTGGGTGGGGCCGTGGTGGTGTTGCGAGGAGGGGGAAGAGGCGCGGTACCCGTTGGGGAGACGTCGAGTGGGGGGTGGCTGCTGCCCTTGGGGGGTGGGGTTGGTGTTGGGTGGGGGCGCGTGGCGGGAAGTCCTGGGCGAGGTGCGGGAGTGGGGGTTGTTGGGGTGGGGGTTGTTTGGGTGCGGGTTGATAGGGTGCTGCTGCTGTGGGGTTGGGGGATGGTTTAGCACGGGGAGAGTAGGGTGGTTGAGGGGGTGAGGTTTGTGAGGGTTGCCCTGTGTGGGGCTCTGCTCGTAGGGAGGCGGTTTGTGGTGCTCACGGTCGTAATCCTGGTAGTCCTGGTTGTAGAAGCAGCCGTCGCCCTCCAGCGACCCACTCTCTCCTCCTCCTCCTCCCCCATCCCCCCAGCGGGGAGGGGGGTGGCAGGCTTGGTTGGGTGAGCCATGGTGGGGTGGGGGAGGTCCCTGGGGGGGCTCAGGGGAAAAGCGGTGAGGGGCGGGGGCGGAATTGCGCCCCAGGGGCTGGGCTCCAGGAGGTGTGGCCATGGCTTTACGGACAACAGGAGAGTAGGTGACGTGTGGGCGGGGCGTTGCCGGGGTCTGAGGGAGTTGCCGACGGCCTCGTCTCGGGGTACTGGTCCCCGAGGTAGAGGGAGCGGGACTTTCGCTCACCGAACTACTGCCCTACACGAACATTGAAGGCAAATAAAAAAAGAACCATAAAATTAACGACGACACGAACAGAGAGAGGGAGGAAGAGAGAGAGGGAGGAAGAGAGAGAGGGAGGAAGAGAGAAAGTAAGGAAGAGAGAAAGGGAGGAAGAGGGAGTCAAGGAGGGAGGGAGGGAGGTAAGGAAGAGAGAGAGGGAGGGAGGGAGGAAGAGAGAGGGAGGGAGGGAAAAGAAAGGGAGAGAGAAAAAGAGAGAAAGAGATAGACAAGGAGAGATAAATAAAGAGAGGGAGAAAGAGAACAACAGACAATAACAACAAGAACAACAACAGCGACGAGAAGAAGAAGAAGAAGAAGAAGAAGAAGAAGAAGAAGAAGAAGAGAGCAATCAGGAGAGTGTGAGGGGAAGGAAGGATGCCGGGAAAAGAAAGACAAAAAAAGAAAGAAAGAGAAGAGATATATAGAAAATGATGGGAGTCAGCATACACCGTAGAAAACAGAGAAAAGCGATGAGTCATGAAGAATAAAGAGAGGACACAAAAACAACAGGAGAAAAGAAAAGAAGAGATCAGATCTGACACAGTAGGCCTCAAAATGGTGATTGTGAAGGTACCCACAATGCACTCTTTCAGTGTTGTTGCCTTGTTCAGTCTGTCTCTTATCTGAATCTAGGTTGTTAACCAATCACCTCTGTGTGTAAGTGTGTGTCTAAACTGCTGAATCCTATAAACAACAATAGTTAATGAATAGACAATGTATGGAAGTGTCAAAAAGGGAAACACAAGAGACAGTCAGCCGCCTAAAGATATTTAGGCCAAGGAGATGGGGGAGACACTCAAGGTAGAACTAAAAGGAGAACCTGAGGCTAAAACAGTTAGGAAGGTGGCTCAATGTTGACACACATCATAGATGCCCACCTGTCTGTGTGTCATGCATTCTCTGCCCTCGCTGGGTGACCGTGACCAGCGATGGTCGTGCTCCCTATCCCGGTCGTGGTCTCTGTCTCCTCGGGGCTGTCTGTGACCACCGCGCTCTGCCCCCCGGTCGGCGCGGTCTGGTGTGTAGCGCTCCTTGTCCACAGAGCCGCTGTGATGGTGGTGGTGATGGTGGTGGTGTTTGCGGTCTTTCTGCCGACTGCGGTCTCTGTCGCGGTCACGGTCCTTCTCCTTGGGTGGCAGGTCACCTGACTGAGTGGTGGTGCTCAAGTCTGTGCCCAGTCCTGCCGGAATGGAGGCCAGTTATTGTTGTCATCATGGTATCTCTAGGGTCTTTGTAACCATGACAACATGACAACATCAAACACACTTTTATACAGTAGCAACTCAGGGAACTAAGCACGTTCTTCTCACACACTCTCTGACTCACACACATTCTGAACCGTTCCTGACCAACGCATGCACACTCATTCTGTCTCTGACCTGTATCTGCGTCTGTATATCGACACAGTGACCGCTCGGAGGCCCGGTGGCTTCGGTCGCGGCGTCGGTGGCTGTGCCTCGGTGCTCCACCCTCCTCGGGGATCACATACTCCATTGCATAATCATCGGCCCCTCCCCTTTCCCTCTGGCCCCTCCCAGATCGACTGTGACCAAGGGAGGAGGCCGAGCGCTTCATAGGACTATTATCTGTTATAGTCTGAGAGAGTGGGATGGAGAAAGAGAAAGAGAGAGGGATGATGTGAGAGTGGGATGGAGAAAGAGAGAGAGAGAGGGATGATGGGAGAGTGGGATGGAGAAAGAGAGAGGGATGATGGGAGAGTGGGATGGAGAAAGAGAGAGAGAGAGGGATGATGGGAGAGTGGGATGGAGAAAGAGAGAGAGAGGGATGACGGGAGAGTGGGATGGAGAAAGAGAGAGGGATGATGGGAGAGTGGGATGGAGAAAGAGAGAGAGAGAGGGATGATGGGAGAGTGGGATGGAGAAAGAGAAAGAGAGAGGGATGATGTGAGAGTGGGATGGAGAAAGAGAGAGAGAGAGGGATGATGGGAGAGTGGGATGGAGAAAGAGAGAGGGATGATGGGAGAGTGGGATGGAGAAAGAGAGAGAGAGAGGGATGATGGGAGAGTGGGATGGAGAAAGAGAGAGAGAGGGATGATGCGAGAGTGGGATGGAGAAAGAGAGAGAGAGGGATGACGGGAGAGTGGGATGGAGAAAGAGAGAGGGATGATGGGAGAGTGGGATGGAGAAAGAGAGAGAGAGAGGGATGATGGGAGAGTGGACAGAGAGGAGAAGAGTAGTCACACAGCAGGCTTCTTGGGTTTACTTTCCTCATGTCTCCTTTCTATAGTCTCCAGACATAATGGGGAAACGGAGGGACTTGTGTGTGTGTGTCGACCTGTGTGTGTGTGTATATACTGTATAGTTGTTTACCTGACTTTTACATGTGTGTGCTTCTACATTCCTACCATATACAGTATAGCCTTGTAGAGGTGGGTACCAGGTAACCCATGATAACCCCCCCCCATACTGTTCCACACACATGCCTGTATTAGTATCATATATACATCATGCTGCCTCAGGCAGAGAGAGAGAAAGAGAGCAAGAGAGAGAGAGAAAAAAAGAGACCGAGAGAAAAAGAAACAGAGAGAGACATCGAGAGAGAAAAAAGAGAAGAGGACGAAGACAAACAAGAAAAGGAGATGAAAGGGAGGCAATAGGCCATGCCTGACATGCATCCAGGACTTCATCTGGAAAGATAGGTCAGTATCTCCTAATCCCCCCAAAAGACTAACCCACCCCGTCCCCACCCAATCCCTCCCCCAAAATCATAACACAATCCTCTGCCAGCCCCCTCTGCCAGCGTGCACATAGGAGCTGTCCCGAGTCCTCAGCCCCACTCAGGAGCTCTCTTTCTGGGGCACGGGGAGCCGCTCTGACCTCCTAGGGCTGCTGGACACCAGGACAGTGCCTATAATGCTACTGGTACACACCTGCATACTGTATATACCAGGCCTGCTCAGTACTAGTCCGCCAGTGTCTGCTGGTTTCCGATTCTATATTGAACGAAGGGATCATTTGGATGTAGAGTTAACTCCCCTGGTATTCCAGGTTGAAACCAGAATAGATGATAATGGACTGAAACCAGCAGACAGTGTGTAGCTAGGATACCCTCACACACACAAACACACATGGAGACACATACACCAAGCACACACCAAGCACAAACAACAAACACACTCACCAAGCATACACACACAGGCAAACACACACATGCATGCACACACGCACAAAATCACTCCAACAAGGGCAAACATACTCCTGACATGCATGCAACACCAACACCAACACATCAGCACAGACAAGCATACAGGCATGATACACGCAACACACGTGGTACACCCAACACAGAGCAGCAGCAGCAGGAAGAGAGAGAGACAGAGAGAGGGTGCAGAGTTTGCCAATCCCAAATCAACACCTTGATCCCACCCGCTTGGCACAAGGACTAAAGAGGTAAGTAAATTAGCCTTGTTCCAACATCCTGATCTCGCATAATCACATTCACCAGGCGAGATGTAAGTAATATGGAAAAAATCCATCTGGCTTATCAGAGGGCAGGGTGGAGCTATTGCCATATTGCTTATATTTTGCATAGACACTGAGTATCCAAAACATTAAGAACACCTGTTCTTTCCATGACATAGACTGACCAGGTGAAAGCTAGGATCCCTTATTGATGTCACTTATTAAATCCACATCAATCAGTGTGCATGAAGGGGAGGAAACAGGTTAAAGGATTTTATGCCTTGAGACAATTGAGACATGGATTGTGTATGTGTGCCATTTAGAGGGTGGGTAAGAGAAAGTATTTAAGTGCCTATGAACAGGGTAAGGTAGTAGGTGCCAGGAGCACCAGTTTGGGTCAAGAACTGGGGGGTACAAAAAAGGGGGTCCAACTCAGAGCCCCACCTGTTTTGAGCCCCATCTATATATATATATTTCTATATTTTTTGCCTGTTCTGCATGTTCTTTTGGAATTAATACATGTCACATATCAGTTAGCAAACAATGTAAAAAATATATTTTATTGATTTAATAAAGCCACATACAAACATGGTCTCTTTTTTGCTTTCTTGAGTAAGGCAGCTCCAAAACACAGCCGGTGTTTCAGGATTGCTCAGTGCTTTCTGTGGGGGTGGGGCAGCCAGAGGAAAATACAGAGCATAGGGCTTAACAATCTTCTCCAGTTGCGCTGTGATTGGCTCAGTGTTCTGTCACTCATGGGGACACTACGTCACCGCAAAATCTACAGGAAGACCTAGAAAGTTCAAGCCGCCCTGGGTGCTGCCATAGATTTACATTAGAAGTGCCCATCCAAGAGGCCTCAAGGTCATTGGCAACAGATGAAATTACGCCAAATCACGTAATATCTACCGTAGCGTTGAATGGACTGATCATGTCAACGTCATGCTTTTAAAGTCTTAGCTAGCAAGTTAGACAAGCAGTCATCATCATGAATCACGTCGACAATCTACAGGCAAATCCTTTTCAATCTTTGTCATATGAAGAGAAATTATAGCTAAAACGTATCTGTGCTCATCGACCATTGGACATAAACATTACACAACAAGTTGGAAATCGCAAATTCAACAATGAGAGGTTTGGAAGGAATCAGTGGCTAACTATAAACGTTGCAAACCAATTACTATTTTGCTTCCCCTGCCTGCTATTCGGTGGAAAGGGTGTGTGGGCCAAGTCTGGGTTTAAGGGTCTCTTTTCTAAGCTTAAAAGGATAAACATTCACACGCAACACCATGGGCCAGAAAAGGTTGAATACATTGGCCATGTTGTCAGTCCAGCATGACTTCTGCCACGTTCAAAACAAAATGTCAGATTTCAGTGAGTTCAAGACAACTGGGAACTCTGGAGCTCTGACTGGGAAAATACGTTTTGAACGGTCATCCAACTCGGAATTCCAAGTCGGGAACTCAGGCCTCTTTCTAGAGCTCAGACCTGAAGATCACTGACGTCATGATTCTGCCTTTGTTTTGCCGAAATCCCAGTTGTCTTGAAAGCACCATAAATCCAGAGAAAGCCAGACTTTGATGACAATGTTTCATGACAAAATTTGCCCACAAGAAGGACCGCCGAGCCACCTTCCTGTTCAAGTGAGCACAGCAGAACGGTGAGTCCAAAAATTTATTGTATGCTGCTGCATAAATGATGTAATATGCTAGGGAGATATGTATACTGTAGCTAATGAAGTAATACTAAGTGTATGTTGTGTAGTAAGCTGTTGTGCCTCACTTTAATAATTTTGTCCCTTTCCCTCTCATAACTTACTGTACTTACTGTTCTGACTTGGTGGTGCACATGTAACCTATAGCTTGTTTTAGAGAAATGTCATCATAATTGTCTGCTTATTTATTTGTTTATTATTTTATTTAACCTTTATTTAACTAGGCTTATATGACCCCTTTCTTTTTCCTACGGTTCTGACTTGGTGTACAGGGAGAATAATGTAAGAACGGCCCTTGTTCTGAATTCTGTCGGTGTTAATTTCTGTCGCTGAACAAATAGTTATATTGGCTACGTCCGTCTTAGCTAGCTCCTTAATGTCGTAATCAAAATTACGGATTGCCTCTCATCGTTCCCTTATGCCATAGTTTGTACCTCTCAATTACCAGTAGAAACCACATTTATTTAAGCAAGTCTGCCATGTCAGTTCTGTTTTTTAAAAGGCAGTAAATGAGGCTGAATGAACTGTTTCGCTGCCAGACAAGGCTCCACTGATAGCCAGGTGTAGCAGTAGTAAGGATTCACTCCATGGTGCTGAAAAGAAAGCTCTGCTGTTGGGACAGCTTTAGGTAGGCCCGAACAGTTTGCGGGCACCGTTATAGCGGTTTTGTGGGCACCGTTTGTGTCACCGTTATAGCGCAATGAATGTATTGTTTAGTGTTGTGTTGTGTGGTGGCTTTGCTGGCATGAATAAAATAAACAAACATACTCCCACCAAGATTGACATGCTAAAACCACCACTGGATGTTCCTCATTTTTGGTATACTCAGTGTACATACAGTAACCAATCTTTTCAGATAAGATCTACATCAGAGGATAGGGGTCAATTTGGGTTTTAGCATTTGAGTAATCATGCCATAAAACACATTCGATTCGAACTGAATTGAAATCGGTTAGTGGAAGAATCAGAGCTTGAAGCTCCTACCCTGCAATCAGTCAGTCTTATGTGTCAACAAACAGGGTAGTCAAAGACAAATAGGAGGGGAGAACAAAACCTTTTGTTTGAGAAAAGAGAGAAACGTGAGGAAAGACACCAGATACACATACATGGATAAACTCAGAGAGATGACAGAGAGAGAGAGAGAGAGAGAGGTGAGGGAGAGGGGGAGACATACACTGTACAAAAACATATTGAGATTCAGTCAAAATGACTCATTGTATATAGCCAAGTCAACAACATTTGTTGAGTTGCAATTTTTTTAAACTTATGAAATCAAGTTGAATCGGCTATGCACTATGTGTGAACTCAACTTAGAAATTCACAACCATGAAGTCAAATCAACTGAAGCAACAGAACTGCTGTGTTGACAAAAAAAGTTCAGATGACTATAATTAATCAAATTGTCTGAACTTATGAAATCCAGTTGAATCAGCTAAGAACCTTGTGTTTAACTGACTTAGAAATTCACAAGCATGTTAGGAGATGACATGAGGAGAGAGAGACAGAGATGGAGACAGACAGAGAAAGAGAGAAATGGTTATCGTGAGTGAGTGAATCAGTAAGTGGGAGAGATGGGGAAGACAGGGTACATACACTGAGGTTATTTCCACGCTGCCTCCCTTTCCTTCGCTGCTGTGTGAGCACAGAGAAGACACACACACACACCACAGCCATGGATACAGCACAGGTAGGGCACACACAGACACACAGAAGAGGACAGAGGGACAGGGAAGGAGAGAGGGATGGATACGCAAATAAATAGCGAAGGGAGAGGTGAAGAAGGTAAGGGGAGGGGGTGAAAATCGGATAACGGGGGAGGCATGTGCAGAGAGCGAGGGAGAAATGGAGAGGGGGATAAATATGGGTGGGGATAACCGGAAAAGAAAGGGAGGTGAGAGGGAGGAGAGGAGAGGAGAGAGAGAGAGAGAGAGAGAGAGAGAGAGAGAGAGAGAGAGAGAGAAGGAGAGAGAGAGAGAGAGAGAGAGAGAGAGAACCCGGGTTAGACACAAAAGCAGCGGTGAGGGGAGAAACAACACTTACCACAGTAGAGCACAGACACTGGAGGGCCAGAGACAGTGTTATAGACAGGGTCACCATGGCAACAACACTACCATCTACACCACAGTCAACATAGCAACAACACCCATCAACACCATAACATACCATGCTACGAGGGCAAAAACAACAGTACGGTGAAGTACAGTGTAAAGGCTCAACATATGACACACAAGAGTACGAAAGAAGACTGGACGACACACACACACACACACACACACACACACACACACACACACACACACACACACACACACACACACACACACACACACACACACACACACACATACACACATACACACACACACACACACACACTCTGTCAGGACATCAGGACATAGTCACACATACACACATAGCAGCAGCATTGGTTTAAAGTTGGCAGAATCCTATTTACTATATATTTTTTTGTTTGAGCATGACAGTACACTATTAGACCACCTGATCAATACCTTCTCAAAGAAATATTGACCCCAAAATGACACTAGATCATTGGTAGTTGGGCATGATTTCAAATTCAAACCTGGTTGAAACAAAACCCCACATTTCAAGTCACCTTTGTAGCAAAACCATTAGAGAAGAGGGAAAGAAATAATGATTTAGATAGAAGATAAGAACTTTATCTGGAGAGAGAAAGAGAAATAAAGATTGATTTGAATAGAAGATAAGAACTGAGGCTGGAGAGAGAAAAGGGAGGAGAAAGAACTAAGGTTTGGGGCTTGACAGCCGTGATAGTTATGAGGGCAGAAGAATGTACATGTTAGCTGGTGTGTGTCTGTGTGTGTGTGTGTGTGTGTGTGTGTGTGTGTGTGTGTGTGTGTGTGTGTGTGTGTGTGTGTGTGTGTGTGTGTGTGTGTGTGTGTGTGTGTGTGTGTGTGTGTGTGTGTAGCAGCGGAAGGAGGCACAGAGGACTCTACGACAAAATGAGTGGTGGATCTCCAAAGCACAAGAAAATCAATCTGGTGGGGACAGATAAAACATGCACAAGTTGTGTGATGCCCCGAAGACAACCCAAGAAGTTCTCTGTCCCCTAAGAAGTGCAGATGAGTCCACTCTCATAAAGGACCAAACTACGATAGTCCAGAGGTGAAGTTGACTTGGAGGAGACCTGGAGGAGCTCCAAACACTGCCCACCATCCAGAGCCTTGATCTGCACCACCATCAGGTCACTGAAGAATAACTAAATTCCTGGATCTGACTCCATCCCTGCTGAGATCCTAAAACTGGGGGGCTCTCTCTGTACCAGAGCAGTTTGCTTGTTCCTCTCTGAGATATGGAGACGAGCACATCCCGATCAAAGTGGGGCAAATCCGTCTGCGGAAACAGCAGGGGCATATCATTCCTTCCAGTTGCTGTCGAAGTCCTGGTGAAGGTCTTCCACCACAGAATCATCGACACCATCACTGAAGATCTGCTACCGGAGTCCCAGTGCAGCTTCAGAAAGAACAGAAGCATGGTGGACATGATCTTCAGTGCACACCAACTGCAGGAAAAGTTCAGTGAACAGACACAAGACCTGTTCATGGCCTTTCTGGATCTCTGCAAAGCCTTTGACACAGTACACGTGAACTCCTTTGGAAGGTCCTCCTGCAGTATGGCTGCACTGGGACATGTGTGAACGTCTTGCATCAGATCCTTGAGGAGATGGTGGCCAGAGTAAGAATTAGCCATCAGGAGTCTGAACCCTTTAAGAATTGGTACTGGTGTGAGGCAAGGGTGTGTGCTTGCGCCGGTCCTATTCAATGTCTTCTTCCTGTGTCACAGCAGTCCTGCACAAGAACATGGAAACAGAGAGTGGGGTGACCCTGGACTTCAGATTGGACAGGAAATTCTTCAACATTAGGAAGCTCCAAGCTGCCATAAAGATCAAAGCTTAACAAGTACTTGAGCTCCAGTTTGCGGATGATTGCGCTCTTGCGGCACATACCCCAGAAGCTCTACAAGTCACACTCAGAGCAGCTGTGAGAGCATACAGCCTAATGGGGCTGTCTGTTAACATCCCAAGAACAGAGGTCCTATGTCAGTGGTCATCTGATCCTCCGCCTGAAACACCTCCATTCTCCATCTCAGACTCCTCACTTCCCATTGAATCACATTTGAAATATCTTGGAAGCATCCCCTCGACCAGGATATCCAGAATCAGGTCAAACAGACTTTGTCATCTTTTGGACTGCTAAGGAAGAAGGTTTTGGACAACAGCAGCAACCTGTACCTCCACACAAAAGTTGCAGTCTACCAGGCAGTGTGTGTATCTACACTCCTTTATGGATGTGAAACATGTACAGTCTACATGTACAGTCTACAGCGGCGAAATACGCTGTACGGACAGCTACAACTGGGCCGTCGCTCTTCAGGTGGGCAGAGAAAGTGTCTAAAGGACCCAACTGAAGACATCACTAAAGAAGTGTGGGGTAAACTCTGCCTCCCTCCAGACTGCTGCGGAACACTCCACCTGGCGTGGCCTCTGCCCTGGAGTGCAGTTGACCAAGGAAAAAAGGACTGAACGTAGACCATGACTTCACCGGCCTCAAC
Source organism: Oncorhynchus kisutch (assembly GCF_002021735.2). Lineage (NCBI taxonomy): Eukaryota > Metazoa > Chordata > Actinopteri > Salmoniformes > Salmonidae > Oncorhynchus > Oncorhynchus kisutch. Next base: position 68,823,457 of record NC_034183.2, read on the forward strand.
AGGACAGGCCTTTGTGTGCTCTGTCTGTGGCAACAGTGTGCATCCCGCATCAGATTATACAGTCATCAGTGAACTCACAAGCAGTAGTGGAAGTCATCATTGGATACGATGGACTACCTTAAACAAAGTGTGTGTGTGTGTGACAATATAGCAGAGATGACTTGGTACTGGATGAGAAGGGACAACCACAGTAACACACCTCCATGCAGTAGGGGATGAGTGTAGAGGAGTAGAAGAGGAGGGGAGGAAGAGTGGGGTGTTGGGGTGTTATGTACGGTAGTCTGTAAGACTTACCTACCTGTAAGTCTGTCTGGCAAACATCCTATAGGTGATATTTTGACAGCATAGAAAGGGGAGCTATCGTCAAAATGCATGATATCACGTCAAATACCATGCATTTCAGCAATGTTTTATAGTATTTTGTTATGCACTGTGTTGGATTATAAATAGTCTGTCTCTAGTCTTTGTGTAGCTTATCGTGGAGATTGAGTCAAGGAGATGGAAAGCTAGAGGGAATGAGAGAGGGAGGGAGGAGAGGAAATGAGGGGTGCTCACTTGGTTGTCGCCTGGAAGGCGTGGCATGGAAGCGGCCCTTCCGTGGCCGTCCATTGGCTGAAAGTGCTCGGTATCCGAGTAACCGTCACGCCCCATCTCTCTCATCTCTACCGTCTGCAAAATAGAGTGAGAGCAGGCGTGACTGTGATGAAGGAATATGACGGGGACAATGGTGTGTTTGTCATCCTTTATCCCACATGAGTGTGGGTGAATGTAGTGTGCACAGCACAGGAGGTTGGTGGGACCTTAATTGGGGAGGACGGGCTCATGTTAATGGTTGGATTGGAATGAATGGAATAGTATCAAATACATCAAATACATGGTTTCCATGGTTTCCATGTGTTTGATGACATTCCATTTGCTCCGTTCCAGCTATTGTTATGAGCCATTTTCCCCTCAGCAGCTTCCTGTGGTGTACAGTAGCATGTAGTGTAGTTTGGGAGGGACTGGGGTTTGAGCCTGGGAAATGGGGACGGGGGAAGGTTTAAGACTAGGTTTAGATCTAGGACGAGGGACTAGGGCTGTGGTCTAGGAGCTAGGACTTGGACCTGGACTTGGATCAAGAGCAGGAACTGCTGAGGCTGAGGCAGGGGGCTTCGGTGCAGGGGGCTTCGGTACAGGTGGTTTCGGTACAGGGGGCTTCAGTACAGGTGGATAACGTACAAGGGGCTTCGGTACAGGGGGCTTCGGTGCAGGTAGCTTCGGTACAGGGGGCTTCGGTACAGGGGGCTTCGGTACAGGGGGCTTCGGTGCAGGGGGTTTCGGTGCAGGTGGCTTCGGTGCAGGGGTCTTCGGTACAGGGGGCTTTGGTACAGGGGGCTTCGGTGCAGGGGGCTTCGATGCAGGGGGCTTCGGTACAGGTGGCTTCGGTGCAGGGGGCTTCGGTACAGGGGGCTTCGGTGCAGGGGGCTTCGGTGCAGGGGGCTTCGGTGCAGGGGGCTTCGGTGCAGGGGGCTTCGGTACAGGGGGCTTCGGTGCAGGGGGCTTCGGTGCAGGGGGCTTCGGTGCAGGGGGCTTCGGTACAGGGGGCTTCGGTGCAGGGGGCTTCGGTACAGGGGGCTTCGGTACAGAGGGCTTCGGTGCAGGGGGCTTCGGTGCAGGGGGCTTCGGTGCAGGGGGCTTCGGTGCAGGAGGCTTCGGTGCAGGGGGCTTCGGTGCAGGGGGCTTCGGTGCAGGGGGCTTCGGTGCAGGGGGCTTCGGTGCAGGGGGTACAGGGTTCGGACAGGGGGCTTCGGTGCAGGGGGTACAGGGTTCGGACAGGGGGCTTCGGTGCAGGGGGTACAGGGTTCGGACAGGGGGCTTCGGTGCAGGGGGTACAGGGTTCGGACAGGGGGCTTCGGTGCAGGGGGTACAGGGTTCGGACAGGGGGCTTCGGTGCAGGGGGTACAGGGTTCGGACAGGGGGCTTCGGTGCAGGGGGTACAGGGTTCGGACAGGGGGCTTCGGTGCAGGGGGTACAGGGTTCGGACAGGGGGCTTCGGTGCAGGGGGTACAGGGTTCGGACAGGGGGCTTCGGTGCAGGGGGTACAGGGTTCGGACAGGGGGCTTCGGTGCAGGGGGTACAGGGTTCGGACAGGGGGCTTCGGTGCAGGGGGTACAGGGTTCGGACAGGGGGCTTCGGTGCAGGGGGTACAGGGTTCGGACAGGGGGCTTCGGTGCAGGGGGTACAGGGTTCGGACAGGGGGCTTCGGTGCAGGGGGTACAGGGTTCGGACAGGGGGCTTCGGTGCAGGGGGTACAGGGTTCGGACAGGGGGCTTCGGTGCAGGGGGTACAGGGTTCGGACAGGGGGCTTCGGTGCAGGGGGTACAGGGTTCGGACAGGGGGCTTCGGTGCAGGGGGTACAGGGTTCGGACACACCTACTCAAGTTTTTTCTTTATTTATACTATTTTCTACATTGTAGAATAATAGTGAAGACATCAAAACTATGCAATAACACACATGGAATCATGTAGTAACCCAAAAGTATGAAACAAATCAAAATATATTTTATATTTGAGATACTTTAAAGTAGCCACCCTTTGCCTTGATGACAGCTTTGCACACGTTTGGCATTCTCTCAACCAGCTTCATGAGGTAGCCATCTGGAATGCATTTCATATAAGGTTAACAGGTGTGCCTTGGTAAAAGTAAATTTGTGGAATTTATTTCCTTTCTTAATGTATTTGAGCAAATCAGTTGTGTTGTGACAAAGTAGGGATGGTATAAAGAAGATAGCCCTATTTGGTAAAAGACCAAGTCCATATTATGGCAAGAACAGCTCTAATAAGTAAAGAGAAACGACAGTCCATCATTACTTTAAGACATGAAGATCAGTCAATTAAGAAAATGTCAAGAACTTTGAAAGTTTCTTCAAGTGCAGTCGCAAGAACCATCAAGCGCTATAATGAAACTGGCTCTCATGAGGATCTCCACAGGAATGGAAACCCTGATTTACCTCTGCTGCAGAGGAACATTTCATTAGAGTTAACATTCTCAGAAATTGCAACCAAAATAAATGCTTAACAGAGTTCAAGTAAGACACATATCTCAACATCAACTTTTCAGAGGAGACTGTGTGAATCAGGCCTTCAGGGTCGAATTGCTGCAAAGATACCACTACTAAAGGACACCAATGACAAGTAGAGACTTGCTTGGGCCAAGAAACACGGGCAATGGACATTAGAGCGGTGTAAATCTGTCCTTTGGTCTGATGAGTCCAAATTGGAGATTTTTGGTCTTTGTGAGATGCAGAGTAGGTGAACAGATGATCTGTGCATGTGTGGTTCCCTCCGTGAAGCATGGAGGAGGAGGTGTGATGTTGTGGAGTTGCTTTGATGGTGACACTGTCTGTGATTTATTTAGAATTCAAGGCACACTTAACCAGCATGGCTACCACAGCATTCTGCAGCGATATGCTCTCCCATCTGGTTTGCGCTTAGTGGGACTATCATTTGTTTTTCAACATGACAATGTCCCAAAACACACCTCCAGGCTGTGTAAGGGCTGTTTGACCAAGAATGAGAGTGATGGAGTGTTTCATCAGATGACCTGGCCTCCACAATCACCCGACCTCAACCCAATTGAGATGGTTTGGGACGGGTTGGACCACAGAGTAAAAGAAAAGCAGCCAACAAGTGCTCAGCATATGTGGAAACTCCTTCAAGACTACTGGAAAAGCATTCCAAGTGACTACCTCATGAAGATGGTTGAGAGAATGCCAAGAGAGTGCAAAGCTGTCATCAAGGCATGTGATGGCTACTTTGAATAATCTTAAATGTATTTTGATTGGTTTAACACTTTTCTGGTTACTACATTATTCCATATGTGCTATTTCATAGTTTTGATGTCTAGTAAAAATAAAGAAAAACCCTTGAATGAGTAGGTGTGTCCAAACCGAACGTTTGACTGGCAATATATATATATATATATATTTACCCAAAACATATGGGGGATTGGAACTGATGCATAAAATTACGTTGATGGAAGCTACAATCTATCTGGAATATTAAAGCTGATCTACACCCTAAAACAAATCAAAAATAACAATAACAAAAAAATGAACAGTTCTTGTGCTGACGTTGCTTCCAGAAGCCGTTTGGAACTTGATGCAACCGAGGACAGACGAGTTTTACAGCACTCGGTGGTCCCGTTCTGTGAGCTTGTGTGGCCTACCACTTTGCGGCTGAGCCATTGTTGCTCCTAGACATTGCCACTTCACAATAACAGCACTTACAGTTGACCAGAGCAGCTCTAGCAGGGAAGAAATTTGACGAACTGACTTGTTTGAAAGGTGGCATCCTATGACGGTGCCACGTTGAAAGTCACTTAGCTCTTCAGTAAGGCCATTCTACTGCCAATGTTTGTCTATGGAGATTGCATGGCGGTGTGCTTGATTTTATACACCTGTCAGAAACGGGTTTGGCTGAAATAGCCGAATCCACTAATTTGAAGAGGTGTTCACATACTTTTGTATATATATAGCATACTTCAATTCTTTTTTTTAACCGGTACTGGGTTACTTTCAGACAAGTCCAGTGACACTTGTGGGTGTCGTAAAGCAAAATGGAGAACACCATCGTTTGGACGCTATAGACGTTTTTGTGAGAAGACCGATTTTCGGGATGTCTCCTGGTCTGACAAACAGTGCTGTAGTTCTGCCACTTTCCACCGCAAATGCAGAAGGCCGACATGGTCGACATGGCCGACATGGCGTATCCGGTGGATTGAGACGCAGCCAATACAACAACAAAACAGACTGATTTTGATTTTGATAATATTATGTTATTTAGGGCTTGGGGGATGAGGGTTTGGGTGCTGAGGGCTTGGGGGATGAGGGTTTGGGGGCTGAGGGCTTGGGGGATGAGGGCTTGGGGGATGAGGGTTTGGGGGCTTGGGGGATGAGGGTTTGGGGGCTTGGGGGATGAGGGTTTGGGGGCTGAGGGCTTGGGGGCTTGGGGGATGAGGGCTTGGGGGTTGTGGGCCTGGGGGCTGAGGAGGATAGATGGGTATGGGATGTGAATGGTGGGAGGGTTTAAGCAGGCATAGCCAATCAGGGCAGGTTATAGGGAAACCATCATGTTCACATTTTCCCAATAACTAACTAACTCTTGGGCCCTTCATGTAGATCTGAAAGGATAGTAATGACTTAAAGCCATTAGATGAATGTGCTGTATTGCTTACACCTATACACCTTTCAGATCTGTCTAAGTGCCTATAGGGGAGAGGAGCTGTAGGGACCATATGGAATTGGACAATAGGCAGGAATAAAACAGAGCCAGCAGTGACTCTGTGTACGAGTTGATTCAACAATGATGACCCTAAATATCCTGTAAGGAAAGAGCACCAGGACACGAGCTCTATATGAACCAGTCCAATGAAATGATGTGGATGTTCAGACAACATGAAACATGAATAGCATGAAAGAAAATCACTATTTCATGTTTACTGGGAACCATTTATTAGTGTGTTCTTGTGTGCAATGACATACTGTACATGTTACATGCACATACTGTATTGATCTGTATTTGTGCGTATGCATGTGCGTGTATATACACTTCTGAGTTATGTCTGTTGTCCAGGGATTCTTCTGGATGCTGGTGTGTGTGTGTGTGTGCGCACCTGTGTGTATGTGTTACCTGCGAGTTATGCCTGCTGTCCAGGCCATCCTCAGAGTGCTGTCCCTCAGGACTCCAGCTGCCTACTCTCTGGGACATCTCCTGAGCCCGCACTGTCACCCACGACTGGCTCTCTGGAACCCCCCCCTCCACCGGTCTACAACACACAGACAGTCAGACAGGCCCCTTGCACACACACACACACACACACACACTCACGCCCCATCCGTCCACCGGTCTACAACACACACACACAGTCAGACCCGGGACATATATACACACGGATAGGCAAACACGGACACACGCATGCATACACACAAACCAGGCCCCATATACATCACCTTCATCAGACCCTTGCATTCAGCGCTTGTATGAGGCTAACTGAATGCACTCATCCCCACAAACCCATACACCAGCCTTTCTGAACACACTACACACACACATACACACACAGGTCCTCTACACGTGAGGCGTGTCCGCCCAGCGTGTCGTCCTGCTCCTCCTTCTCGTGGATGACACTCCACCTGTGGAGCCACTACCCATCCTCCCTCTGGCTGCAGAGAAAGAGGGAGAGAGAAAACAGAGAGAGGGAGAGGACAGAGAGAGAGACCCAGAGAGAGAGTTGGAGGGGGGAGGTGGACAGGGGTCTACTCACAGGCTGTTGATGGGATCTGCCGGTTGGGTAGGAGGGAGGCTGAGAGGCCCATCCTGGATGGGGGAGGGCGGCTCCACGCGCTGAAACAGTAATGTTGTTCGATTCTGTGTGAGATACAACATGGCCGCCGGCTTTAAGGTAGACATACAGGAAATGGGGAAGGTGGAGAAGAAAGTGAGTTCAGAGCAGGTCACAGCATCCAGGGAGGAGGAAGGGTTTCAGTCAGCAGGGGCTGAGCCAGAGCGCATTCTGTGAGGGGAGTTGGAGTCCTGCTGTAAATGTGAGAATGGAAGGCTCATGCCAATGAATCATCTACTTCCAGGTCACCATGAATGAAGGGCATTAACCAGAGCCATAGCCACTGTATATGACCTACAGTATACAGTACCTAGCTATGGATTTGGAAGTCTTCCGTTGGACGCTACAAAGAGGTCTGGATTTGTCTGGCATTAATTAAGGTCTTTGTCTACAGTATTTTTTATCTGATCAGACAATTTGCATGTTGCTCATAGGAACACATCTCAAATGACACTATTTCTGATTTTCACCTAGGCTTTGATTCAAAAGAAGTGCACTATAACATGAAAAGGGTGCTATTCAATACACAACCCAATTGACAGGATGGACAGTGTTTACCTCTCGACCTGATTGGATTTCAACCTTGACTTTTGACCCCCATTTGACCTCAAGCAGCTAAATGATCACTATCGGCAACCAGGAAATGAGAGTCGGTGGGTGGAGTTTGAGCCAGTCCAACAATCCATTAGAGCAATAGAACAGCAAGACCAGGGAGGGAATAAGGAAGAGTTGAACAAGGCAGAACATCAGTGCAAAACCAATGGACAGATCCATCAGGAAGAGAACATTGAAAGTCTCTGTTGAAAACAGACGTTGACACATAAGGAGAGGAGGGAGAATAGTCAGGAAATAATATAAAATGATGATAGAGAAAGGAAGAGAGGAGGAGAGGACGAGAGGACGAGAGGACGAGAGGACGAGAAAAGGAAAGAATAGAGGTAGAAGTCCATGTGAGTGAATATCGAGAGAAAAAGGGGACACAAAGAGGGATAGAGGAAGGATGAAAAAGAGAGGAAGACGAGGACTGGGAGTAGACCTGTTGGGAACATACTCTTAGAAAAAAGGGTTCCAAAGGGTTCTTTGGATGTCCCCATAGGAAAATCATTTTTGGTTCCAGGAAGAACTGTTTTGGGTTCCAGGCAGAACCCTTTGTAGAAGGGATTTTACATAGAACCCAAAGGGGTTCTACCTGGAACCAAAAGGGTTACATCTGGAATCAAAAAGGGTTCATCAAATGGTTCTCCTATGGGGACAGCTTAAGAACTCTTTTAGGTTCTGGATAGCACCTGTTTTTCTTAGTGTAGGTGAAAATAACCACATAGTGTCATTCAGTTATTACACATCCACTTAAAACTGACCAACTGCTACTTTTATGTCCGTAAGATATCTGGGAAAATGTTGTTGGGCCGCATTTGGTTTCCAGCTGTGGGCCATAAACCATGCCGGCAGTGGGCCACTCCTGGGCCAGTATATACTTGCTAGCTGGAACGGATTATCAATGGTAAGTAGCTGTTTTGGTTTAAGGATTTCACAAGCCATGGAGGGTCAAGTTTAAAGTGGATGGATCACAAAGGTTCCAGGTCATACAAGGAAATAGCACACAAATATTTTTCCAAACAATATTTGTCCAATCGTCATTTCTAAACAATTGGAACAGTTCTTGTCCGAACCTGAACCGTTCGAAGCAAGGGTATTCCCATTCTCCAGGTCCCACCCCTAGTCTCACATCATGATGCACATGCTTATCTATGGCAACAAGCTCTACCTGGAATCATGCAGGGAAGAAACGCTCATCACTGGGATGGATGCTACCCTTCACTAGGTCTCTCCTTATCTAACACTATGGTAATAATACTATCTGAGATGGTGCAAGGGGGAGGGAAGTCCACTCCTCTGCTCCTGTCCTTCTGTAAGCAAGTAGCAGCAGGGGTGGGGGTTGGGGAGGAGGGGAAGAGAGGTGGGGGTGCAAGGGGGAGGGAAGTCCACTCCTCTGCTCCTGTCCTTCTGTAAGCAAGTAGCAGCAGGGGTGGGGGTTGGGGAGGAGGGGAAGAGAGGTGGGGGTGCAAGGGGGAGGGAAGTCCACTCCTCTGCTCCTGTCCTTCTGTAAGCAAGTAGCAGCAGGGGTGGGGGTTGGGGAGGAGGGGAAGAGAGGTGGGGGTGCAAGGGGGAGGAGAGTGAGGGGCAGCTCAGTAAGAGGAGGTGTAGAGAGGGGTACAGGGGAGAGGGGAGATGATGTGTAGGGGTAAAGGGTGGCAGAGCAGACATTGGCTGGAGAGCAGGATGGGCGACGATTGGATGAGGATGTTGCAGTGACACCATCAATTATCGTCATCGGGCTGTGACATGTCATGTGAGCATGCTGAAGTGTCTGAAAAGTTTGATAACATTTGTTGCCCAAGAAACGTCAGTGTGTGAGTGTTTGTGCTCTGTACATGTTTGTGGTCACGGGTAACTACACCTTGGGAGCATTAGAGTAAAAGCACGAGGACCAGCTGGGTGGTATGGTTGTGGTTGTGAATGAAGACCAAGGATATGACATGGCCAAATGTCCAATGACTTGACTAAGTATTGGGCGACCAACTCTGGAGTCTTCTCAGCTTGTCTTATGAGTCTTCCTTTGTAGTTTGACAGGTGATAGAGGGTGGTTTCTACAGTTGTTTAGATGGTATCCTCCTTAGATAGCTCCATCATGTTCCTGAGGCGTTCCTGTGACTTATCCAATCAAACTATCCCCTGACTCATACTGTAGGTCCCATCCAACCAACTCTTCAAAAAGCATGTACGTAGATCTATACACATGGCTAAGGCAGGTTTGAGGTCAGTTTTTAAAGCTCAGACAGAGCCAGACTCTCTCAACTAACTCCTAGATCTTTCAATATCCTGCCTCTCTCACGCCCTTCACATCATGTGTCAGAGAAAAAGAGGATCACTGTTTAAACTTTGAATTTAGAGACTATCCCTTCAAGACCAACCTCTTCCTTGTGCTATCCTACAAGGAAGGAATGCCAGATGGCAGAAATGAAGTCATGAGGAATTGACACGGCTGAGAGTTGTGTATAGAGAGTGGTAGCAGGAGGCCATAGCAGAGCAGGGAAAGTGGCATGCTTAGAGTGCAGTGAGAGAGGAGGAGCAGGAGGAGAGGAGGAGTAGGACTCTGTCTGTAAAATAGGAAACCGTGTATGTGTGTGCGTGAGAAATACAAATAAAACAAAATAAAACCATCTCCGTAATTTAAAACGTCATCTTTTACTTTACACTTAAAATGTTTCTGTAACTGTTACAAATAGATTTGAATGTTTTATCGTCAGTGGCTTCACATATGACTACATAAACACAAGATCCATTGTATTGGTTGTATATGCATTCTCTCTGTCAACAGGGAATAGGGGGCTACAGTGTAATGCTACAGTCCAGGGTGTAGGGCAACAGTCCAAGGCCAGGGTGTGGCTAAAAGGCTTGGGAAGACAAGCATCATCATCATCATCATCATCACCAGCAGTGGATTCACAGCCAGGGAAAGGTAGGATAAAGAGGAACAGGCTTAGGTGAGGAATGTACATTAACGTCGTACAGTCTTCGCCATCCGGAGCTGTGACAAAGACACCCAGCCCAAACCAATTCAAAGATGATCGAGAGGGTTCTCTATAGCAAGAAAAGTGCCTCTTCTTTAGAAATAATTGTGATTCAGAATTATATAATTGTGCTTGAAATATAATCAGCTGGTTTTCTGTATAGATGCTCTAGCAATAATATAAGATGTAAAAATGTAATATAACATGGACCAGTGACATACCTTGTCCACCAGAGGGCCTCACAGAGTTTTATACCAACTAACTGCAGAGAGTTAGGAAGGAAGGGAGGATGGAAGAACACAGAAAGGCAAGACAAGAGTGGGAAAACCCAATGGCAATGGTCCTCTAACCTTTGACCTCTAACCTTTAGCCAGGTGAGGTCAATGATAACAAGTGACCTTACAATAACGTAGAAAGTAAATGCTATAGTAAGACTGTGGGTGGGCGTGGTTATGGGTTGTCACAGCTCCGCTTTGACCCCTGTACTAGCGGCACAGCAGTATTTCTAGTCAGTCTGACTCTGCCCTCAGTCAGTCTGCGTGGTCTGAAGGTTTGGGGATGGTTCCTAGGGACAGTAGTTGTACCTGCTCCGCCTCTAGCCGCGCCTGAGAGCGCTTGGCCTTGCTCTGCCTGTAGTACTCCATGATCATCATGGCAGCGTAGATCTTCCCCACCGTCAGGTCTGTTGCTGCTGAGAGAGGGACAAGTTACCCTGCACGATTAGACCACTACGTATGGGACCCTGAGCGAGAGGGATGGGAGTAGAGGGGACGAGGCACACACACAGAGAGAGAGACACACACTCACACTGGCAAATACACACATATACACGAACACAGAGCTGATAGTCTTTTCACAAACAGACTCGGACTAAAAAATGATCATGTGTCACATTTTCTCTTTCTCTGGTTAACTGTAGTCTTTCTTTCTTGACATCTTTTATAAAACTGTATTTCTACTGACTGGTGGTCTTCAATCAGAAGACAAGACTCAAGACCACTTCATTGTGTAGATGGGGGACCTGGTAGAGGACTGGACAGTACCAACAGAACTGCTGGGGCTGTTTTGATGCTGTTTTGGCATTCTGAGGCAGGACCGATGGTTCCCCCTCTACTTCTCAATAGAAGGTGGACATGTTGTACTAAGTTCAATTTGGACCTTGTACTTTGTTATCTCCAAACACATAAACAAAACAGAGCTTCAGAATAGAAAAAAAGTGCGATAACAGTCTTTGAAAGAGTCATTTCCAGGTTTCTACAGCAGATCACATCTTCACAATAAAAGGGCCTAAAGTCCAGTTCAAAAAAGTGTGTTCACCAGCATTATGCTATTGGCCATTTCTGTACATTTCTGTACATTTCTGTTTACCAGCATGCTAAATTGCCACACATTTTATTTCAATTTGGTTTGAACGTTATTAGCAGGGCACAAAAGCCTGTGCATTCTGGTAAAATGTGGTACAATTAGCAATCTGATGAGTAGCTATAACACACCTGACCCAGATGCCTTTACCTATACTGTAAATCATGCTTCCTTTCATATAAAATACATCTAATATCTACATAGCAACTAGTGCTTTGGCACTTGTGCATTCCTTCTACTCCTGTATGTATTTCTCCGACATGCATAACAGCCAGTGTTCTGGCCTACAGTAGTACTGTATGAACTAAACCCCTGGAGTGTTCTGACCTACAGTAGTACTGTATGAACTAAACCCCTGGAGTGTTCTGACCTACAGTAGTACTGTATGAACTAAACCCCTGGAGTGTTCTGACCTACAGTAGTACTGTATGAACTAAACCCCTGGAGTGTTCTGACCTACAGTAGTACTGTATGAACTAAACCCCTGACCTACTGTAGTACTGTATGAACTAAACCCCTGGAGTGTTCTGACCTACAGTAGTACTGTATGAACTAAACCCCTGGAGTGTTCTGACCTACTGTAGTACTGTATGAACTAAACCCCTGGAGTGTTCTGACCTACAGTAGTACTGTATGAACTAAACCCCTGACCTACAGTAGTACTGTATGAACTAAACCCCTGACCTACTGTAGTACTGTATGAACTAAACCCCTGGAGTGTTCTGACCTACTGTAGTACTGTATGAACTAAACCCCTGACCTACAGTAGTACTGTATGAACTAAACCCCTGGAGTGTTCTGACCTACAGTAGTACTGTATGAACTAAACCCCTGACCTACAGTAGTACTGTATGAACTAAACCCCTGGAGTGTTCTGACCTACAGTAGTACTGTATGAACTAAACCCCTGGAGTGTTCTGACCTACAGTAGTACTGTATGAACTAAACCCCTGGAGTGTTCTGACCTACAGTAGTACTGTATGAACTAAACCCCTGGAGTGTTCTGACCTACTGTAGTACTGTATGAACTAAACCCCTGGAGTGTTCTGACCTACAGTAGTACTGTATGAACTAAACCCCTGGAGGGTTCTGACCTACTGTAGTACTGTATGAACTAAACCCCTGGAGTGTTCTGACCTACAGTAGTACTGTATGAACTAAACCCCTGACCTACAGTAGTACTGTATGAACTAAACCCCTGGAGTGTTCTGACCTACAGTAGTACTGTATGAACTAAACCCCTGACCTACAGTAGTACTGTATGAACTAAACCCCTGGAGTGTTCTGACCTACTGTAGTACTGTATGAACTAAACCCCTGGAGTGTTCTGACCTACAGTAGTACTGTATGAACTAAACCCCTGGAGTGTTCTGACCTACTGTAGTACTGTATGAACTAAACCCCTGGAGTGTTCTGACGTACAGTAGTACTGTATGAACTAAACCCCTGACCTACAGTAGTACTGTATGAACTAAACCCCTGACCTACAGTAGTACTGTATGAACTAAACCCCTGACCTACAGTAGTACTGTATGAACTAAACCCCTGGAGTGTTCTGACCTACAGTAGTACTGTATGAACTAAACCCCTGGAGTGTTCTGACCTACAGTAGTACTGTATGAACTAAACCCCTGGAGTGTTCTGACCTACAGTAGTACTATATGAACTAAACCCCTGGAGTGTTCTGACCTACAGTAGTACTGTATGAACTAAACCCCTGGAGTGTTCTGACCTACAGTAGTACTGTATGAACTAAACCCCTGGAGTATTCTGACCTACAGTAGTACTGTATGAACTAAACCCCTGGAGTGTTCTGACCTACAGTAGTACTGTATGAACTAAACCCCTGGAGTGTTCTGACCTACAGTAGTACTGTATGAACTAAACCCCTGGAGTGTTCTGACCTACAGTAGTACTGTATGAACTAAACCCCTGGAGTGTTCTGACCTACAGCAGTACTGTATAAACTAAACCCCTGGAGTGAAAAGACTACTATAGAGAGTTGGTCTATAGAGGGGCACCCCCTGATCTCAGGCACAGAGCTGGGCAGACAGGCTGCTGGTATTGGATCCGGTGGATGCGTGATGTTGGGCCTACAGAACAGGCCTGGAATCAGTGGAATGGACTGTTGGAAGTATTGCATTGGGACTTTAGGATGAGGCCTGCTGTGTACAGTTGTTAGGTTGGGTGGAGGTGTGATATGGGTGCAAGAAAAGAGGTCTATATGGGTGTGTGGGGACTGGGGCTGGGGGATGGGGTACATGGCCTGCTGTAGGGAAATGGGGCTAGGGCTGGTGGAGGTGTATGGAGGCTGGAGATGGAGATCCAAAATTAGGTGTGTCGTCTTCGAGGATTGGACTGGTGGGAATCATGGGATCTTGTGTACGTGTGTTGCTATGTGTCTATGTGTACATAATAAGTGTGTGTGTGTGTGTGTGTGTGTGTGTGTGTGTGTGTGTGTGTGTGTGTGTGTGTGTAGGGGGCTGTGCCTGCTGTATCAGAGGGTGCAGCAGTGAAGGAGACTGGTTGAGAGAAGCTGTCCTCGGGTGGCATGAAGAAGTAGACAGACACTGGCATCGCGTCGCAGTCCAAACACACTGCAACTTACACTTATGTGGCGTGACTAAGAGGTCCAGGGTCTTCTGGGAGAGATTGGGCCAAATCGCCATCATCTCTTTCCTCAGCTCTGCATCCATCTGGTGTTTGTCCACACCTCCTACACACACGCAATAACACACACACAAGCAGGCACATGCACACACGCAGGCACACACACACACACACACACACGCACCAGTGTATACACACACATATAATAGTAACACACACACATAAACACACACATTCACATCAATACAAATACACAGCAGAGCCATAGAGGTGTAAGAATTGACACACAGACATGAAAACACACACAAGCACACAGACACAAGAGAATGTGTTTGTTTATAGAGGTGAGCTTTGACTCCCAGTTTAAATATATAGTGTGGATGAGCCATGTAACACAGAGACATGGGGATTAAATGTCTGGCCATCTTCACTTTAATTGGGCCAACCAAATAAAGTGAGACTTAATTACATTGAAACTATGATTGTAATTTCACATAAGAACTCTACAAAAAGAGAACTGTAGCCTATTTGAAACCCCATTACACTGACAGTATGGCTGGTAGTACACATTACATTCTATTGGTTAATAAGAACCATACAAACTCTATAGAAAAAGAGCTGTACTTAGGACACCGTGGGAGAAGCAGAGGGACCCATGTAGGTGTCAGGGACAGCAGGGTACACACGATACAGCAGGGTACACACTGCTACCTTACAGTAGCAGACTGCCCTGCTCTGTTCTAGGGAAGACAAGAAACAGGGGGAGGAGATGGTGAAAAAGGCAAGCAGGAAAGAGGGGTTCCAAACCTTCCGTACCCTTGGCGATCTTGATGTCCAGCGCCGTGCGGATCAGGGCCATCAGGGTGGAGTTGAAGTGGACTGAGTTGTCGTCGGCGACCGGGAGGTCCATCCGCAGCAGCCTCTGTTGGAAAGAGACAATCGGGGGAAGGTGGGTGAGTAAAAAGGGCCCGCCCCCCAGGAAGTGGAGGTATAGGTGTGCTCTGAACCTCCAGGTGAGGAGAGAGGGAAAGGAGGTTGGGGAAAGGGGGTTGGGGAGAGGGGGGGTGAGGGAGAAGGGGAGGAAAGGGAGCTCTGTCATTTTTTGTAGCAGGTTCTATGAGTCTGTCTGTCAATCTGTACGTCTGTCTGTCAACTATACAATGTGTCATTGGCACTGCTACACCAGTTATGGCAGCTGTTTGGCAGCTGAGTTGTTATTTGGTACTGTCAGTACCAAAAAGATGTAAACATTGATATTTCAGTCATTTGATCCTTTCATGGCAGTGGCAAATGATACCATTATTTCTTTACAACCTGTGAGAGCCAAAGGGTTAAAAAGGTTAACATTACACTACCACTACTGATTACTATGAGTTGGTTGGTTCCTCTTGTTACCTTGTAACAGTCCTTGTTGTGTTACTTAGGAGGACCTCACAGGTTCAGTAGTGTCACAGCATTATTTATGCCTTCTCTGATAGAGGGTGTAGGATGAAGTTAGACTCTGATCCAATGTCAGTTTTGTGCGTTTTCCCCTTAAATGGTTTAGTTCAGGATTATGGGATATTAATCTGATTCTAGATCAGTAAGAGCAGACAGCTGGCTGCCACTAACAGAGCTCCCCGTAGTGGATTGGAGATTCACAGAGTTCAACAGAGACCAGGCCATAAAGCGATAAACCAAAAGTGAGGGACAGGGGGAGGGGAACGTCATCATTTTCATTTATCCTTTATCCACCTTCTGGTCTTGTCAATATAAGAGAAATGGACACGAGCCAACACACACACACATGCACAGACAACATACACAGACAACGTGACGTTAGAGTGTGTGAGACAGGCTCGCAGTAACCGTTGTCACTGCGACATCCCAGACATGCAGCAAGACCATGCCAAGCACTCCGCTCCCCTACCCCAAAACCCTGTGACACATACCCCATCCTCCCCTGTCCCCCCCATGCAACATGCGGTGCACACACATAATGCTTCACAGGACAAGCAGTGGCACAGCCGCACACAGAAAGCATCCTCTGTGTGGTTTAATAATACAATCATGTTTATCTGTTTGGCTTTAGTAGTGGTTACTGGCAGGAGGATATGACATCATTGAAACTACATGTGCTAAATCTATAGGAGATATTAAATGAAGGGCTGTTGTTGTCATACAGAGACAATAGAGCTGTAAAGCTCTATTCAAATCCTCTGATCTCTCAATGAATAATGGGTGCAGGGCCTGACAGAGTTAATAGGTGAGCGTGAGAACAGAATTCAGCCGATCAAGACATATTTTAAAAGGTAAGATGGGCTGAGGTTCTAGGTTAGGCTGCCTTAGGCCTGAGGAGGGCTATACAATAAGTGTTAGGGGGTGGGGAAAAATACATCTCGTTATCAGAAAATAATTGAAAAGAGAGAGGGGGGTTGGTTGTGAGTGGCATTTTAGAGACCATTTTCAAAGCAAAAGAAGGGAGAAGTTGGAGGATGAGAAGAGGTTGGAGGATGAGAAGAGGTTGGAGGATGAGAAGAGGTTGGAGGATGAGAAGAGGTTGGAGGATGAGAGAGAAAAAAGACATCAGAGATATAAACAGCGAGTGATAAGAAAAAGAGGTTGAAAGTGATAGAATAAAAGAAAGATCTACCACCACACAAGCTGGTCGAGTCTGTAACACAGCATCCTGCCTGAAGACTACTGTCTGTCTCTACTGAACAGAGGAGAGTGGGGGTGAGAATTTAACACTACACATACAGGGGACATTATTCTGTGGGTCAGAGGTGAAGGTCAAGTGTGAGGGTTTTGACCTCTCTCATTGGGCCGGTAGGTAGTCATGGTGGGTGGGGGATAGGGGACAGGTGAAGGGCAAGAAGGGGGGTCTGTGGGTTTTTAATGTCAAACTAAGGTCATCACCTACAGATGACAGTTTACACAGGGAAAGGGGAGAGAGGTATTTTCAAAGACTGGACTGCTATGGTTACCCCCAGATACAGTAGATGGAGGTGGTGGGGGATGGAAGGTTAGAGGTCAAAGTCTGAAGGAGGGGTTCTATTACAGGGGACACTTCAGGAGGGAGGCTGTTAGGACGGAGGGACAAAATGGAGGGAGGAGAAGAAGGGAGAGAAAAGAGAGGATAAAGCAGAGAGGTGGCGCAGGGAGAGGAGAGATGAGCTGAGCTGATAGGAATGAATGAACAGAGGACAGAAAGGCAGAGAGATGCAGATATGCAGAGAGAGAGAGAGAGAGAGAGAGGCAAGGAGAAATAGAAGGAGAAATAGAAAGATAGAGAAATGGCAAAGTGAAGAATAGAAAGAGAGAGAGAGACGCGGCGAGAGGGATGCTAGAGATCGAGGTAGAGGTAAGGATTAGCAGAGATGCAGGTAGGGAGAGCAGCTGGGAGCATAAGGAGGGTTTGAGGGACAGTAAGTTCTGGCAGTAGAGAGATCTTCTGTGCCTACAGACTGTTCTGCTAGCTGCCCCTGAGGCTCACAGCGATCTGCCTATGAAGGGACACGTGTGTGTCATAATGTGTCGTAAGGGTGTCATAATGTGTCATAAGGGTGTCATAATGTGTTGTAAGGTTTATAATAGGGGGTATGAGGTTATATTAGAGCAGTGGTCACTACCATCCCTGGTCTGAGAGAGAGGGTGTGTAGGACAGGTTTCTGTCCTTGATTCTGTTGGTCAGCTAATCAGCAAGACCTTGATTAGTTGAATCAGAGAACTGTTAGTTCTCCAGGACCAGGGTTGGTGACAACCAAATGAGTTGGGTATATGAGTGTGTGTTAGAATATCTGAAGGATTTCACAGGTATATAAGGGTATTTAACGGGCATGAGTGTGAGTCGGTGTGTGTGTGACTGTGTATGACAGTGTGTGAGAGAGGTAATGGTAGTGCCCGTGTGGTGGTGGGGGTGAAGGGGCAGGCATGCGAGTGGCGGGTTAGGAGGAGGGGAGGAGACAGCATGTGAAGAGGAGGGGACTGGAAACAGAGTATAACTGCATTGACAGAAGAACGGGGACGGGTGGAACAGATTCACTTGCAGATTTTACTACAGGCCCGAAGAGATTCTACTACGAAAAAGAGGCTAGACGTTATTCTGTGGCAATGATAACAGTTAACTGGTTAGCAAACTACACAACCAACTAGATAGACAACAAACTATATTCAGCTCTCTGTCCTCTACCCAGAAAATACATCCCGATTTGTACATGTTGGACTACTGTACAAGTAAAGACAGAGACCTGCTCCTCTATGTGTGTGTGTGTGTGTGTGTGTGTGTGTGCCTGTGTGCCTGTGTGCCTGTGTGTGTGTTTGCAGTAGCGCTATCCACAGGACGGAGAGACTCAGAGGACAGAAGTCGTACGGACCTTCCAAGCCCGGCTGCACACGCATACTGGTGTGTGTGTATGTATGTGTTTTTGTCTATGCATGTGTGTTTAGCTGTGTGTATACACTATTTTGCCAGCTTGGCCAAACATTTATATATATTTTTGGATAAATAGATATCTTTAATATATTTCCACTAGTATACATTAAAGAGGTCACTCTAATGTACACACCTGTTTAGAGTCAATATCAAAGTTTGAGACCCCCTGAAGTGTACTTTAGCCAAAGCTCCTATAGTTACCACAGCTGATTTGATGTATTCTATTCCACTCTGCACTCTACTCAGATTCTTGTAAAGCTTTGACTGGCAAAAACAACGTGTGGGTGTTTGTGTTTGATAATACGTGTGTTTAAAGGTGTGTGTGTGTTTCCGTCAGTATACACGGTGCAAAAGAGCTGAGAAGTTCCCTCCATTCACCCCTTCCTGTGGATAAACCTGTCTGACCTTTGTCCCTTGACCCTAACCCCCCCGCCCCTACCCTCCATCCCTCCTCCCCATTCCCCACAACGACATCAGCGCTCCCCTCCATCAAATAACAAAAGAGAAGAAGAAAATGGAGATAAAGCAAAATATCAGAAACAAAATGTGTAGAGAAGAAGAACACACCAACACTACGGATACACAGTAAAGCGGAGGAAGAGGCACTAAGCCCCCTGGTTCTAGGGGGTCCTGACCTTGTAGGCCACCCGCGCCGGGCACCTGTTCCCCAGGCCTAGCGGAGGGCTCATATGCCTGAGCATGTCATACATATCCCTGCAACTGATCCTGCCACTGCATGTCAGCGCAGCACAGCCACCGCCCCCCATAGCCACAGCCAGAACAGCCACAGCCAACCACAGCCAACCAGAGAGACAGCAGAGAGAATAAGAGAAGAGAGTAGGGGTGGGAGAAGGGTAGAGAGAGAAGGAGAAGAGGGAGGGAGAGAGAGCAAGAGAGAGGGGGAGAAAGAGATAGTGAGGGAAGAGAGAGAAGAGAGGGGGACACAGATAGAAAGAGAGATAGAGAATGAGAGCGAAAGAGAGACCAAAGCAAAGAGTAGAGAGGAGAAAAAAGAAACAAAAACAAAGTTATTTGGCTGGTTTGAGAGCGAGAGACGCAGTGAGGCTGTCTAGAACTGGTCTGAGCTGGCGGGGTGAGGGGGGGTAGAACTGGTCTGAGCGGGCGGGGTGAGGCTGTCTAGAACTGGTCTGAGCGGGCGGGGTGAGGGGGGGTAGAACTGGTCTGAGCGGGCGGGGTGAGGCTGTCTAGAACTGGTCTGAGCGGGCGGGGTGAGGGGGGGTAGAACTGGTCTGAGCGGGCGGGGGTGTATATCTTGTAGAAGATAAGAGGGGGGTATAGGGAGGAGGAAGAGCGGAGTTGAGTAGAGTTGGAGACTTTTAGTAGAAGTAAAATATAGTTCTATGCAAGTGGGAAGGGAGGGTTTGCATAGAAGAGCAGAGGACTTCAGAGGCAAGCACTGAGCTCCACTGCTGGGACTGGGCAATACCATGATGAGGGTGGGGTGTCAATGCAGTTTCTGTCCTCCCTCCCAAGAACAATGCAATGCTACAGATCCCACAGTGTGTCTAGCACCGCACCTAGCCGTGGTTCAACAGCAAGCAAAACAACACAAAGAAAAATGACCAAAGGAGAACAATCACAATTCTTTTTTTTTCTTCACAATCAAACTCTTAAAAGTGTTTTATTTATTTTTCATTTCAGTGGTGCACAACGTCATGCGTCTGGGTGTCTGCATTGTCCTACACATTCTCCTTTCAGATCAGAATGCAAGTAGAAATGGGCAAAATAAAGAAGAAGAGAGAAAGTATAACAAAAATGAATCCAATCAGATCAGATAAGCGACACTCATTCCATTCTTGGATGCTGTAGCAGGTGTGGTTGAGGATTTGTAGGGGAAGTCAAACCTTGCAGGCCACTCTATGGGGGCATTTCTTTCCTAAGCCAAGAGGCGGGTCGATAACTCGCAATAAACTGTACATATCCTTATAATGAATGCGACCGCTGCAAAAAGAACAGGAGGAGTTAGAACAAACGTAGAGGACAGATACGACAAGAGAGAACAATGGGAAGAAAGAAGAGCACAAGATTGACAAGAAACAAGATTTCATAACAGCAAAATTACTGTACGGTGTACACACACCACACACACATACTACACACACACACACCCACACACACACACACACACACACATTGTTGTTGCCCGTCACCCATTTGAGCTGTAGTGCTTTTCTTCTGCAATGACACTGCAGTCTTTCCCTGTTCCTACCATTGTCTCAGCCTATCCCTTCTCTGTTTAACCACTTCCTGTCTATTATCGTCCCCATTTTCCTAATACAACCCATCCCCCGTCTCTCTCTCTCAATTCCTCTTCCTAATACAACCCATCCCCGTCGCTCTCAATTCCTCTTCCTAATAGAACCCATCCCCCGTCTCTCTCAATTCCTCTTCCTAATACAACCCATCTATATGTCTATCTCTCAATTCCTCTTCCTAATAGAACCCATCCCCCGTCTCTCTCAATTCCTCTTCCTAATAGAACCCATCCCCCGTCTCTCTCTCAATTCCTCTTCCTAATAGAACCCATCCCCCGTCTCTCTCTCAATTCCTCTTCCTAATAGAACCCATCCCCCGTCTCTCTCTCAATTCCTCTTCCTAATAGAACCCATCCCCATCTCTCTCTCATTCCCCTCGTTCATTCCCTTCCCCCTCTCTGCCAGCAGTGGTGTGTGCCAGTAATTGGTTGTGTGTGGAGTATAATTAAGGAATAGCTCATTAACTAGAAATGCATGTGAATGCTAAATGGCCTAATGTGTAATAGCCACTTGTCATACAGAGGCCTATCTCCCCATAGATTTTCTGTTCCCCCCTCCCTCCTTACCTCCCTCCTTCCCTCCCTACCTCCCTCCTTCCCTCCCTCGCTTCTCTCCAGAAAATCCTCCTTGTTTTCTTCCATGCCTGTCTTTATCTCAATTCGCCATGTTACCAAAACCTTTTAATTCGGATTATTTTGATATTCCTACCCATCTCAGTCGTTCTCATTCTCTCTCTCAATTTCCCTTCCCCCACTACTGTCTCTACCTCCTTCCCTCAATCTCTCTCCCTCCTCCTCTTCTCTTCTTCTCTCCCTCTACATTGCAGACTACAGGACAGCAGAAGGATAACAGGCACTGGAATACAGATACTAGGAAACTTAGCGTGTTTCAGGTTCCACGGGGGTTGAATATACAGTACAGTAAAGGGGAGGTTTGTTGCCACAGTAAGTTTTGGCAGTATGCAGATTCCAGAGGGGGTGGAGGTGGGGTGGGGGTCTGAACCACACACAGAGAGGGAGAGGGCACAGGGAGGGAGGGATAACTGGATCACTGAGAAGGTTACTGCTCAGATCCATGATCCCACCTACAGCTGCTGTCTTGTGTGGATTCTTTAGACTGATTTGGGATCAGTTCAACTACAGGAGACTTGGCATTTATATCCTTTATGTCTCTTGTCCTTTATAACTGTGGAGTAATTTACTTCATGGTTACTGTACAGCTCCCAGACTCCCACTCTTTTCATCTGATGTTCCCAAAGACTGGTCTTAGATCAGTTTTACCACAGGCTAATGAGATCTAGTGCCAGGGTTGATCTAGTGCCAGGGTTGTGTGTGTGTGTGTGTGTGTGTGTGTGTGTGTGTGTGTGTGTGTGTGTGTGTGTGTGTGTGTGTGTGTGTGTGTGTGTGTGTGTGTGTGTGTGTGTGTGTGTGATGTTTTCATGTGTGTCACTCACCAAGCTGCTTGGTCATATTCAGCCCATATCCTGACATACTCGTCTAGATGATGTGGGCCGAGGATGGAGGAGTCTCTGGTCAGGTACTCAAAGTTGTCCATGATGACAGCCACGAACAGATTCAGCATCTAAAAACACAAACAGCCACATTATTACACAGTATTATGTCAGCCAAGCAAGTGTGTACTTATAACAGACTAGGATTGCAAAATAAATTCCCTGGTTTTCAGGAAATCCTGCACTGTAAACCTCAAGGCATTTTTAACTCAAATACTTCTCATAAGTTGTACTCTAAATCAATAAAAAGTCATTATTACTTAACATGTTTATGTGGTACTGACTCAAAAGTAAATGAGAAGTCACACCAACTAAATGTTAAAAAAATATATTTTCCCTAGCATGCTCTACTGCAGTTAGATTTTTTGGAATTGTTTTTAATGTCTGTGTTTTTGCATGTACATTGAGTGATTGATTGATTCAATGTTATGCTACAATGTATGTTTCTAATCCAATCACTTCATTTTTGCACTTGTTACTGAAATGGTTGTTCCAGTTTAAATGGCTTAGTTTGTTTCCTCCCACTGTTCTTAACCCTGGCAGTCAATATGAATGCAGGTTGTGGGTGAATACACATTTCAACTGTTGGATAGTTTAACGCTGACTAAATCCCAATAGGAATTACACATCACTTTACAAGCCAGCATAATGCGATTTACAGTTAGGGTTGCAAAATTTTGGTAAATTTCCCAGGATTACTGGAAACCTTTTGGGGAATGTTTATGGAATTCTGCAAACCTATTTGCATGACTGATGTGGCCTGTAAACTAAGAGTTTCAGGCCACTGTATAAGGCCTTATGATACATGTAATGGTTCAATAATAGTGATAAAATTTGCCTAGGAACTCTTGAAAATTAACGAATTCAACAACCATGTCTCTGTCATTAACAAATACAGTCATGGGTGGTAACTCTACAATTCAATCGAAAAGGCAAGGCACACTGGGAAATTATTGGAGGCAAGGCTTAGTGGGAGCGTTACATTTAAGAATACCTTACAAAAAATATATATTTTTATTACACATATGAAGGTAGTACTGCTAACTTCAGCTATTTAAGTTTCTTAACTTTTTTAGTTAATCGGTTTCCTCAAAATGTTTGAGTAGCCAGAACCTACCCGGTTTTGCAGTGTGGTTGGACTATTCTGGATTTCCTGCTTATTCCCTCCTGATTCCGGGAATCCTCCAACTAGGATTTAGGGAATTTTGCAATCCTATAACCGGCACTAAGGGGGAAAATATGACTAAAAGGGGAATAGAGAAAGACAGCTAGTGCTTCTCACCAGGAAGGAGCAGAAGAAGATGAAGGACACAAAGTAGAGGTAGGCAAACTGGCTGCCACACTCTGGTTCAGTGTTCCCTGCCAGAGGATCACAGAGCTTCCCTCCAAGACACGACAGCATGATGTCATGCCACGCCTCGCCCGTGGCACTCCTATACAAATACACACACGTTGGAGACACACGTATGCATGTACTGTACACACAGGCACGCACAAATGTAAACACACACGCACACCTGAAGAGCAGCATGAGAGCTTGGAAGAAAGTCCTGAAGTTGTTGTGTTCGTTGATGGCGCTCCCCTCCTCCTCCTCCATCCCTATGTTCCCAAACAGCTGACAAAACAACAAAGTGTCAGCATCCTAGGTAATATGGGAGAATGCACAACCTCACACACATCCCTATGGCAGGCAAGTGTCACTTTCCCTGGATGCTTTTTATAAAGTTCATGTTGATCTGTAAAAATGACCATTCATTTTGACTTGTTTTTCTTCTCGTGGCTCTACTCACCTGCATCCCGATGATGGCATAGATGAAGAACAGCATGCCGATAAGCAGGCACACGTACGGCAGCGCCTAAACAGACATAAAGAGCTGGAGTACTATTCAATGTGTGTGTGTATATTCTGTCATCGGTCCCCATAATGCTGCTAAGTGGGTTTTGTGCAGAGGTGGGACTAAGTCACTATTATTCGAGTCATGAGCAAGTCTCAAGTCCCAAGTTCCATGTCTTCAGTTGAGTCCCAGAAAGAACAGGTCGAGTCTCGGGTCCAGTCCAAGTCGTGCATTCTAAGGGAAAGTCGAGTCAAGTCACAAGTCAAGTAAACAAATCTCTACATGCAATGACTTGTTCCAACTACAAATCCTGGTCTTGGAACTATAAGGTTCTATCTGACATGTCAGAAATGAGTTAGCCACGTATAATAGATCTTTAGATGGTTCTTCATATGTCTGTAAAGTTATATTTTTGAAAAAGTACATTAAGTGAAAACATGTAAACTATACAATTCTGTGAGGTCACATCGTTGTTCAGTGATGACAGTTATGTGTCTAATGATCATAATGCATGACTATTTTGGTAATATACTAATTCTATCATTTATGTATTCAAATAGCTACAGTCGTAAGAACTGAATATGTCTAATTTAGAAGTGTCAAATAGAACCATATGGCTGAACATACATTAACATTTCAGAACCATAAGCTTATCTTCTAATGCATGCCCCTAAAAAGAACTCACTACAAAACACTTCGGATGGAGCGATGTATGAGAGTCGGGAAGCAAGTTCAGGGAGTGAATACATTTAATTAATAAATGAACAAAACAATGCACAGACATGAACCGGGAACAGAAACAATGACGACTGGGGGAGGAACCAAAGGGAGTGACATAAAGAGCAGGTAGTCAAGGAGGTGATGGAGTCCAGGTGAGTGTCATTGTGCGCGTAACGCTAAAGAGCAGCCTGGTGACCTAGAGGCCGGCGAGGGAGCACGTGACAGTACCCCCTCCCCGACGTGCGGCTCCAGCCGCAGGATGCCGACCAAGATAACGACCCCAGGGATCAGGAG
The DNA here is from genome assembly GCF_002021735.2 of Oncorhynchus kisutch. NCBI lineage: Eukaryota > Metazoa > Chordata > Actinopteri > Salmoniformes > Salmonidae > Oncorhynchus > Oncorhynchus kisutch. The sequence goes on from NC_034183.2 coordinate 68,848,432, forward strand.
CGGACTGGTCACCTCTGCCAAGGTGCGGGAACCTATCAATCCAGCTGAGGCGTGGGAGCATGACGACCTAGAGTGCCGGAGAGAGAGCATACGTGACAGTACCTCCTCCCCGGTGCGTTCGGCTCCAGCCGCAGGACGCCAACCACAGGGACAATCCCGGGGATCCAGAGCGGACAGGTTGCCTCCGCTGAGGAGCAGAAACCTGACAAACCGGTTGAGGAGTGAACCTGATGAGCCGGCTGAGATCTCCCCGGTTGCCTCGGCCGAGGCACTGGAACCTGTTCACCCCGCTTCGGCATGGGAGCCTATCAAACCTGCTGAGGCATGGAAGCCTACAAGCCGGCTGAGGCATGGAAGCCTACAAACCGGCTGAGGCATGGAAGCCTATCAAACCCGCTGAGGCATGGAAGCCTACAAACCGGCCGAGGCCTCCCAGGTAGCTCCGGCTCCAACACCAGGACTCGACATCACCACCAACACAAAAATAAACCAAAAAAACACTCCCTGATGCTTCCCCTTGACGAGTCGTCCTTCTGTAACGATGTACACTGAGTCGGGAAGCAAGTTCAGGGAGTGAATTTTTTTATAAATACATTTAAAAAACAAGAAACACAAACAGCGCACCGACACGAAACAGGAACAATGACGACTCGGGAAGATACCAAAGGGAGGGCCTTATATAGAGCAGGTAATCAAGGAGGTGATGGAGTCCAGGTGAGTGTCATTATGCGCCTAATGCTGGTGACAGGTGTGCTCCCTAACGAGCAGCCTGGTGACCTAGAGGCCGGAGAGGGAGCTCAAGTCACATCTGAGATCTGGGATGTAAAAAATGATGCTCAATATCTCAGAACTTATCTCAGAACTTTGCTTAGTGCAGATAGAGCCTTATACTCCCAATGTCACAAAATCGTTGTCTATTTATTGTGGCTACCAGACATCCCTTTTCTTTATTTCGTCTACAACAGATGATATAGCTGTACAGCAGATGATATAGCTGTACAACAGATGATATAGCTGTACAGCAGATGATATAGCTGTACAGCAGATGATATAGCTGTACTACAGATGATATAGCTGTACCGCAGATGATATAACTGTACTACAGATGATATAGCTGTACCGCAGATGATATAACTGTACTACAGAAGATATAGCTGTACAGCAGATGATATAGCTAGCTGTACTACAGATGATATAGCTGTACAGCAGATGATATAGCTAGCTGTACTACAGATGATATAGCTGTACAACAGATGATATAGCTAGCTGTACTACAGATGATATAGCTGTACCACAGATGATATAGCTGTACTACAGATGATATAGCTGTACAGCAGATTATATAGCTAGCTGTACTACAGATGATATAGCTGTACTACAGATGATATAGCTGTACAGCAGATGATATAGCTGTACAGCAGATGATATAGCTAGCTGTACTACAGATGATATAGCTGTACAGCAAGCCGGCAATCCTTTCGCTAGCTCATCAAACCATTCAGTGACCAGTTCTCTTTTTGACCCACGACTCCCAAAAAGAAGTGGTTAAAAGCTTGCGACCCCCCATGTACACACATGCACACGCTCACAGGTGATTCATTTTCAAAACGCAAGATACAGAAATAAACTGAGTTTGACACTTTCATTTTGAGCTGAAAGTCATTCATGTTTACAGTCAATATCAACTAGGGATATCATGTCACCTTTTAACTCCTCTGGAGTCCAGAGCAGGCAGGATCATACGGTCTACATGTATGCAGAGAGGCTTGCAGGATCGGATGGAGAGCATGATCTGACTGTAGACTTTTTCTTCCTCACAAATATCATAATTAATTTGTCAGAATACATTCCATCTTCATCCCATAAGTATTGAAGGGATGTTACATCTATCTTTAGACATGTACAGTTGAAGTCAGAAGTTTACATACATTTAGGTTGGAGTCATTAAAACTTGTTTTTAAACTACTCCACAAATTTGTTGTTAACAAACTATAGTTTTGGCAAGTCGGTTAGGAGATCTACTTTGTGCATGACACAGACTTTTTCCAGCAATTGTTTGCAAACAGATTGTTTCACTTACAATTCACTGTATCACAATTCCAGTGGGTCAGAAGTTTACATACAATTAAGTTGACTGTGCCTTTAAACAGCTTGTAAAATTTCAGAAAATGATTTCTTGGCTTTAGAAGCTTCTTATAGGCTAATTGACATAATTTGAGTCAATTGGAGATGTACCTGTGGATGTATTTCAAGGCCTACCTTCAAACTCAGTGCCTCTTTTCTTGACATCATGGGAAAATCAAAATAAATCAGCCAAGACCTCAGAAGAAAAATGTAGACCAACACAAGTCTGGTTCATCCTTGGGAGCAATTTCCAAACACCTGACGGTACCACGTTCATCGGTACGCAAGTATAAACACCATGGTGTCCTGTTCTGACCTTTATTTCCTTTGTTTTGTCTTTATTTAGTATGGTCAGGGTGTGAGTTGGGGTGGGCAGTCTATGTGTGTTTTTCTATGTTGGGGTTTTGAGTTCAGCCTAGTATGGATCTCAATCAGAGGCAGGTGTCGTTAGTTGTCTCAGATTGAGAATCATACTTAGGTAGCCTGGGTTTCATTTTCGAGTTGTGGGTGTTTGTTTTCCGTGTGTGTGTTTGTTGCCACACGGTACTGTTTCGGTTTTGTTCATTTCACGTTTATTGTTTTGTAGTGTTTAGTTTATGTCTTTAAAAAAACGTTATGGACACTTACCACGCTGCGCATTGGTCCTCCGATCCTTCTCGCTTCTCCTCAGAAGAGGAGGAGGAATGCCGTTACAGAAACACCCACCAACCAAGGACCAAGCAGCGTGATAAAGGGCGCGGCTGGAAGCCCGAGAGGCAGCCCCAAAAATGTCTTGGGGTGTACATTATCGGCCGGGCTAGAGTGGGCATCGAGCCAGGTGCCATGAAGCTGGCTCTACGCATCTGGTCTCCAGTGCGTCTCCTCGGGCTGGCGTACATGGTACCAGCCTTACGCATGGTGTCCCCGGTTCGCCAGCATAGCCCAGTGCGGGCTATTCCACCTCGCCGCACTGGCTGGGCTACGGGGAGTATTCAACCAGGTAAGGTTGGGCAGGCGATGCCAGAATCGACCTTCACTCCGGAGCTGCCGGAGTCTCCCGCGTTTCCGGCGCTGCCGGAGTCTCCCGCCTGTCCGGAACCCATTTCTAGGGTCCCCAGTCCGCGGTCGCCGTGTTTCAGAGGCCACGGAGGCGGACAATGAAGCGGAGAAAAACTGTGGTTAAGTGGGGTCCACGTCCCGCACCAGAGCCGCCACCGCGGACAGACGCCCACCCAGACCCTCCCCTATAGGTTCAGGTTTTGCGGGCGGAGTCCGCACCTTTGGGGGGTGGGGGGGGGGGGGGGGTACTGTCACGTTTGTCTTTATTTAGTATGGTCAGGGAGTGAGTTGGGGTGGGCAGTCTGTGTGTTTTTCAGAAGAGGAGGAGGAATGCCGTTACACATGGGACCATGCAACTGTCATACCGCTCAGGAAGGAGACGTGTTCTGTCTCCTAGAGATTAACCTACTTTGGTGCAAAAAGTGCAAATCAATCCCAGAACACCAGCAAAGGACCTTGTGAAGATGATGGAGGAAACAGGTACAAAAGTATCTGTATCCACAGTAAAACGAGTCCTATATCGACATAACCCAGCAAGGAAGAAGTCACTGCTCTAAAACCGCCATAAAAACCGCCAGACTACTGTTTGCAACTGCACAAGGGGACAAAGATCGTACTTTTTGGAGAAATGTCCTCTGGTCTGATGTAACAAAAATAGAACTGTTTGGCCATAATGACCATCGTTATGTTTGGAGGAAAAAGGGAGAGGCTTGCAAGCTGAAGAACACCATCCCAACCGTAAAGCGTGGGGGTTGGCAGCATCATATTTTGAGGGTGCTTTGCTACAAAAGGGACTGGTGCACTTCACAAAATAGATGGCATCATGCGGTAGGAAAATTATGTAGATATATTGCAGCAACATCTCAAGACATCAGTCAGGAAGTTATAGCTTGGTTGCAAATGGGTCTTCCAAATTACAATGACCCCAAGCATACTTCCAAAGTTGTGGCAAAATGGCTTAAGGACAACAAAGTCAAGGTACCAAATACCAATTGAGTGTATGTAAACCGACTGGGAATGTGATGAAAGAAATAAAAACTTAAATAAATCATTCTCTCTGACATTTCATATTAAATAAAGTGGTGATCCTAACTGACCTAAGACAGGGAATTTTTACTAGGATTAAATAGGAATTGTGAAAAACTAAGTTTAAATGTATTTGGATAAGGTGTATGTAAACTTCCGACTTCAACTGTATAATCCACCTAAACTTGGCCTATCTGAAATATGAAAATTATCAATTAAATTATCAGCCTTTTGTTCTGGCAAAGATGAGCCTTTACCCTGATGAAGACAGCTTGTCTAATAATAATTTTAGCATCTGAACTTCTAGGGTGTCCTTCATTTTTCAAAGATGAACCTGTAGCAGATTGATCAATGTAGGTAGACTACTCTGTTTTTGCCAGGCAAACCGGAGAAAATTAAGTTATTTCTGGTCACAGTTTCACACTCACGACCCCCCAAAACCTTCTCTGTGTGCTACTATAGCTCACACAACCTGTGTTGATTGACGGTTTGCTGGTCCAATCAGAGGGATGAGTGTGCATTTCACTAGCAAATCTTTTTTGTTGTTGTTTGCAAGTGTGATACTGAATGAGTGACACAAAACAAGTGACCAAACGTTACAAAACCTGGCCAGATAAGTCATCAGTCTCAAGTCTAAGTCGAGTCCCAAGTCTTGAGTCCCAAGTCTTGAGTCCCAAGTCTTGAGTCCCAAGTCGAAGTCAAGTCTCAAGTTGTTTTATTTTCTATGAAGTTGACTCTCAAGTCATCAAATCTGTGACTTAAACCTGACTCGAATTCATGTCATGTGACTCGAGTCCACACCTCTGGTTTTGTGTGTGTATTCTGTCATAGGTCTCCACAATGCTACTACTAGGGTCTGTGTGGGTGTATTCTCATAGGTCCCCATATCTCTGTGTGTGTGTGTGCGTGTGTGTGTGTGTCATTACCTTGAAGGATTGAACAAAGGTCCAGAGCAGGATGCGGATGGTCTCTCCCTGCCGGAGCAGTTTGATGAGCCTGGCAGCCCTGAACAGTCTCAGGAAACTCAAGTTGATGAAGTTATTCTACAACCCCACAGTATGACCAGACACAAGAGTGTGTGAGAGAGAGAAATAGAGATAGAAAGAGAGACATGGGAGGGGTGATGGGAAAGAAGGAAGGAGAGATGGAAAAAGGGGGAAGAGAGGGATGGAAAGATAGAGGCAGGGACAAATAGAGGGAGAGAAGTGTGGAGAAAAGGAGGTAGAGAGGAGAAGCTGATCACTTGCCATGCAATGTTAGATAACTATTTCCTGTCCTAAAACAAACCAAACCATAAAAGCAGGGGAAAAGTTCAAAACCAAACTGAGGAGGATTCAAAATCAACAGAAAAGCAACCAAACAGAACTGGAATCAAATGCAAACCAAACCAAAAAATGCAAGGCTTGTAACAGGCTCGGGCATATCCAAGGAGTTAGAAGAAGGGAATCAATACAGGGGAAAGGAAAATCATATATTCAAAACCTAACCATTGTCACCCAATTGGGCAGTAAGTAGTAGCAGTATGTAGAAAGTAGTAGTACTAGTTTGTAGTAGCAGTAGTAGTTGGTTGTAGTGGTAGCAGTAGTAGTAGCTTGAAGTAGTAGTAATAGTTGGTAGTACTGGTAGTAGTAGTAGTTTGTACTAATCGTAGTAGTAGTAGTTGGTAGTAGTGGTAGTAGTAGTAGTTTGTAGTAGTAGTAGTAGTGGTAGTAGTAGTCAAAGTAGTTTGTAGTAGTAGCTGGTAGTAGTGGTAGTAGTAATAGTAGTAGTTTGTAGTAGTAGCTGGTAGTAGTGGTAGTAGTAATAGTAGTAGTTTGTAGTAGTAGTAGTAGTAGGTCCCCACAATGCTCAGATATAATGGCACAGGAGGGGATGGCTCCTAACCAACTGTGCTATTTTGTTTGTTTTTTCGCATTGTTTGTAACTCATTTTGTAAATAATTTGCTGCTACCGTCTCTTATGACCAAAAAGAGCTTCTGGACAGAACAGCGATTACTCAACTCGAACTGGAGAAAGATTTTTTTCTGCTTTGTCAAGACAAGGCCCAAATCCCCGTAATCAGTGTGAAGAAAAGACGGAGAAAAAGGGGGAGGAGGGCAGGGTGCCTTTTAAGAATTTGCCGAAGAGTAGGTAAACCACCGCTACCCTCCATATTATTGGCCAGCATGCAATCATTGGAAAACAAACGGGACAATCTCCGATTAAGACTATCCTACCAACGGCACATTAAAAATTTAATATCTTATGTTTCACCAAGGCATGGCTGAATGACAAAACTTATAATATAGAGCTGGATGGCTTCTCTGTGCATCGGCAGGACAGAGCAGCTACAACTGGTAAGACGAGGGGCGGAGGTGTGTGTCTATTTGTCAATAACTGCTGGTGTGCAATGTCTAATATTAAAGAAGTCTCGAGGTATTGAATTGCCTGGGATAGAATACCTCATGATAAGCTGTAGACCACACGATCTACGAAGAGAGTTCTCATCTATATTATTCGTAGCCGTCTATTTACCATCACAAACCGATGCTGGCACTAAAACCGCACTCAACGAGTTGCATAAGGCCATAAGCAAACAAGAAAATGCTCATCCAGAAGCGGCGCTCCTAGTGGCCGGGGACTTTAATTGCAGGCGAATTTAAATCTGTTTTACCTCATTTCTACCAGCATGTTAAAAGTACAACCAGAGGGAAAAAAAACTCTAGACCACTTTTACTCCACACACAGAGATGCATACAAAGCTCTCCCTCACCCTCCTTTTGGCAAATCTGACCACAATTCTATCCTCCTGATTCTCGCTTACAAGCAAAAACAAAATCAGGAAGTACCAGTCACTCGCTCAATACGGAAGTGGTCAGATGATGCGGATGATACGCTACAGGACTGTTTTGCGAGCACAGACTGGAATATTTTCCGGGATTCATCCAATGGCATTGAGGAGTACACCACCTTAGTCTCCGGCTTCATCAATAAGTGCATCGACGACGACATTCCCACAGTGACCATACGTGCATTTCCCAACCAGAAGCCAAGGATTACAGGCAACATCCGCACTGAGCTAAAGGCTAGAGCTGCCGCTTTCAAGGAGCGGGACACTTATCCAGACGCTTATAAGAAATCCCGTGATGCCCTCAGACGAACCATCAAACAGGCAAAGTGTCAATACATGACCAAAATTGAATCCTAGTACACCGGCTCTGATGCTCATCGGACGTGACAGGGCTCGAAAAATATTACAGACTACAAAGGGAAACCCAGCCGCGAGCTGCCCAGTTACGCGAGCCTACCAGACGAGCTAAATTCCTTTTATGCTCGCTTCGAGTTAAGCAACACTGAAGCACGACTGAGAGCATCAGCTGTTCCAGACGACTGTGGGATCCCGCTCTCCGTAGCTGATGTGAGTAAGACCTTTAAACAGGGCAACATTCACAATTACCTCGACTAACCTGTAACCCCGCACATTGACTTGGTACAGCCTCGTTATTGTTATGTAATTTTAGTAAATATTTTCTTAACTCTATTTGAACTGCATTGTTGGTTAAGGGCTTGTAAGTAAGCATTTCACAGTATTCAGCGCATGTTTTTAATTTTAATTGTATTTATTTAACCTTTATTTAACTAGGAAAGTCAGTTAAGAACAAATTATTATTTACAATGACGGCCTAGGAACAGTGGGTTAACTGCAACCTTTCGGTAACTGGCCCAACGCTCTAACCACTAGGCTACTTGCCGCCTCCCACTTGAGGCTACCTGCCGCATGTGATAAATTTAATTTAATTTGAGTAGTAGTAGTAGTAGCAGTAGTATGAGTAGTAGTAGTAGTAGAAGTACTAGCAGTAGTAGTAGCAGTACTAGCAGTAGTAGTAGTAGTAGTAGTAGTAGTAGTAAATAGTAATAGTAGCAGCAGTAGTAGTAGTAGTTAGTAGTAGTAGTAGAAGTAGTAGTAGAAGTAGTAGTAGTAGTAGTAGTTAGTAGTAGTAGTAGTTAGTAGTAGTAGTAGTAGTGGGTGCAGGGAACCGTTTTTCTTGTAAATACAACCAAATGCACTGATCCTCAAGGCAAATGCACCACCGCACAATATGGAACTAGCTAGATCACAGCAAGTTAACCACGTGTCAACGCAACGCAGCAAAGCTGACAGCTCTCCTCCACAAGGGATTGGCTCGTTTTAGTCCTGTGACACTATAAAGTCAGGTTCGATTCCATTTCAGTTCAGTTCACTCAATTCAGGGGGTAAAATTAGATAACATTTAATTAATAAAATTGAAAATTGTCCACTGTTGCTTTAAGAGGACTCCTGAATTTCAAGTCACCTCCTGAAATAACAGAATTTACATGGAATTGAACCCAACCTTTCTTGCGTTACAGTCAGAGAAAGGGAAGGGGGAGTGGGGTTCTGAGTTGAAGGACAAACTGCAAATACTGTATATTGATGATATTTAGAAATATAATATATAACTCCATATTCATAGGGCGAATCATACGACTTCGTCTTGCTCAAATTATTACACACTTAATGGTGAAAGCATTTGTAAAAACCACTACAGAAATAAAACTGTACTTGATCACTGTAAACTATGTGTGTGATGTTCACTGTCCTATTTGATCACTATAAACTATGTGTGTGATGCTCACTGTCCTATTTGATTACTGTAAACTATGTTAGTGATGCTCACGGTCCTATGATGTGCATGGTCCTTCAACCCTCTACCAAGGGAAGGGTTCTGGGTTAGGGAGGGCTTGGCAGTAGGCACATTCAGCTCCCATCAAGAGCATGTTCACTGTGGCATTGCAACACAAGCCTATGTGGGTGTATTTATTAGGCTATGTACTGTTGTGTGTGTGTCTATGTGTGTGTAGGTCAGTGTCCATGTATGTCTGGGTGTGTTTAACTTATGTGTCTATGAGTAGTATACGTGTGTGCCATCCCTGCCAGAGACATGCAGTGGGGCAGCATGCACCGTAGCCCGGTCTGCCATGGGTGAAGCTTTAGACCCAGTCACTCTGTGTACTCCTGTCACACCTTACTCCCCTGGCTCTCACAGACACTAGCGTGTGTGTGTGTGTGTGTGTGTGTGTGTGTGTGTGTGTGTGTGTGTGTGTGTGTGTGTGTGTGTGTGTGTGTGTGTGTGTGTGTGTGTGTGTGTGTGTGTGTGTGTGTGTGTGTGTGTGTGTGTGTGTGCGTGTGTGTGATTGCTTCTAAGGAATGTAAGCAGTGGTGCATGTCTAGTGATTGTGAGAGTATTGTCCAGGCTGTGTCCTAATAGGCTTGACCAGCTTCCGTTCCTTTCCTACAATACCACAGATCTGATAGAATACTTTTACAACACATTTGTTCTTCCTTCCCTCCTTGAAATAATCACTGATCGAACATGATCAGATTAGCGAGAGCAGGAGTTCCACCACATAGCTACATAAAGGTAACTGCCAAAATAGAGGAAACACAAACGTAAAGCGTTGTAGTAGGGTGTTGGGCCACCACGAGCTGCCAGAACAGCTTCAATGTGCCTTGGCATAGATTCTACAAGTGTCTGGAACTCTATTGGAGGGATTTAATGCCATTCTTCCATAAGACAATTCCATTACTCCTGTCTCAGGTGTCGCTCGATTTTCATGCTAAACAAACCATTCAGTGACCACTTGTGCCCTGTGGATTGGGTTATTGTCATCCTGGAAGAGGTCACTCCCATCAAGACAGAAAGGTTGAAGGGGAGCATTCAGAAAGGCTGTGTATTTATTGACGTTTACCTTGCCCTCTAAAGGGATGAGTGGACCATGCCAGGAAAAGGCACCCCACACCATAATAGAGCTGCCAGAAGCCTCGTTTACTCAAGTGTTTCCTTTATTTTGGATCAGATCAGTCAGATCAGAGCTGTGATCACTTCAAGGAAGGGAGGAAGGAAGGATGCATTTGAACAGTATTAAATCAGAACCTGAAGGGTATTAGGACAATGACTACTGGCCAATTCCAAATTGACCTCAAGCCCCTATAGGTCTATCACGTGTAGATCTGAAAGCATTGGATTGGTACCAGTAATCTGACAACGAACCCATCCAGATAGGCTAGGTGGAATATTAGCTAAATCCTATCGGATCCTTTTAGATCTATACAAGGGGTAGTCCATTTGGGATTGGTTGAATGTCTCTGTCCTGTGACTGGGAGCAGGAGGTCAGTCGAGTCATCTTGTCAAACCTGGGTCAGAGATCAAAGGTCAGGGGTCACTGCCAGGGTGAGGAGTCGAGCAACATGCATCACCACAGCCACACCAGGAAATGGATGCAGTAATTAAAGTATCTCCAAAAAAGTACAAACCATCTACATGTGGATGTTGCAGATGACATGGTTTATAGCGGCATTTTTGGAGGTTGATTTAACAAAGAGTGCGATTGGCCAGGCCAGGTTTCATGGATGGACACATAGTGCATTTTGATTGGATGAATTCGTCAGAAGGAAGAGGGACGAAGTAGTTGCCATTAAGTAGCGTAGAGTTAAAGAAAGCATGTAAAAAAAGATCAAACAGGAAATGAATTTTCATTATGTACACTCATTATTACTGAGTTCAGTTCAGTCATAACACTGCCTCCATACATACAACAGTTCAGTCATAACACTGCCTCCATACATACAACAGTTCAGTCATAACACTGCCTCCATACATACAACAGTTCAGTCATAACACTGCCTCCATACATACAACAGTTCAGTCATAACACTGCCTCCATACATACAACAATTCAGGCATAACACTGCCTCCATACGTACAACAATTCAGGCATAACACTGCCTCCATACGTACAACAATTCAGTCATAACACTGCCTCCATACGTACAACAATTCAGGCATAACACTGCCTCCATACATACAACAATTCAGGCATAACACTGCCTCCATACGTACAACAATTCAGTCATAACACTGCCTCCATACGTACAACAATTCAGGCATAACACTGCCTCCATACATACAACAGTTCAGGCATAACACTGCCTCCATACATACAACAGTTCAGGCATAACACTGCCTCCATACGTACAACAATTCAGGCATAACACTGCCTCCATACGTACAACAGTTCAGGCATAACACTGCCTCCATACATACAACAGTTCAGTCATAACACTGCCTCCATACGTACAACAATTCAGTCATAGCACTGCCTCCATACGTACAACAATTCAGTCATAGCACTGCCTCCATACATACAATAATTCAGGCATAACACTGCCTCCATACATACAATAATTCAGGCATAACACTGCCTCCATACATACAATAATTCAGTCATAACACTGCCTCCATACGTACAATAATTCAGTCATAACACTGCCTCCATACATACAATAATTCAGTCATAACACTGCCTCCATACATACAACAGCAGGGATATCAACGACTAGGAAACAGATGAAGTTCAAAAAAATATATTATGAGATTACTCCTAACATGAGATTACTCCTAACATGAGATTACTCCTAACATGAGATTACTCCTAACATGAGATTACTCCTAACATGAGATTACTCCTAACATGAGATTACTCCTAACATGAGATTACTCCTAACATGAGATTACTCCTAACATGAGATTACTTTTAACATGAGATTACTTTTAACATGAGATTATTTTTAACATGAGATTATTTTTAACATGAGATTACTTTTAACATGAGATTACTCCTAACATGAGATTACTCCTAACATGAGATTACTTTTAATATCCACACATTAACAAGCTTCCATTGGACTGCGAGGAAAATGAACATGATTGTCAAGTCGTGTGTTTGAATCAGCGCAATGGCAACTACAGCTTTAATTTGAGCTGACCCAAATTAAAGGCTGCTTTGATGGACTACCACTGGACTGATCCAAGAACAGGGCTTGCTTTTCATGTTCAAAGGTCCCTCTCAATCAAATGGTGTCTCGGACTAGTCTGAGGTCAGTTTAGAGAAGAGGAACCAATTCCACCTGATTGTTTTGCCATTAACATCCACTGCCAGTAACACCTGGTAGGACGGCTTATAGAGCATAGTTGGGGACAGGAGTTTTTCCTCACCATAAGAACTGACAGGAAAAACGAGGGTCTAGTTCAAGTCATGTAGTCAGGAAAAACTTTTGCCACTACTAAGATATTATGTAATCATAATATACATGATATAACATTATGTCAAAATACTATACCCATTGAAATAAAATCTTATTTAATTTCTATGATTATGCCTGTGGTCACCAACCTTTGTCATGCAGAGCTACATGATGTTCAAGCTTTTGTTCCAGCCCAGCAGTAACACACCTGATTCAACCAATCAACCAATCAATGTCCCGATGAGGAGTTAAAGGTTTAATCAGATCTGTTGGTGCTGGGCTGGCTATAAACACATATAGCTCTCCAGGACCTGGGTTGATAGAGTTTAGGTTTTTTTAATGGAAACAAAGGTATAGCTGTCAGGACTGTCTCAGAGACACACAACATTCAAAAACAATAGTCATATTTCATAATATGGTTTATAAAGGCATTACAACACACACACACTCGCATGCATGCACAAGTGTACGAGCACACACCACATTACCTGCCTGAATACCTGAGTAACTAGTGTGTCTACCTCATTGGCTATCATTTTTCACTATCCAACTGGTTGCTAAGTGGTTGCCTGGCTAGAGGAACAGTCTGATTGGCCAGATTGTTTTGAGGCTGGTTATTTGATTGGCTGTCAGGTTGCCTAGCAGATCAGTAGAGTAGTCTGTGTGTACGTGCATGAGTGAGTGTGTGTGTGTGTGTGTTAGTCTCCTGAGTATTGTCAGTGGTGGCTGGGCTACCATGATCCAGGTCTCTGTGCTCTGCTCTCCTCCAACTGGGACAATTATGTAAGGCTTTCAAAATATGTTCATGCTTCACTGAGCAATGCAAGATCCTGTACACTACAGTCTCTGCCTTTCTCTCTGCTTCTCTATGTGCCCCTGCCCTCTTTCTATCTGCACCCCCCCCCTCTCTCTCTTTCTATCTGCCCCCCCCCCCTCTCTTTTTCTACCTGTCCACCCCCCCCCCCTCTCTCTCTACCTCTTTACCTCTCTCTCTCTCTCTCTCTCTCTCTCTACTTGTCTCACTCTCTTTACCTCTCCCCCTTACTCTCTCTCTCTGCCTCTCTCACTCTCCCACTCATACCACTGAACTTGCTGACACACCATTTCCCTTTCCCACTGTTAATTCCCCGTGCCTCCTCACTTACCCCGAGCTCAGTCACTAAAATATCTGTAATGCTGCCCAGGACTGTCACACAGTCAAAAATGTTCCAGGCATCTTTGAAGTAATTCTGTGGGCAGAAGAGAAAGAGGGAGGGGGAAGGGAGGGAAACAAAGAAAGAGTAGGAAGAAAGGAAAGAGATTGAGGAGAGAAAGGACAAAAAAGTTGAGTCAGTGTCAGACGGCAACAGGACATAGATTAGACGAGATAAAATGAACGCCAGTTATGCCATATTGAAGTCATTCCAGCAGCATATATGACTAGAGTCCTAAAATCCCTGACTCTCCTTTTTATTAGTCTCTCTCTCTCTCTCTCTCTCTCTGCATGTTGGGAGTGTTTGGTGCATGCTGGGAATTGTATGAGCGAGTGCGAGTGTTGTCTGGGGTTTCCTTTTCTTGGTGGTTTGCCTTTTTCTATGCATGATTAATGTTATTATTGTTTTTATTCTTGTGGTAGTATTAAGTATATTGTATTTGTCGGAATTGCCCTGGTTTTGGATGGGATCGTATGGTTGAGCATGGCGTACTTCTTAAAGAAGAGTGTCTGGTTGATCGTATGGTTGAGCATGGTGTACTTCTTAAAGAAGAGAGTCTGGTTGATCGTATGGTTGAGCATGGCGTACTTCTTAAAGAAGAGAGTCTGGTTGATCGTATGGTTGAGCATGGTGTACTTCTTAAAGAAGAGTGTCTGGTTGATCGTATGGTTGAGCATGGCGTACTTCTTAAAGAAGAGTGTCTGGTTGATCGTATGGTTGAGCATGGCGTACTTCTTAAAGAAGAGTGTCTGGTAGATCGTATGGTTGAGCATGGTGTACTTCTTAAAGAAGAGAGTCTGGTTGATCGTATGGTTGAGCATGGCGTACTTCTTAAAGAAGAGTGTCTGGTAGATCGTATGGTTGAGCATGGTGTACTTCTTAAAGAAGAGAGTCTGGTTGATCGTATGGTTGAGCATGGTGTACTTCTTAAAGAAGAGTGTCTGGATGATCGTATGGTTGAGCATGGCGTACTTCTTAAAGAAGAGAGTCTGGATGATCGTATGGTTGAGCATGGCGTACTTCTTAAAGAAGAGTGTCTTGTTGATCGTATGGTTGAGCATGGCGTACTTCTTAAAGAAGAGTGTCTGGTTGATCGTATGGTTGAGCATGGTGTACTTCTTAAAGAAGAGTGTCTGGTTGATCGTATGGTTGAGCATGGCGTACTTCTTAAAGAAGAGAGTCTGGTTGATCGTATGGTTGAGCATGGCGTACTTCTTAAAGAAGAGTGTCTGGTAGATCGTATGGTTGAGCATGGCGTACTTCTTAAAGAAGAGTGTCTGGTAGATCGTATGGTTGAGCATGGCGTACTTCTTAAAGAAGAGAGTCTGGTTGATCGTATGGTTGAGCATGGTGTACTTCTTAAAGAAGAGTGTCTGGATGATCGTATGGTTGAGCATGGCGTACTTCTTAAAGAAGAGTGTCTGGATGATCGTATGGTTGAGCATGGCGTACTTCTTAAAGAAGAGAGTCTGGATGATCGTATGGTTGAGCATGGCGTACTTCTTAAAGAAGAGAGTCTGGATGATCGTATGGTTGAGCATGGCGTACTTCTTAAAGAAGAGTGTCTGGTTGATCGTATGGTTGAGCATGGCGTACTTCTTAAAGAAGAGTGTCTGGATGATCGTATGGTTGAGCATGGCGTACTTCTTAAAGAAGAGTGTCTGGATGATCGTATGGTTGAGCATGGCGTACTTCTTAAAGAAGAGTGTCTTGTTGATCGTATGGTTGAGCATGGCGTACTTCTTAAAGAAGAGTGTCTTGTTGATCGTATGGTTGAGCATGGTGTACTTCTTAAAGAAGAGTGTCTTGTTGATCGTATGGTTGAGCATGGCGTACTTCTTAAAGAAGAGTGTCTTGTTGATCGGATGGTTGAGCATGGCGTACTTCTTAAAGAAGAGTGTCTGGTTGATCGGATGGTTGAGCATGGTGTACTTCTTAAAGAAGAGTGTCTTGTTGATCGGATGGTTGAGCATGGTGTACTTCTTAAAGAAGAGTGTCTGGATGATCGTATGGTTGAGCATGGCGTACTTCTTAAAGAAGAGTGTCTGGTTGATCGTATGGTTGAGCATGGCGTACTTCTTAAATAAGAGTGTCTGGTAGATTGTATGGTTGAGCATGGTGTACTTCTTAAAGAAGAGTGTCTGGATGATCGTATGGTTGAGCATGGCATACTTCTTAAAGAAGAGTGTCTTGTTGATCGTATGGTTGAGCATGGTGTACTTCTTAAAGAAGAGTGTCTTGTTGATCGGATGGTTGAGCATGGTGTACTTCTTAAAGAAGAGTGTCTTGTTGATCGTATGGTTGAGCATGGCGTACTTCTTAAAGAAGAGTGTCTGGTTGATCGTATGGTTGAGCATGGTGTACTTCTTAAAGAAGAGTGTCTGGTTGATCGTATGGTTGAGCATGGCGTACTTCTTAAAGACGAGTGTCTGGTTGATCGTATGGTTGAGCATGGCGTACTTCTTAAAGAAGAGTGTCTGGTTGATCGTATGGTTGAGCATGGCGTACTTCTTAAAGAAGAGAGTCTGGTTGATCGGATGGTTGAGCATGGCGTACTTCTTAAATAAGAGTGTCTGGATGATCGTATGGTTGAGCATGGCGTACTTCTTAAAGAAGAGTGTCTTGTTGATCGTATGGTTGAGCATGGCGTACTTCTTAAAGAAGAGTGTCTTGTTGATCGTATGGTTGAGCATGGTG
The DNA here is from genome assembly GCF_002021735.2 of Oncorhynchus kisutch. Classification (NCBI taxonomy): domain Eukaryota; kingdom Metazoa; phylum Chordata; class Actinopteri; order Salmoniformes; family Salmonidae; genus Oncorhynchus; species Oncorhynchus kisutch. The sequence goes on from NC_034183.2 coordinate 68,864,593, forward strand.
TACTTCTTAAAGAAGAGTGTCTTGTTGATCGTATGGTTGAGCATGGCGTACTTCTTAAAGAAGAGTGTCTTGTTGATCGTATGGTTGAGCATGGTGTACTTCTTAAAGAAGAGTGTCTTGTTGATCGGATGGTTGAGCATGGTGTACTTCTTAAAGAAGAGTGTCTTGTTGACCGTATGGTAGAGCATGGTGTACTTCTTAAAAAAGAGTGTCTGGATGATCGTATGGTTGAGCATGGCGTACTTCTTAAAGAAGAGAGTCTGGTTGATCGTATGGTTGAGCATGGTGTACTTCTTAAAGAAGAGTGTCTTGTTGACCGTATGGTAGAGCATGGCGTACTTCTTAAATAAGAGTGTCTTGTAGATCGTATGGTTGAGCATGGTGTACTTCTTAAAGAAGAGTGTCTGGATGATCGTATGGTTGAGCATGGCGTACTTCTTAAAGAAGAGAGTCTGGTTGATCGTATGGTTGAGCATGGTGTACTTCTTAAAGAAGAGTGTCTGGCTGATCGTATGGTTGAGCATGGTGTACTTCTTAAAGAAGAGTGTCTTGTAGATCGTATGGTTGAGCATGGTGTACTTCTTAAAGAAGAGTGTCTGGTAGATCGTATGGTTGAGCATGGTGTACTTCTTAAAGAAGAGTGTCTTGTTGATCGTATGGTTGAGCATGGTGTACTTCTTAAAGAAGAGAGTCTGGTTGATCGTATGGTTGAGCATGGCGTACTTCTTAAAGAAGAGAGTCTTGTTGATCGGATGGTTGAGCATGGCGTACTTCTTAAAGAAGAGAGTCTGGTAGATCGGATGGTTGAGCATGGCGTACTTCTTAAAGAAGAGTGTCTTGTTGATCGGATGGTTGAGCATGGCGTACTTCTTAAAGAAGAGAGTCTGGTAGATCGGATGGTTGAGCATGGTGTACTTCTTAAAGAAGAGAGTCTGGTTGATCGGATGGTTGAGCATGGCGTACTTCTTAAAGAAGAGTGTCTGGTAGATCGGATGGTTGAGCATGGCGTACTTCTTAAAGCTATGTTTATTCAAGTTCCGCAGCTTTTTTCTCCGTCAACAAGTGTAACGATTTCGAATGTATCACCGTTTATTCCCAATGAACTATTGAAGTGTGAGTTATTGCGGTTTGGGAAGTTTGCAAGATCAATTAAGATTGTCCCATTGGGTTGCAAACACCTGGCTTTGAAACAGGTTATGTCGTTTCAAACACCCGGCTTTGAAACAGGTTATGTCTTTTCGGCGACAGGGAGAGGTTTTCTCTTCCCAACAGTTTATATTTTGGGCCAAAGTACAGGTTTAGTTGAAGGGGTGTAGTTCTCTTGCTTAATTTTGTGTCAGGGGCAGCTACATTAGCAATATGGAAGACACAAAATAACAGTATTTGGGGACAGGGGTCTGCGGGTGTGGTGGGAATGCTGGAGGGGGATGTTGGCAGCGAGACTGAGGGTTGAGTTTGCCTATTACAAAATGGTTAACAACATTGATCTGTTTATGAATATATGGGGTATTCAGAGGCTGTTGTGTAGAGTTAGTGTGGAGGAAGATTTGGTGTTGTGTTTTTAATTGATGTATAACCACAGTTTTGTGAGTGTTTATTGTGTTGAGGGTTCCCAGACCCATAAATGTTATTTAAATCTAAAAGCATTCTCTCTCTCTCTCCCTCTTTCTCTCTCTCCCTCTCTCTCTTTATCTCTCTCTCTCTCTCCCTCTTTCTCTCTCTCTCGCACTCTCTCTCTTTATCTCTCTCTCTCTCTCTCCTCTAATTATTCCCCCTCTTCTCCATATATCTTCCCACCACTCTTCCTCAAACGGTCTCCTCTGTGCCTTTCTCCTCTCCTTCACTCTCCTCTCACCCATTCCTCCCCCTATAGCCATTTGTCTCTCTCAATACCCAGGTGACTGCTACAATACACATAGGTTATTAACTGGGAAAAACAATAATAATCTCTATACATTTATACACATACTACCAGTATATAGTAGATAGAGAGACAGATAGACAGATCATTAGATTCAATGTAGTTAGTTACATGTAGTTAGCTAGCTGATTAGTTACATTCTCAGATCGCTATAGGACTATACTTTGAGGGCAAGCTTTGGCATGTTAGATTGATAGATTGATTAGTTAGTTAGTTATATGTAGCTAGTTAGTTAATTACATCTAAAATTCATTCCTATCATCATTGGAAGACGTGTGTGACACACTTACCAGCACTCCAAAGGCGATGATCTTGAGCACACACTCCATGGAGAACAGCGAGGTGAACACGATGTTCAGGTTGGCCAGCACAGCCTCGTAGGCCGGAGAGGCTCCGTCATACTACACACACACACACACACACACACACACACACACACACACACACACACACACACACACACACACACACACACACACACACACACACCACACACACACACACACACACACACACACACCCCCACATGCACGCACACACACACACACACACACACATATTTGCACATGCATGTATATACAGATATATGCACATAGACATACACAAGTACACAGAAATGCACAATAACACAAATACAGAGACAGAAATAAATGCATAAAGGAATATGACAAATATCATCCAAACACACACAGAGACACAGACAACCACAGACAGAGAGGAAGACACATCCAAACACACAGAGACACATACAACCACAGACAGAGAGGAAGACACATCCAAACACACACAGAGACACAGACAACCACAGACAGAGAGGAAGACACATCCAAACACACACAGAGACACAGACAACCACAGACAGAGAGGAAGACACATCCAAACACACACAGAGACACAGACAACCACAGACAGAGAGGAAGACACATCCAAACACACACAGAGACACAGACAACCACAGACAGAGAGGAAGACGCATATGAAGACAGATAGACACTCACACAGGTTAGCACACACAGAGGCAGAAACATTAGTTAAATCAGATAGATAGATAGATAGATAGATAGATGGAGAGAGAGAGAGAGACTTCCGTGTTAAGTTATATGTGTGTGAGTGAAGTGAGGGTATATATGAAGTGATATAATCAGGGTGTCCAGGCTTGTTGTACCTTCATCATCAGTACGATAGTATTGAGCGCGATCATAGCCATGATTGTATACTCGAATGGCGGCGACACCACAAACTCCCACATGCGGTACTGGAAGCTTTGCTTGTTCTTAGGCATGTGTCGCGTCAACGGTTTGGCATTAATGGCGAAGTCTATGCAGCCTCTCTGGAAACACACATACACAGACAAACAACAATGGGTTAATATCTCACTGAAAGTGCTGTGGTCTACTATCCTGATCCTGCAAACCCACAGGATGTGTAGGCTTCTGTTCTAAAGATGAGAAGATATTCAGCAACTCTTGGTAGGACCGTTATGATGGTCCGGACCATGTCATCATATGTCATAACAGCTGACATAACTTGTCATAACCTGTCATAATATGGTCATAACACTGTCATGACCCATATATGTCACCTGTTGTGACATATATTTAATTATTTTATGGCTGATTATGACACCTACATAAGAGTGTCAAAACCCACATTTACTCAAATTAGTTTTTTTCATCTCTTCCATTTGTTTGAGTTCCATTTGTTAGAAAGTTTGTAACTTAAGTCCTTTGTTGTAATGAATTCTTTAGTCATGTTTTTTTGCCATCATATTTTAAATGTTTATTTTATTTTTTAAATTTGATTTCACCTTTATGTAACCAGGTAGGCCAGTTGAGAACGAGTTCTCATTTACAACTGCGACCTGGCCAAGATAAAGCAAAGCAGTGCGACTCAAACAACAACACAGAGTTAAACATGGAATAAACAAGCGTACAGTCAATAATACAGTCCAAAAGTCTATATACAGTGTGTGCAAATGGCGTGAGGAGGTAAAGCAATAAATAGGACAGAGTAGCAAGTAACTACAATTTAACAAATTAACACTGGAGTGATAGATGAGCAGATGATGATGTTCAAGTAGAAATACTGGTGCGCAAAAGAGCAGAAAAGTAAATAAAAACAATATGGGGATGAGGTAGGTAGATCGGATGGGCTATTTACAGATGGGCTACGTACAGCTGCAGCGATCGGTTAGCTGCTCGGATAGTTGATGTTTAAAGTTAGTGAGGGAAATATAAGTCTCCAGCTTCAGCGATTTTTGCAATTCGTTCCAGTCATTGGCAGCAGAGAACTGGAAAGAAAGGCGGCCAAATGAGGTGTTGGCTTTGGGGATGACCAGTGAGATATACCTGCTGCTGCGCATGCTACGGGTGTGTGTTGTTATCGTGACCAGTGAGCTGAGATAAGGCGGAGCTTTGCCTAGCAAAGACTTATAGATGACCTGGAGCCAGTGGGTCTTGCGACAAATATGTAGTGAGGGCCAGCCAACGAGAGCAAACAGGTCGCAGTGGTGGGTGGTATATGGGGCTTTGGTGACAAAACGGATGGCACTGTGATAGACTGCATCCAGTTTGCTGAGTAGAGTGTTGGAGGCTATTTTGTAAATGACATCGCCGAAGTCAAGGATCAGTAGGATAGTCAGTTTTACTCGGGTATGTTTGGCGGCGTGAGTGAAGGAGGGTTTGTTGTGAAATAGAAAGCCAGGTCGATGAAGACGGCTGCACAGTACAATATTTTATTGATGGCGGTTATGATATCGTTTAGTACCTTGAGCGTGGCTGAGGTGCACCCGTGACCAGCTCAGAAACCGGATTGCACAGCGGAGAAGGTACGGTGGGATTCGAAATGGTCTGTGATCTGTTTATTAACTTAGCTTTCGAAGACTTTAGAAAGGCATGGTAGGATGGATATAGGTCTATAACAGTTTGGGTCTAGAGTGTCACCCCCTTTGAAGAAGGGGATGACCGTGGCAGCTTTCCTATCTTTAGGGATCTCGGACAATACGAAAGAGAGGTTGAACAGACTGGTAATAGGGGTTGCAACAATGGCGGCGGATAATTTTAGAAAGAGAGGGTCCCAGATTGTCTAGCCCAGCTGATTTGTACGGGTCCAGGTTTTGCAGCTCTTTCAGAACATCTCCTATCTGGATTTGGGTGAAGGAGATGCTGGGGTGGCTTGGGCAAGTAGCTGCGGGGGGTGCAAAGCTTTTGGCCGGGGTTGGGGTAGCCAGGAGGAAATCATGGTCTCGATTAGTGTGGATTTATCGGTGGTGACAGTTTTACCTAGCCTCAGTGCAGTGGGCAGCTGGGAGGAGATGCTTTTGTCCTCCATGGACTTTACAGTGTCCCAGAACCTTTTGGAGTTAGAGCTACAGGATGCAAATTTCTGTTTGAAAAAGCTAGCCTTTGCTTTCCTGAATGACTGCGTATATTGGTTCCTGACTTCCCTGAACAGTTGCATATCGCGGGGACTATTCGATGCTATTGCAGTCCGCCACAGGATAATGTCACGACTTCCGCCGAAGTCGGCTCCTCTCCTTGTTCGGGCGACGTTTGGCAGTCGACGTCACCGGCTTTCTAGCCATCGCCGCTCCATTTTTCATTAATCCATTTGTTTTGTCTTGTTTTGCACACCTGGTTTGCATTTCCCAACCACACTGCATGTATTTATTCCCCTGTTCCCCCTCATGTCTTTGTGTGATATTGTTTGTGTTACGTGTCATGTTTGACGCGCCAGACTGGTGTTCGTATATTCTGTGTTTTGTCACGAGGTATGTTTATTTGTTTGAACATAATTATTGTGACTGTTTGCTCGTTTGGCACTTTTGCCAATTGGCTGGAGGTTTTGACGCAGTGGCGTCCGTCTGTTGGTTTCTCCTGCCTCAATAAAGTGTGTGCCTGTTCACAACTCTCTGCTCTCCTGCACCAGACTCTACCAATACGCACACACCTGACAGATAAATAACTTATGAACATCCTGTGTCACTTTACTAGGACTAAGAAAATTTATGACACTGTCAATTAGCATTATGACCATCATAATCATATAAGCCAGATAGGCCTGTCACGTACATGCCCTCAGTCAAAAAGAGGGTGTCTTGTCCTGATCCTGAAATCTGCTCCTGCATTCATCAACAGAGCATTGGGGTAGGTGCATGTCTGACATCAGCGTGTGCGCAATTATAATCATAATTTAACATGGTCAATTTAAAAACAATTCTACAACATACTGTAAACATACTGTTGACACTTGGCTGTGGTGTAATCGGATGTTTTGCCTTGTGTGGTAGGTTTTGTGGGTTACGACACTCTTATATAGGTGTATATATCTCACAATACATGTCACCACAGGTCTAAATATATGACCATATTACAAAAGGTTATGACCGTGTCATAACGTGTTATGTTGCTTGGTGTCAAGTGTTACCGAAGTTTCCCAATGGGGGTGGACATCGATTCAACATCTATTCCACGGTGGTTCAACATCATTTCATTGAAATGACGTGGAAACAACATTGATTCAACCAGTGTGTGAAAATGTATGTTATTGTTACAACCAATGTGTTTCAGAAAATGCCTTCATCAGGCTTTTGTTCTAGTCTAGAGCTTAAACATTTGACTCAACTATTTGAGACCTGTGGGACAAGGTTACACCACTGGGGGGGGGGGGGTTAAACGCCGGCCATCTGTTCTTAAGGAGAGCATGCTAGTCACGGTCCCAATCTCCCTTGGATGTTTTTGTCACACTCTTAAAAGCCTGGAGTTGTTACAAATAATAGCTACAATTTTAGCGAGTGGCGTAGTGGTCTAAGACACTGCATCCCAGTGACAAAGGAGTCACTACAGACCCTGGTTCAATTCCAGGCTGTATCATAACCGGCTGTGATTGGGAATCCCATAGGGCGGTGCACAATTGGCCCAGCGTCACCTGGGTTAGGGTTTTATCCGGGGTTGGCCGTCATTGTAAATAAGAATTTGTGTTCTTAACTGACTTGCCTAGTTAAATATATATATATTTTTAAAAACAGTATCTTTGCCATCACTTTTTCATGCAATTCTTCTCCAAACTCTCTGCCTTCCCCCTTCTACTCCTGTCCCTCTCTTCTCACCTCGTTTTTCTCTAAACTGTAATCCTCCATCATCTTGTCTCCTTGCTCCTGGAAAGTGATGATGATGAGAGCTACGAAGATATTGACGAAGAAGAAGGGGAAGACCACGAAGTACACCACGTAAAAGATGGACATCTCCATCCGGTACCCCGGGCTCGGGCCCTGATTCTCATAGGTCGCATCCACTGAATGTTTCAGCACCCTGGTGGAAGGTAGAGAGGAGAGAGGGATGGTTAGGATGGGGGGGGTGGGGCGGTTATGTTTGGCTGGGGGTTGTGTTATGTGTTTGGGTGTGTGTTTGTGTGTATGTGTGTGTGTGTTTGAGAGAGCGAGAGAGAGATAGATAGAGATAGAGAGAGAGAGAAATAGTTTTGTTTGTGTGTGTGCATGAGCATGTGTCTGTGTGTCTATCAGTCTGTGTGTGTGTGTGCGTGCACATGTGTGTGTGTGCGTGCACGTGTGTGTGTATGTCTGTACTGTACTTACTGCGGCCACCCCTCTCCGGTAGACACGGTGAAGAGGGTGAGCAGGGCCCAAAGCACGTTGTCGTAGTGGAAATCGTACTTCTTCCACTCCCGCTTCTGCGCCTTCACTTCATTATTCCGCTCATAGACTAGATATTCGCCCCTGGAACACACAACAGATTGTTCATACCTACACTGTGTGTGTGTGTGTGTGTCTACATCATATCATGTGTCCATCATGTCTCCTGACCTGCAATCGCGTTCAAACTCTTTGGACTCGTCAGTGCAGTAGAAGAATCTCCCTTTGAACAGCTGCACGGCCACCACAGCAAAAATGAACATGAAGAGCATGTAGACGATGAGGATGTTCAGGACGTTCTTCAGGGAGTTGACCACACAGTCAAACACAGCCTGGAGACACAGAGATACACAACAACACAGTCAAACACAGCCTGAAGACACAGAGATACACAACAACACAGTCAGACACAGCCTGGAGACACAGAGATACACAACAACACAGTCAAACACAGCCTGGAGACACAGAGATACACAACAACACAGTCAAACACAGCCTGGAGACACAGAGATACACAACAACAGAGTCAAACACAGCCTGGAGACACAGAGATACACAACAACACAGTCAGACACAGCCTGGAGACACAGAGATACACAACAACACAGTCAAACACAGCCTGGAGACACAGAGATACACAACAACACAGTCAAACACAGCCTGGAGACACAGAGATACACAACAACACAGTCAAACACAGCCTGAAGACACAGAGATACACAACAACACAGTCAGACACAGCCTGGAGACACAGAGATACACAACAACACAGTCAAACACAGCCTGGAGACACAGAGATACACAACAACACAGTCAAACACAGCCTGGAGACACAGAGATACACAACAACAGAGTCAAACACAGCCTGGAGACACAGAGATACACAACAACACAGTCAGACACAGCCTGGAGACACAGAGATACACAACAACACAGTCAAACACAGCCTGGAGACACAGAGATACACAACAACACAGTCAAACACAGCCTGGACACACAGAGATACACAACAACAGCGTCAAACACAGCCTGGAGACACAGAGATACACAACAACACAGTCAGACACAGCCCGGAGACACAGAGATACACAACAACACAGTCAAACACAGCCTGGAGACACAGAGATACACAACAACACAGTCAAACACAGCCTGGAGACACAGAGATACACAACAACACAGTCAAACACAGCCTGAAGACACAGAGATACACAACAACACAGTCAGACACAGCCTGGAGACACAGAGATACAAAACAACACAGTCAAACACAGCCTGGAGACACAGAGATACACAACAACACAGTCAAACAAAGCCTGGAGACACAGAGATACACAACAACACAGTCAAACACAGCCTGGAGACACAGAGATACACAAAAACACAGTCAGACACAGCCTGGAGACACAGAGATACACAACAACACAGTCAGACACAGCCTGGAGACACAGAGATACACAACAACACAGTCAAACACAGCCTCGAGACACAGAGATACACAACAACACAGTCAAACACAGCCTGGAGACACAGAGATACACAACAACACAGTCAAACACAGCCTGGAGACACAGAGATACACATCAACACAGTCAAACACAGCCTGGAAACACTGAGATACACAACAACACAGTCAAACACAGCCTGGAGACACAGAGATACACAACAACACAGTCAAACACAGCCTGGAGACACAGAGATACACAACAACACAGTCAAACAAAGCCTGGAGACACAGAGATACACAACAACACAGTCAAACACAGCCTGGAGACACAGAGATACACAACAACACAGTCAAGCACAGCCTGGAGACACAGAGATACACAACAACACAGTGAAACACAGCCTGGAGACACAGAGATACACAACAACACAGTCAAACACAGCCTGGAGACACAGAGATACACAACAACACAGTCAAACACAGCCTGGAGACACAGAGATACACAACAACACAGTCAAACACAGCCTGGAGACACAGAGATACACAACAACACAGTCAAACACAGCCTGGAGTTACAGAGATACACAACAACACAGCCAAACACAGCCTGGAGACACAGAGATACACAACAACACAGTCAAACAAAGCCTGGAGACACAGAGATACACAACAACACAGTCAGACACAGCCTGGAGACACAGAGATGCACAACAACACAGTCAAACACAGCCTGGAGACACAGAGATACACAACAACACAGTCAAACAAAGCCTGGAGACACAGAGATGCACAACAACACAGTCAAACAAAGCCTGGAGACACAGAGATACACAACAACACAGTCAAACACAGCCTGGAGACACAGAGATGCACAACAACACAGTCAGACACAGCCTGGAGACACAGAGATGCACAACAACACAGTCAAACAAAGCCTGGAGATACAGAGATACACAACAACACAGTCAAACACAGCCTGGAGACACAGAGATACACAACAACACATTCAGACACAGCCTGGAGATACAGAGATACACAACAACACAGTCAAACACAGCCTGGAGACACAGAGATACACAACAACACAGTCAGACACAGCCTGGAGACACAGAGATACATACAACACAGTCAGACACAGCCTGGAGACACAGAGATACATACAACACAGTCAGACACAGCCTGGAGACACAGAGATACACAACAACACAGTCAGACACAGCCTGGAGACACTGAGATACACAATCAAACAAAGGCACACAGCCTGGAGACACAGAGAGACACAACAACACAGTCAGACACAGCCTGGAGACACAGAGATACACAACAACACAGTCAAACACAGCCTGGAGACACAGAGATACACAACAACACAGTCAGACACAGCCTGGAGACACAGAGATACACAACAACACAGTCAAACACAGCCTGGAGACACAGAGATACACAACAACACAGTCAAACACAGCCTGGAGACACAGAGATACACAACAACACAGTCAAACACAGCCTGGAGACACAGAGATACACAACAACACAGTCAGACACAGCCTGGAGACACAGAGATACACAACAACACAGTCAAACACAGCCTGGAGTCACAGAGATACACAACAACACAGTCAAACACAGCCTGGAGACACAGAGATACACAACAACACAGTCAAACACAGCCTGGAGACACAGAGATACACAACAACACAGTCAGACACAGCCTGGAGACACAGAAATACACAACAACACAGTCAGACACAGCCTGGAGACACAGAGATACATACAACACAGTCAGACACAGCCTGGAGACACAGAGATACACAACAACACAGTCAGACACAGCCTGGAGACACTGAGATACACAATCAAACAAAGGCACACAGCCTGGAGACACAGAGAGACACAACAACACAGTCAGACACAGCCTGGAGACACAGAGATACACAATCAAACAAAGGCACACAGCCTGGAGACACAGAGATACACAACAACACAGTCAGACACAGCCTGGAGACACAGAGATACACACAACACAGTCAGACACAGCCTGGAGACACTGAGATACACAGTCAAACAAAGGCACACAGCCTGGAGACACAGAGCTACACAACAACACAGTCAGACACAGCCTGGAGACACAGAGATACACATTCAAACAAAGGCACACAGCCTGGAGACACAGAGATACACAACAACACAGTCAGACACAGCCTGGAGACACAGAGATACATACAACACAGTCAGACACAGCCTGGAGACTCAGAGAGACACAACAACACAGTCAGACACAGTCTGGAGACACAGAGATACACAATCAAACAAAGGCACACAGCCTGGAGACACAGAGAGACACAACAACACAGTCAGACACAGCCTGGAGACACAGAGATACACAATCAAACAAAGGCACACAGCCTGGTAACACAGAGATACACAACAACACAGTCAGACACAGCCTGGAGACACAGAGATACACACAACACAGTCAGACACAGCCTGGAGACACTGAGATACACAGTCAAACAAAGGCACACAGCCTGGAGACACAGAGATACACAACAACACAGTCAAACACAGCCTGGAGACACAGAGATACACAACAACACAGTCAAACACAGCCTGGAGACACAGAGATACACAACAACACAGTCAAACACAGCCTGGAGACACAGAGATACACAACAACACAGTCAAACACAGCCTGGAGACACAGAGATACACAACAACACAGTCAAACACAGCCTGGAGACACAGAGATACACAACAACACAGTCAAACACAGCCTGGAGACACAGAGATACACAACAACACAGTCAAACACAGCCTGAAGACACAGAGATACACAACAACACAGTCAGACACAGCCTGGAGACACAGAGATACACAACAACACAGTCAAACACAGCCTGGAGACACAGAGATACACAACAACACAGTCAGACACAGCCTGGAGACACAGAGATACACAACAACACAGTCAAACACAGCCTGGAGACACAGAGATACACAACAACACAGTCAAACACAGCCTGGAGACACAGAGATACACAACAACACAGTCAAACACAGCCTGGAGACACAGAGACACACAACAACACAGTCAAACACAGCCTGGAGACACAGAGATACACAACAACACAGTCAGACACAGCCTGGAGACACAGAGATACACAACAACACAGTCAAACACAGCCTGGAGACACAGAGATACACAACAACACAGTCAAACACAGCCTGGAGACACAGAGATACACAACAACACAGTCAAACACAGCCTGGAGACACAGAGATACACAACAACACGGTCAAACACAGCCTGGAGACACAGAGATACACAACAACACAGTCAGACACAGCCTGGAGACACAGAGATACACAACAACACAGTCAAACACAGCCTGGAGACACAGAGATACACAACAACACAGTCAAACACAGCCTGGAGACACAGAGATACACAACAACACCGTCAAACACAGCCTGGAGACACAGAGATACACAACAACACAGTAAAACACAGCCTGGAGACACAGAGATACACAACAACACAGTCAAACACAGCCTGGAGACACAGAGATACACAACAACACAGTCAAACACAGCCTGGAGACACAGAGATACACAACAACACGGTCAAACACAGCCTGGAGACACAGAGATAAACAACAACACGGTCAGACACAGCCTGGAGACACAGAGATACACAACAACACAGTCAAACACAGCCTGGAGACACAGAGATACACAACATCACAGTCAAACACAGCCTGGAGACACAGAGATACACAACAACACAGTCAAACACAGCCTGGAGACACAGAGATACACAACAACACAGTCAAACACAGCCTGAAGACACAGAGATACAAAACAACACAGTCAGACACAGCCTGGAGACACAGAGATACAAAACAACACAGTCAAACACAGCCTGGAGACACAGAGATACACAACAACACAGTCAAACAAAGCCTGGAGACACAGAGATACACAACAACACAGTCAAACACAGCCTGGAGACACAGAGATACACAACAACACAGTCAGACACAGCCTGGAGACACAGAGATACACAACAACACAGTAAAACACAGCCTGGAGACACAGAGATACACAACAACACAGTCAAACACAGCCTGGAGACACAGAGATACACAACAACACAGTCAAACACAGCCTGGAGACACAGAGATACACAACAACACAGTCAAACACAGCCTGGAGACACAGAGATACACAACAACACAGTCAAACACAGCCTGGAGACACAGAGATACACAACAACACAGTCAAACACAGCCTGAAGACACAGAGATACAAAGCAAAACAGTCAGACACAGCCTGGAGACACAGAGATACAAAACAACACAGTCAAACACAGCCAGGAGACACAGAGATACACAACAACACAGTCAAACAAAGCCTGGAGACACAGAGATACACAACAACACAGTCAAACACAGCCTGGAGACACAGAGATACACAACAACACAGTCAGACACAGCCTGGAGACACAGAGATACACAACAACACAGTCAAACACAGCCTGGAGACACAGAGATACACAACAACACAGTCAAACACAGCCTCGAGACACAGAGATACACAACAACACAGTCAAACACAGCCTGGAGACACAGAGATACACAACAACACAGTCAGACACAGCCTGGAGACACAGAGATGCACAACAACACAGTCAAACAAAGCCTGGAGATACAGAGATACACAACAACACAGTCAAACACAGCCTGGAGACACAGAGATACACAACAACACAGTCAGACACAGCCTGGAGACACAGAGATACACAACAACACAGTCAGACACAGCCTGGAGACACAGAGATACATACAACACAGTCAGACACAGCCTGGAGACACAGAGATACACAACAACACAGTCAGACACAGCCTGGAGACACTGAGATACACAATCAAACAAAGGCACACAGCCTGGAGACACAGAGAGACACAACAACACAGTCAGACACAGCCTGGAGACACACAGATACACAATCAAACAAAGGCACACAGCCTGGAGACACAGATATACACAACAACACAGTCAGACACAGCCTGGAGACACAGAGATACACACAACACAGTCAGACACAGCCTGGAGACACTGAGATACACAGTCAAACAAAGGCACACAGCCTGGAGACACAGAGCTACACAACAACACAGTCAGACACAGCCTGGAGACACAGAGATACACAGTCAAACAAAGGCACACAGCCTGGAGACACAGAGATACACAACAACACAGTCAAACACAGCCTGGAGACACAGAGATACACAACAACACAGTCAAACACAGCCTGAAGACACAGAGATACACAACAACACAGTCAGACACAGCCTGGAGACACAGAGATACACAACAACACAGTCAAACACAGCCTGGAGACACAGAGATACACAACAACACAGTCAGACACAGCCTGGAGACACAGAGATACACAACAACACAGTCAAACACAGCCTGGAGACACAGAGATACACAACAACACAGTCAAACACAGCCTGGAGACACAGAGATACACAACAACACAGTCAAACACAGCCTGGAGACACAGAGACACACAACAACACAGTCAAACACAGCCTGGAGACACAGAGATACACAACAACACAGTCAGACACAGCCTGGAGACACAGAGATACACAACAACACAGTCAAACACAGCCTGGAGACACAGAGATACACAACAACACAGTCAAACACAGCCTGGAGACACAGAGATACACAACAACACAGTCAAACACAGCCTGGAGACACAGAGATACACAACAACACGGTCAAACACAGCCTGGAGACACAGAGATACACAACAACACAGTCAGACACAGCCTGGAGACACAGAGATACACAACAACACAGTCAAACACAGCCTGGAGACACAGAGATACACAACAACACAGTCAAACACAGCCTGGAGACACAGAGATACACAACAACACCGTCAAACACAGCCTGGAGACACAGAGATACACAACAACACAGTCAGACACAGCCTGGAGACACAGAGATACACAACAACACAGTAAAACACAGCCTGGAGACACAGAGATACACAACAACACAGTCAAACACAGCCTGGAGACACAGAGATACACAACAACACGGTCAAACACAGCCTGGAGACACAGAGATAAACAACAACACGGTCAGACACAGCCTGGAGACACAGAGATACACAACAACACAGTCAAACACAGCCTGGAGACACAGAGATACACAACATCACAGTCAAACACAGCCTGGAGACACAGAGATACACAACAACACAGTCAAACACAGCCTGGAGACACAGAGATACACAACAACACAGTCAAACACAGCCTGAAGACACAGAGATACAAAACAACACAGTCAGACACAGCCTGGAGACACAGAGATACAAAACAACACAGTCAAACACAGCCTGGAGACACAGAGATACACAACAACACAGTCAAACAAAGCCTGGAGACACAGAGATACACAACAACACAGTCAAACACAGCCTGGAGACACAGAGATACACAACAACACAGTCAGACACAGCCTGGAGACACAGAGATACACAACAACACAGTCAAACACAGCCTGGAGACACAGAGATACACAACAACACAGTCAAACACAGCCTGGAGACACAGAGATACACAACAACACAGTCAAACACAGCCTGGAGACACAGAGATACACAACAACACAGTCAAACACAGCCTGGAGACACAGAGATACACAACAACACAGTCAAACACAGCCTGGAGACACAGAGATACACAACAACACAGTCAAACACAGCCTGAAGACACAGAGATACAAAGCAAAACAGTCAGACACAGCCTGGAGACACAGAGATACAAAACAACACAGTCAAACACAGCCAGGAGACACAGAGATACACAACAACACAGTCAAACAAAGCCTGGAGACACAGAGATACACAACAACACAGTCAAACACAGCCTGGAGACACAGAGATACACAACAACACAGTCAGACACAGCCTGGAGACACAGAGATACACAACAACACAGTCAAACACAGCCTGGAGACACAGAGATACACAACAACACAGTCAAACACAGCCTCGAGACACAGAGATACACAACAACACAGTCAAACACAGCCTGGAGACACAGAGATACACAACAACACAGTCAGACACAGCCTGGAGACACAGAGATGCACAACAACACAGTCAAACAAAGCCTGGAGATACAGAGATACACAACAACACAGTCAAACACAGCCTGGAGACACAGAGATACACAACAACACAGTCAGACACAGCCTGGAGACACAGAGATACACAACAACACAGTCAGACACAGCCTGGAGACACAGAGATACATACAACACAGTCAGACACAGCCTGGAGACACAGAGATACACAACAACACAGTCAGACACAGCCTGGAGACACTGAGATACACAATCAAACAAAGGCACACAGCCTGGAGACACAGAGAGACACAACAACACAGTCAGACACAGCCTGGAGACACACAGATACACAATCAAACAAAGGCACACAGCCTGGAGACACAGATATACACAACAACACAGTCAGACACAGCCTGGAGACACAGAGATACACACAACACAGTCAGACACAGCCTGGAGACACTGAGATACACAGTCAAACAAAGGCACACAGCCTGGAGACACAGAGCTACACAACAACACAGTCAGACACAGCCTGGAGACACAGAGATACACAGTCAAACAAAGGCACACAGCCTGGAGACACAGAGATACACAACAACACAGTCAGACACAGCCTGGAGACACAGAGATACATACAACACAGTCAGACACAGCCTGGAGACATTGAGAGACACAACAACACAGTCAGACACAGCCTGGAGACACAGAGATACACAATCAAACAAAGGCACACAGCCTGGAGACACAGAGATACACAACAACACAGTCAGACACAGCCTGGAGACACAGAGAGACACAACAACACAGTCAGACACAGCCTGGAGACACAGAGATACACAATCAAACAAAGGCACACAGCCTGGAGACACAGAGATACACAACAACACAGTCAGACACAGCCTGGAGACACAGAGATACACACAACACAGTCAGACACAGCCTGGAGACACTGAGATACACAGTCAAACAAAGGCACACAGCCTGGAGACACAGAGATACACAACAACACAGTCAAACACAGCCTGGAGACACAGAGATACACAACAACACAGTCAAACACAGCCTGGAGACACAGAGATACACAACAACACAGTCAAACACAGCCTGGAGACACAGAGATACACAACAACACAGTCAAACACAGCCTGGAGACACAGAGATACACAACAACACAGTCAAACACAGCCTGGAGACACAGAGATACACAACAACACAGTCAAACACAGCCTGGAGACACAGAGATACACAACAACACAGTCAAACACAGCCTGGAGTTACAGAGATACACAACAACACAGTCAAACACAGCCTGGAGACACAGAGATACACAACAACACAGTCAAACAAAGCCTGGAGACACAGAGATACACAACAACACAGTCAGACACAGCCTGGAGACACAGAGATGCACAACAACACAGTCAAACACAGCCTGGAGACACAGAGATACACAACAACACAGTCAAACAAAGCCTGGAGACACAGAGATGCACAACAACACAGTCAAACAAAGCCTGGAGAGACAGAGATACACAACAACACAGTCAAACACAGCCTGGAGACACAGAGATGCACAACAACACAGTCAGACACAGCCTGGAGACACAGAGATGCACAACAACACAGTCAAACAAAGCCTGGAGATACAGAGATACACAACAACACAGTCAAACACAGCCTGGAGACACAGAGATACACAACGACACATTCAGACACAGCCTGGAGATACAGAGATACACAACAACACAGTCAAACACAGCCTGGAGACACAGAGATACACAACAACACAGTCAGACACAGCCTGGAGACACAGAGATACACAACAACACAGTCAGACACAGCCTGGAGACACAGAGATACATACAACACAGTCAGACACAGCCTGGAGACACAGAGATACACAACAACACAGTCAGACACAGCCTGGAGACACTGAGATACACAATCAAACAAAGGCACACAGCCTGGAGACACAGAGAGACACAACAACACAGTCAGACACAGCCTGGAGACACAGAGATACACAATCAAACAAAGGCACACAGCCTGGAGACACAGAGATACACAACAACACAGTCAGACACAGCCTGGAGACACAGAGATACACACAACACAGTCAGACACAGCCTGGAGACACTGAGATACACAGTCAAACAAAGGCACACAGCCTGGAGACACAGAGATACACAACAACACAGTCAGACACAGCCTGGAGACACAGAGATACACAGTCAAACAAAGGCACACAGCCTGGAGACACAGAGATACACAACAACACAGTCAGACACAGCCTGGAGACACAGAGATACATACAACACAGTCAGACACAGCCTGGAGACACAGAGAGACACAACAACACAGTCAGACACAGCCTGGAGACACAGAGATACACAATCAAACAAAGGCACACAGCCTGGAGACACAGAGATACACAACAACACAGTCAGACACAGCCTGGAGACACAGAGATACACACAACACAGTCAGACACAGCCTGGAGACACTGAGATACACAGTCAAACAAAGGCACACAGCCTGGAGACACAGAGATACACAACAACACAGTCAGACACAGCCTGAAGACACAGAGATACACAGTCAAACAAAGGCACACAGCCCATCTGTACGCGACTGGGGCAGATTTAAATAGAGGTTGACGATGAGACAAATAAGAGGTCCAACAGCCTGGACACTGTAAGGTCCTACCTGGGAGAAATGTTTATCAGAATGGTGGATGTGGTTGTTAACAGACAGTAATAAACGTGGTGAGAGTTGAACGTACCTTGAGCTTTGGAAGACGCTTGATAGTCTTCAGAGGTCGCAACACTCTCAGAACCCTCAGAGACTTGATTGTGCTGATGTCTTTCCCCTTACTGCTTCCCCTGATTCACACACACACACACACACACACACACACACACACACACACACACACACACACACACACACACACACACACACACACACACACACACACACACACACACACAAACAGTCAGAGAGGGAGGGGGCGGCACATGGAGGAAGCTGGCGTAGCCCCTCTTGGTTCAAATAGAAGAGAGAAGAAGTAGTAGGAGAGCATTCCTAGAAGGTAGCTGCTGAGTTCGCTCACTGACAGGAACTCAGATAGGGTTAGTTGACAAAGCATGCTGTATTATGACAGACTACTTCTACAAGGTTAAGTCGCACTGTACTTTCAGCTTTCTGTATGCTGTTACATGCTATATAAACATGGATTGTTCCATTCAAACTACTCTCAACAACTCCAGCACTGTGCAATGCATCATCCAACACTAAGCAAGGTGGCTGAACCCACGGACACATGCACTGAAAGACTGAAACAGTGCAGTCTACTCATGCTGCTTTGAAACCTATAGCTTCCCATGCTGTATTGACACCTTGTTCTCCATTGATAGCTCGAGGAATGGGGAACTTTTCTACACAGAGACACTAGCTTTACCATTCCCCTCCCGAAGCTGGTTTCATAGCATAGCCCAAACAGCATGACATTGTGTCTTGGTCTTTGGCAAAGACAAACATATTGTGCAGGCATTTCTGGACTGAAATGCCAAGCCAAACCTCTTTCTTTTTTTTAGAGGGGAGACTGTGGACATACTAACATGTGTGGGAGTGGACAGGATTCTCTCTGAGTATCAGGTCATAGAGAGAAGAGAGACTAGCCCTAGCACCTGGTTGGTGGAGGTAACCCTGTCCCAATTGCATATAAGATCTGAATGAATAACTAACTAGCTGGCTAGATAACTAGGTGACTAGCTGACTAACTAACAAACTAACTAACTTGCATCTCAGTGAGGAATGACTCCAGATTTCTCCCTGGGTCTTCCCTACTCAGCCTCAGGGGGTAAAAAGTCAGCTGTGACCTCTCCAAGGTCAGGGGTCATGGTGGGGGATGCCTGGGGTCTTCTAGAACCTCCTGCTGCAGCTGCAGCTGTTACACCAGATGTAAAGGCTCTTACTGGTGGCTGACTGTGTGTGTGTGTGTGTGTGTGTGTGTGTGTGTGTGTGTGTGTGTGTGTGTGTGTGTGTGTGTGTGTGTGTGTGTGTGTGTGTGTGTGTGTGTGTGTGTGTGTGTGTGTTTACACATCTGTTTCTGCACGTGTGTAGGTATGTGTGTGTGTTTATAAAATCTGCCTGCGATAGCGTGTGTGTGAGTGTTTGTTTGCATGGATGTGTATGTGTATGCCTGATCTCCATGAGCAGTATTTCCTAGGACTCACTGCCTCTCTCCGTTGTCTCCATCTGCTCTCTAGCTCCAGCATGACCAGCCCCCAGTACCTGTTGCTATTACTGCTGCTGTATCTATCACACTTCCCCCTTCTCTTCACTTGATTCACTTGGTTCACCTATTACTCTGCGTCCTCTGCTCTCTTCATTCTCATTGTCTGTTCTGAGTCACTTATGAGTTGCTTTAGACTTGGTCCAGACTCACACATGAACGATTCACATTTGATTCATGTTGAATTCACTTGAGTCGTATGTTAGTCAGAGCTGTTCCACAGAGAGAGCAGGGTGAAGGACAGAGAGAGAGAGAGAAAGAGAGAGATAAAGACACGTGGGCGACAGTGAGAGAGAAAGAGATAAAGACACGTGGGCGACAGTGAGAGAGAAAGAGATAAAGACACGTGGGCGACAGTGAGAGAGAAAGAGATAAAGACACGTGGGCGACAGTGAGAGAGAAAGAGATAAAGACACGTGGGCGACAGTGAGGACGGACAGATTTTAAAAAGAAAGAGAGGAAAGCCGTGTGATCGGAAGGACAAGCAGTCAGAGTGCAGCAGAAGAGAAAGAGAGAGAACACAACTTTACCCGCTACTGCTCCTGTTGTTCCGGAACGGAGAGATCAGAGAGGGTCAGAGACAGAGAGACAGAGGAGAGAGAGAGAGAGAGAGAGAGAGAGAGAGAAGGAGAGAAAATGTGACAAAGGGAAAAGGACGGGTTTGAAGGAGGAAAAACATCCATATGAGAGACAGAGAAACAGAAAAACAGAGTGCAAGGCCTGCGTTTTGTTAGATCCTTCCCCTCTCACATACACACATATCTTCAACCTCACATACACACTCCTAGCTACCTGTCTGTTTGTCTGTCATATCTTCAACCTCCATGACATACACACTCCTAGCTACCTGTCTGTTTGTCTGTCATATCTTCAACCTCCATGACATACACACTCCTAGCTAACTGTCTGTTTGTCTGTCATACCTTCAACCTCCCCAACATACACACTCCTAGCTACCTGTCTGTTTGTCTGTCATATCTTCAACCTCCATGACATACACACTCCTAGCTACCTGTCTGTTTGTCTGTCATATCTTCAACCTCCCCAACATACACACTCCTAGCTACCTGTCTGTTTGTCTGTCATATCTTCAACCTCCCCTACATACACACTCCTAGCTACCTGTCTGTTTGTCTGTCATATCTTCAACCTCCCCAACATACACACTCCTAGCTACCTGTCTGTTTGTCTGTCATATCTTCAACCTCCCCAACATACACACTCCTAGCTACCTGTCTGTTTGTCTGTCATACCTTCAACCTCCCCAACATACACACTCCTAGCTACCTGTCTGTTTGTCTGTCATATCTTCAACCTCCCCTACATACACACTCCTAGCTACCTGTCTGTTTGTCTGTCATATCTTCAACCTCCCCAACATACACACTCCTAGCTACCTGTCTGTTTGTCTGTCATATCTTCAACCTCCCCAACATACACACTCCTAGCTACCTGTCTGTTTGTCTGTCATATCTTCAACCTCCCCAACATACACACTCCTAGCTACCTGTCTGTTTGTCTGTCATATCTTCAACCTCCCCAACATACACACTCCTAGCTACCTGTCTGTTTGTCTGTCATATCTTCAACCTCCATGACATACACACTCCTAGCTACCTGTCTGTTTGTCTGTCATATCTTCAACCTTCCCAACATACACACTCCTAGCTACCTGTCTGTTTGTCTGTCATATCTTCAACCTCCATGACATACACACTCCTAGCTACCTGTCTGTTTGTCTGTCATATTTTCAACCTCCATGACATACACACTCCTAACTACCTGTCTGTTTAACCGGTCATATCTTCAACCTCCCCAACATACACACTCCTAGCTACCTGTCTGTTTGTCTGTCATACCTTCAACCTCCCCAACATACACACTCCTAGCTACCTGTCTGTTTGTCTGTCATATCTTCAACCTCCATGACATACACACTCCTAGCTACCTGTCTGTTTGTCTGTCATATCTTCAACCTCCCCAACATACACACTCCTAGCTACCTGTCTGTTTGTCTGTCATATCTTCAACCTCCCCAACATACACACTCCTAGCTACCTGTCTGTTTGTCTGTCATATCTTCAACCTCCCCAACATACACACTCCTAGCTAACTGTCTGTTTGTCTGTCATATCTTCAACCTCCCCAACATACACACTCCTAGCTACCTGTCTGTTTGTCTGTCATATCTTCAACCTCCATGACATACACACTCCTAGCTAACTGTCTGTTTGTCTGTCATATCTTCAACCTCCATGACATACACTCCTAGCTAAGTGTCTGTTTGTCTGTCATATTTGAAGCCCATTATCACACACACACACACACACACACACACACACACACACACACACACACACACACACACACACACACACACACACACACACACACATACAGAGAGAAAACACATAACTGGGACACAGCACCAAACTAGTGCCACCATTGACGCTTAACATCAATGATGCTTTAACAATTCATATTTGAAGCCCATTATCACACACACACACACACACACACACACACACACACACACACACACACACACACACACACACACACACACACACACACACACACACACACACACACACACACACACACATACAGAGAGAAAACACATAACTGGGACACAGCACCAAACTAGTGCCACCATTGACGCTTAACATCAATGATGCTTTAACAATTCCATAGGATCAACTGAGGGGAACATCCATGTTAGTAACCATAGTAACCAATATCAAACCACTTCCCTTCCAGTCATCTGATTGGTCCACTAGTGTAGGCTTGTACCAGTTTCGGCCTATCACTGTCCTGCCTTGGGAAGGGCATTATGTTCAGGCACAGCGGTTCTTCTATTTATTTGAGAGGCATGCAGGACGACGGCACGAGCCCAGATACCACCGATCATCAAGCCAGACAGTGGATGCCAGAGTAATTAGATCAAAGTCGTGATACAGATCTCCAATGGGAGTACTCGTTCTATCTGCAATGCTGCTTGATTTCGACCAATTGAATAAGGGCACTATCTTTATCTGTTACAGTCTGCTTTGGCCCTGTGAGTTTCACTGTTATCTGACTGATCTATCAGCGTCTCTGTCTGTCTGTCTGACTGATCTATCAGAGTCTCTGTCTGTCTGACTAATCTATCACAATCTCTCTCTGTCTGTCTTGTTGTCTCTCTGACTGAACTATCAGAGTATCAGTCTCTCTGACTGATCTATCAGAGTCTGTCTGTCTGTCTGTCTGTCTGTCTTTGTCTTGCTGTCTCTCTGACTGATCTATCAGAGTATCAGTCTCTCTGACTAATCTATCAGTCTCTGTCTCTGACTAATCTATCAGTCTCTATCTTTCTGACTAATTTATCAGAGTCTGACTATTTTACTAATCTATCAGTCTCTGTCTCTCTGACTAATCTATCAGGGTCTCTGTCTCTCTGACTAATCGATCAGGGTCTCTGTCTCTCTGACTAATCTATCAGAGTCTCTGTCTCTCGTACTAATCTATCAGAGTATCTGACTATCTGACTAATCTATCAAAGTCTCTGACTATTTTACTAATCTATCAGTCTCTGTCTCTCTGTCTCTCTGACTAATCTATCAGAGTCTCTGTCTCTCTGACACTAATCTATCAGAGTCTGTCTCTCTGACTAATCTATCAGAGTCTCTGTCTCTCTGACTAATCTATCAGAGTCTCTGTCTCTCTGACTAATCTATCAGAGTCTCTGTCTCTCGGACTAATCTATCAGAGTATCTGACTAATCTATCAGTCTCTGTCTCTCTGACTAATCTATCAGTCTCTGTCTCTAAGACTAATCTATCAGAGTCTCTGTCACTCTGACTAATCTATCAGAGTCTCTGACTCTCTGACTAATCTATCAGAGTCTCTGACTATCTGACTAATCTATCAGAGTCTCTGACTATCTGACTAATCTATCAGTCTCTGTCTCTCTGACTAATCTATCAGTCTCTGTCTATCTGACTAATCTATCAGTGTCTCTGACTATTTTACTAATCTATCAGTATCTGTCTCTCTGACTAATCTATCAGAGTATCTGTCTCTCTGACTAATCTATCAGAGTCTCTGTCTCTCTGACTAATCTATCAGAATCTCTGTCTCTCTGACTAATCTATCAGTCTCTGTCTAATCTATCAGAGTCTCTGACTATTTTACTAATCTATCAGTCTCTGTCTCTCTGACTAATCTATCAGTCTATGTCTATCTGAATAATCTATCAGAGTCTCTGTCTCTCTGACTAATCTATCCGAGTCTCTGACTATCTGACTAATCTATCAGAGTCTCTCTCTCTCTGACTAATCTATCAGTTTCTGTCTCTCAGACTAATCTATCAGAGTCTCTCTCTATCTGACTAATCTATCAGAGTCTCTGACTATCTGACTAATCTATCAGTCTCTGTCTATCTGACGAATCTATCATATTCTCTGTCTCTCTGACTAATCTATCAGAGTCTCTGACTATCTGACTGATCTATCAGTCTCTGTCACTGACTAATCTATCAGAGTCTCTGTCTCTCTGACTAATCTATCAGAGTCTCTGTCTCTCTGACTAATCTATCAGAGTCTCTGTCACTCTGACTAATCTATCAGAGTCTCTGTCTCTCTGACTAATCTATCAGAGTCTCTGTCACTCTGACTAATCTAACAGAGTCTCTGACTATCTGACTAATCTATCAGAGTCTCTGTCTCTCTGACTAATCTATCAGTCTCTGTCTATCTCACTAATCTATCAGTCTCTGATTATTTGACTAATCTATTAGTCTCTGTCTCTCTGACTAATCTATCAGAGTCTCTGTCTCTCTGACTAATCTATCAGAGTCTCTGTCTCTCTGACTATTCTATCAGAGTCTCTGTCTCTCTGACTAATCTATCAGAGTCTCTGACTATCTGACTAATCTATCAGTCTCTGTCTATCTGACTAATCTATCAGAGTCTCTGACTATTTTACTAATCTATCAGTCTCTGTCTCTCTGACTAATCTATCAGAGTCTTTGACTCTCTGACTAATCTATCAGAGTCTCTTTCTCTCTGACTAATCTATCAGTCTCTGTCTCTCAGACGAATCTATCAGAGTATCTGTCTCTCTGACTAATCTATAAGAGTCTCTGTCTCTCTGACTAATCTATCAGAGTCTCTGTCTCTCTGACTAATCTATCAGAGTCTCTGACTATCTGACTGATCTATCAGTCTCTGTCACTCTGACTAATCTATCAGAGTCTCTGTCTCTCTGACTAATCTATCAGTCTCTGTCTATCTGACTAATCTATCAGAGTCTCTGTCTCTCTGGCTAATCTATCAGAGTATCTGACTATCTGACTAATCTTTCAGAATCTGATCTGTCTGTCTGTCTGTCTGTCTGGACCTTTGTCAAACATTCCATTATACCTTCAGACTAAAAACGCAGGCCTAACACAGAAAGTGAAACACATGAACATAAATATACACTCAGATAAACACATATATACAGTATGCAACACATACATGCAGAAAGATACACATATATATAGATGCAACACACATATATACATACAGAAAGACACATATATACATGAAATACTCCAACACACACACACACACACACACACACACACACACACACACTTGACAGTGGCACACACATACACACACACACACACACACACTTGACAGTGGCACACACATACACACATAACATAACATGGCAGGATCAGGGGGTCAGTCCCACAGACAGGGGGTGCCACTGCCACCCTGGAGTTGTCCCTAGACACTGATCTAGGATCAAATTCGTTTTTACCAGCCTAACGGGCAAGGTTAGGATTTGTGGGTGGACAATCTGGTCTTAGATCTGTGGTTTGATGCAAATTCTACCTTGAGTGTCCAAATATTCCTACAAATCATATTTTCCTTCATCTCCTTCACATGACTGCAGATGTGAAATGATTGGATAGGCAATTGTAATGATGCTAATGCTAGCTGGGCAATGCTAACATTCTGTGAACCTATCCAGTTGGAGATCAGGAAAAAGGAGTGAGGAGGGGAAGGAGGAATGTAAAAGGGATTGGTGAACAGTGTGTTTCTCTCCACAGGAGCAGAGTAAAGGAGTGAGGGATGGAGTGAGGGATGGAGGGAGGGAGGGAGGGGGGAAGGAAGGAGGGAGTATTCTGCAAGCACATCCAGGTATCATTTTCTATCTTTCTCCCTTAAAGGAGAAGAAAACTGCATGCCCACTGTAACGGTAATCTGTAACCCCACTCTTTGGAGGGGAAGCAAAGGGTTAAGCAATGGGAGCTAGTGTTAGGGCCTAGGGAGTAAGGGTGGAAGAAAGGGACCTTCCCTGAGGAGGTATTAGACATGCTTGGGAAGATACCAGGCGGAGTGATTTCTGTTTGCGAAACACGCAACACCCCTATCAGCTAATGAATGATCATATACTCTGAGCTATGATAGGTTCTTCATATGCATTACAGAAATGACTGTTAGTTATAGCCATTCCCATTCTTAGATGCATGTATATGGACCTCAAGTATGTATGCATGCCTACGTGCACATCATCCTCATACCCTGCTTTCCTTTAGGGTTGGGCTTTCGATTCCATTTTGATTCAGTCAATTCAGATGATCCGTTGAAATGGAATGAATGGTTTTGAAAATATCCCAGTATTTTCTTTGAAGGGGTTCAACATTTCAAATTCAATTCCTGAATTGAGTGAATCAAAATGCCCTGGTCGCCATGTTTTTCCATTGTTCAATGATCCACCTGTATAAGGGGACTGGGTTAGCGTGGAAAGACTCACATCAATACTGTCAGAATAACTCATGCACTATGTGTTCAGGTAGCATGTACAATAATCAACTCACCAGCCTTAACCAATGACTTCATATCATGCAACTATGTATAAAATCATTGTAAAATCATATTCTAGGTCTAAATCAACCAGCCTAGAGAAATCTTGGACACCATTTCAGGCGCCACGGTATACGATAAGAAGTCTGGATCATGAAAAAGCTCCTAATTCTAGCACAGTCCAAAAACAACCATTTTAAGCCTACCCACATTTTAGCATCACACCCAACCCAACCATTCCCTTTAGTCTGTTGATCTATCCTGTGTCGGTCCAGGTAGTCACATTAAGACTCAACATCTCTTTTCAAGAGGGTCAATGTATCAATGTACTATTCCAAGAACTACACCTCTCTTCACTCAACCCCACCTGCTCCCACCCCCACTCCAGCCCTAACACCCTTGTCTCAACCTTAACCCTCTTCTTTTTTACCCCATCCTGATCCCGGCTACAACCCCAGCACTTCTCTTTCCCCACACCCCCAACTCCCGTTTCATTTAGCCTTAGACCCAACACTTGACTTTCCCCACACCCCCAACTCCCGTTCCATTTAGCCTTAGACCCAACACTTGTCTTTCCCCAGACCCCCAGCTCCCGTTCCATTTAGCCTTAGACCCAACACTTGTCTTTCCCCACACCCCCAACTCCCGTTCCATTTAGCCTTAGACCCAGAACTTCTCTTTCCCCAGACCCCAGCTCCCGTTCCATTTAGCCTTAGACCCAACACTTCTCTTTCCCCACACCCCCAGCTCCCGTTCCATTTAGCCTTAGACCCAACACTTCTCTTTCCCCAGACCCCCAGCTTCCGTTCCATTTAGCCTTAGACCCAGAACTTCCCCCATCCTAAACCTTTATTTCATTAAAGCACCCTTCTTCATCCCACACCAAGCTCCAGCCCCAGCGATAGTACCAGCTTCATCACCAGCCATAGCACCTGTCCCACTCCCAGCCCAAGCTCAGGCAGTGGCGTGCAGAAGAAGGAAGCTGAAATACCTGCTCCGTAGGAGGGGTGGAGGAGGGGTGCAGCTCAGGCCCCTCAGCTCCAGAACCGCCCGGGACACTAAAGGGTTACAGGTGCCTGGGGTGGTCCTCACACCCACGGGAGATAAGGGGGAGGAGAGGAGCGAGAGAGGGGGGCATAGTGGACGTTGGGAGAGAAAGGGTGGAGGGGGATAGTGTTGGACCGCAGGGGGGAGAAGTAGAAACGAGGAGCGAGGGAGGCAGGTGAGATGGGGAGCGGGATAAAGGACAGGAGGAGAGGAAAGGGGTTGACTCTGGTGAACGATGATTGAAAGGGGCATTGGGAAATGGTAGTGCCAGTAGCCTGGGGAGTTGGATGCTATGGGAAGGATGTGGGAAGGTTGTTGATCGAGTGAGACAGAGCAAGACAGAGGAGCTAAGACTGAGACAGAGTGAGACAGGAGAGAGAGAGTATGGGAGTGTGAACATGAGACAGAACAAGAGCATGGGATATAAAGAGACGAGATAGTGACAGAAGAGAGAGTGACAGAAGAGAGAGCGATAGAGGAGAGAGAGAGAGTGGGGCTTTGCTCCAGGGCTCCTGTGAGGCTGTCTGCGCAGTGACGTTGTGACCCCTTGCAAGGACAGCAGAGAGAGGGGCAGAGAGGAGAGGAGAGAGAGGGGGAGATTGGGGAGAGGAGGAGATGGGGCAGCAGGCAGGACAAGAGAGAGAGTTGGGGGAGAGGAGATGACGGGGCAGGAGGGTAACTTACGTGAAGGCGAAGGCCACCAGAGCACCACTAACCACTATAAAGTCCAGGATGTTCCACAGGTCACGGAAATAGGAGCCCTGGTGCAACACCAGGCCCAGATCCACCATCTGAGAGAAAGGTGTGGGGGGATGGAGAGAGAGAGGAGGAAGAGGGGGAGAGAGAGAGAAAGTGAAAGAGAGTGGGGGGGGGGCGTTAGAGTGAGGGCGACAGAGAGAGTGGATATGTTTTGTTATTGATTGTCTCACATCAAAAAATTACAAGTATAGCTAGAGTGAAATAGATTCAGAATTACCTTAATCAACATCTCAAAGGTGAACACTCCCGTAAACACATAGTCAAAGTAGCGCAGAACCTGCATAAAGGGAGAGAGAGGACACAGAGTTAGCAGACGTAAAGTAGAAGCTCGCTAATAGTTCAGTTAGCATGGAGGGTAAAGTAGAAGTTAGCTATAATAGCTAAGTTGGCATGGAGGGTAAAGTAGAAGTTAGCTATAATAGCTAAGTTAGCATTGAGGGTAAAGTAGAAGTTAGCTAAATAGCTAAGTTAGCATGGAGGGTAAAGTAGAAGCTAGCTAAACTAGCTAGGTTAGCCCAGAGGGTAAAGTAAAAGTTAGCTAATAGCTAAGTTAGCATGGAGAGTAAATATAAGCTAATACGGACATGGAGCTAGCATTGAGTGTCTCACATTGTTGCGAGGTGATTCTGGCCAGACGGGGTCTTCTGCTGCCAAGGCGATACTGCTCATAGCGATGGTAGACAGGATTCCAAACTCAAAGAATTTCAGAGTCACAATGTAGTGGCATAGTCTCCGGAACCTGATCACACACAGACACAAACAAGCATGCACGTACACACACACACACACGCACGCACGCACGCACGCACGCACGCACGCACACACACACACACACACACACACACACACACACACACACACACACACAAGCACACACACACAGAGACAGACACACACATTGCAACAAACACAAAAAATGCATCATTAATATAATTAATAATGAATATACGTGTGTGTGTGATTGTGTGTGTGCGTGCGTGATTGCGTGTGTGTGATTGTGTGTGTGTGATTGTGTGTGTGCATGCATGTGCCCACATACGGATTGGTGGTAGAGAGGATGAACATGGAGCTATAGGGAGGCATTGGTTTGGGTCCATCTTCATCACCCTTCTCATCATCATCATCATCCTTATCCTCCTTCTTAGGCAGAGGCTCCGTGTTAGCATTCTTATTGACTGGAGGGATGCAAGAAAGAGAGGGAGGAGAGAGAGAGACAGAGGGGGAGGGAGGGGGTGGATAGGAGAGGAAAGGACAGGGAAGAATGAAGGGAAGAAACAAGAATTCAGAAATAGCATGGCATGTGTGGCTGTTTCTCAATGTTTTGACTGAAGATGTGACCTGATAAACCTTGGTCATACACAGTCTCCCTCCATCCCCCTCCCCTCCTCTTTCTTCCCTCTCTCTCACCCTGCAATATGGCGTTGTGGGAAGGAAACATGGGCGGTATGTCCACTGCCGTGTGGTCCGGTATCCGGGTGCTACTTCCGTATGCAGGAACCAGGCTTCCATCTAGGCCCAGGTGGGAGCTGCTGTTGGTCAGGTGAGTGTTGAGGCCTGCAGGGCCGAAGCCTGGGCCTGGAGTATTGTGGTTGGCTGGGCTTGGGAGACCCGAGGCTGGGCAGGGCTGCTGGGTGGAGCCTGGGGGTAGCTGGGGCTGGCTGGTGGCCAATTTACTGTTCATGACATTGTCCATGTCCTCACTGTACTGGCTGTCCTGTCTACAGAGGCTCTTCTGGATGGGCCGTGTGGTGGACAGGTTGGGACCATCCCTATAGAGGGAAAGACAAGGAAAGAAAGGAAGAGAGGGAGAAACGAGAGAGATTGATGGAAGAGAAGGAGTAGGGAAATGTCAGAAAGGTTCTGAGAACTACTGTATAAGGACACTGGTTGACAGAGGAAAGTGTGAGTGCGTATATATGTGTGTGTGTCTGTGTGTGTCAGGGTCTCCCTCACTTCCTGCGGTGTTGCCGCGTCCTCTTCCCCTCACCATCACACCCTGACTGAGTGCCATGGCGATGCCGTCTCTGCCTCCTCTCACCTCCATCACCCCCTTCTTGCTCCCCCTCGCCTTCTCCTTCTGTCCCCCTGCTCTTGTGTCGCCTTTCCCCTCCTCCTCCTCCTCCTCCACCACCTCCACCTCCCCTCTCTTCGTCCTCTGGGGGCATGCGGTGCTGGCGGGGTTTCCTGTGCTCCGATGAGCCCACCTGGCCCCGTGGGTGGTGGTGCCTTCTCTGGGGCCTCTCCTCTCCACTCTGTCCCAGCATCGTTGCATCTAGGCGGGTATGGGAGGAGTGGTGGTGTTGGAGCTCCTGGTGCTCCTTGCTCTCCTTACGGCTCCTGCGGCTCTCCGTAGAGTCTGCCCGCTCGTAAGGCCTTCCAGGGCCTGAACCAGACCCTGAGCCCCCACCTCCTCCTCCCCCACCTCCTCTCTCGTGGACGTGTGTCTGCTTGCGGACCAGCTCGTCAGCGTGCTGCTGGCTGAGGCGGGAGTCAGGCTCTTTGGTGGTCTTGTTGGTGTTGTTGTTGCGGTTCTCCTGGGGGTCCACCACTAGAGGGCGGTCTGTATGAGTCTTCATGTCAGGACGGATGTGGCGGGAGTAGTTCACCTGGAAGAAAGGAGAGGGGGGAGGGAGGGAAAGGTTGGGTTGGGAGAGTTGTAAGCAGGGGACGGACGAAGAAGGCCAGGCGGAATCAAGGAGAGGCATAATATCGTTAGCATCCCAGAGGTCATATAACCACCTATAAAGCTCAAAAACTTGATTCAATTATTGGTAAATTGACAAAGGCACCAACCAGTATGTTACATTTGGCACCCGGTAATTACCAGGTAGTTATCAATTATGATGAACTATATGAGGTAAGTACCCGAAAGTATCAAGCAGCTTAACCCAGACCAATAAAAAGTGTTCTGTGTTCCATCGCTCTCTCCACCCTTCTCCATTTGGTTTGTTGTCTCTTACTGTCTCCCTTCCTCCTTACCCACCTCCCTTCTTTACCCCCCTCTCTGGGGTGGCAGGTAGCCTAGAAGTTAGAGCTTGGGACAGTAACCGAAAGGTTGCTTGTTTGAATCCCTGAGCCGGCAGGGTGGAAACATCTGCTGTTCTGCCCTTGAGCAAGGCAGTTAAACCCACAACAACTGCTCCCCTGGCACCAATGATGTGGATGACGATTAAAGCAGCCCCCTCACCTCTCTGATTCAGCTTAAATGCGGTAGACACATTTTGATTGAATGCATTCAACCGTGCAACTGACTAGGTATTCTCTTTCCATCCCTCCACTCTCCTTCCCTTCCTTCCAGCCTTCCCACCCCCCTCTCTCCTTCCCTTCCTTCCAGCCTCCCCCCTCTCTCCTTCCCTTCCTTCCAGCCTCCCCTCCCTCTCTCCTTCCCTTCCTTCCAGCCTCCCCCCTCCCTCTCTCCTTCCCTTCCTTCCAGCCTCCCCCTCCCTCCCTCTCTCCTTCCCTCCTTCCAGCCTCCCCCTCCCTCCTCTCTCCTTCCCTTCCTTCCAGCCTTCCCCCCCTCCCTCTCTCCTTCCCTTCCTTCCAGCCTTCCCCCCCTCCCTCTCTCCTTCCCTTCCTTCCAGCCTTCCCCTCCCTCCCTCTCTCCTTCCCTTCCTTCCTTCCAGCCTCCCCCTCCCCCCTCTCTCCTTCCCTTCCTTCCTTCCAGCCTCCCCCCTCCCTCTCTCCTTCCCTTCCTTCCAGCCTCCCCCCTCCCTCCTCTCTCCTTCCCTTCCTTCCAGCCTTCCCCACCTCCCTCTCTCCTTCCCTTCCTTCCAGCCTCCCCCCTCCCTCTCTCCTTCCCTTCCTTCCAGCCTTCCCCCCCCTCTCTCCTTCCCTTCCCTCTCTCCTTCCCTTCCTTCCAGCCTCCCCCCTCCCTCCCTCTCTCCTTCCCTTCCTTCCAGCCTTCCCCCCCCCTCTCTCCTTCCCTTCCTTCCAGCCTTCCCCCTCCCTCCCTCTCTCCTTCCCTTCCTTCCAGCCTCCCACTCCCTTTCTCCTTCCCTTCCTTCCAGCCTCCCCCTCCCTTTCTCCTTCCCTTCCTTCCAGCCTCCCCCTCCCTCCTCTCTCCTTCCAGCCTTTCCCCCTCCCTCCCTCTCTCCTTGCCTTCCAGCGGTCCTCTGGGTCCAGTTCGTTGTAGAGGGCCTCTCTGCTGGTCATTAGAGTCTGTTTCCTCAGCTCCTTGGTCCTCTGTTCCCACACGGACTTATTACCACCCTTATTGTTCTTCTGCTGCTCCTTACTACAGGGACGGAGAGAGGGGAAAGGATGAGAGGAGGGACAGAGAGAGGGGGACCGAGAGAGAGGTAGAGGATAGAAGAGATGAGAGATGAGAGAAGAGAGCAGGCGAGAGAAAGAAGAGGGAGGCGAGATGGAGGAAAGGTGAGACAGATGGACAGATAGTTGGATGAAGGGGGAGAAGAGCGATGAGAAAAGAGAGGTTAAGAAATAGAGACAGAAAGCATGATGGAGAGCAGAGGAGAAGGAGGGGAGGCATAGAGGGAGAGAAAAGAGAGGATGGGTGGGAAGGTTAAGAGAGTGTCAAATATCAGGTTAAGCAGTGGTATCTGAGTCAATTTACAAATATACAAACACACAGACATACAGAAACCTACATACACAGGTATACAGAAACCTACATACACAGGTATACAGAAATATAAACACAAGCAAATACACAAACACACACTATAGAGCTCACACACACACATGTAAAGGGTCACCTTGCTGGACCTACAGGGCAGAAACACAGAGCTACTGAAGGAGTATGGTCGACCACAGTTTCCCAAAGCAGTGGGCAGACCAGCCCCACTTTGGGAAACCACACAGAGAGAGGCACAATATGAAGAATGATATTGAGTCAAGGTTAGAATATTACACAGTCGACCAGGAAACCAAACCCAAAAGGACCCAACGAAGGAACCAAAATGGAATCATCAACAAAAAGACCGAAAATGGAAGTTCTGTGAAAAAATGGCAAACCTCAGATAACACTCTATTCTCCATATTTTGCACTACTCTTATGAAAGGCTCAGGTCAACAGTAGTGCACTATATGGGGAATAGGGTGCCATTTGAGATGTTGCCAACGAAAGAACCAAAATGGCACCCCGGCCCCACTAACTCCCTTTCCCAGGGACCACAGTCAACCACAGTAAAGCCACAGCCATACTGCGGGGAGCAGCCAACAGAAAATATACTCAGAATAAGCCAACTCAAAAACCAACAAAAAAGCAAAGGAGTAAAAAAATCATAATTAGGGGGAGATAATTAAAACAGGATGGTCTAAAGGAGGAGAGGAAAGGAAAAGCGGGCGAAAAGAAACAGAAGGAGTATAAATGAGTAAATACCAGTCCAGAAAGGGGTCGGAAGCGTTGTGACCTGTGCTGTTTACTTTCTCACTGAGGAGGGAAACAGTCGGTGAGTGACATGACACAGAGAACACACGCGTGCCCAATTCACACTATATGACCAACCAGAACCTAGCCAAGCAGAGCTGTACTGGGCTGACCTGGCTACGCATCCACCAGAGTGGCTGGAACCATGCTGGAAAGAACCATGTGAAAAAAAGATATATGAGCCAGTACAGTACATTTAGGGTCGGCCCTATAGTGTGAATGAGGCAACACACTCCTCAAACCTCACCAACACACACACACACACACACACACACACACACACAACTTTACACTAACACCTACACACACCATTTCAACTCACACTGCTCAGACAACCATCTTGCAATGTCTCTATTCATCTATCTCTCCATTTCTATTCTGTTCTCCTTTCTTTCTCTTTTTCTCTTCCTCTCTTTCTCTCTCCATTTTCACCTTTCTTTCTCTTTTTCTCTTCCTCTCTTTCTCTCTCCATTTTCACCTTTCTTTCTCTTGCACAAACTTTATTTATCCCTCTAGACTTTTCTCATACTATTTCTCTATCTCAGGATCCACATCTCTCTTCCACTACACAGGCGTCCATATCTCTCGAGCTCACATTTTGTTTCTGTTGCACAAATTCTATTGCACTGTCTTCAGGGTATCTACACATCTCTCCATTCATTCTACCAAACACAGACTGCCCTTCAAACGAAGGCAGTTTCTATCTACAACAAGGCAGAGAGACAATCATAGCCACATGTTCTCTTACAGCGGATATCTCAAGTCACAAACCGTTACCCAGGTCTTCTTGTTGTCATGACATGTTTACAACATGTGTTATGTCATCATTATAATAGTGTTATGTCTTCATTATAATAGTGTTATGTCTTCATTATAATAGTATTATGTCTTCATTATAATAGTGTTATGTCATCATTATAATAGTGTTATGTCATCATTATAATAGTGTTATGTCATCATTATAATAGTGTTATGTCTTCATTATAATAGCGTTATGTCTTCATTATAATAGTGTTATGTAATCATTATAAATGGTGTTATGTCATCATTATAATAGTGTTATGTCTTCATTATAATAGTGTTATGTCTTCATTATAATAGTGTTATGTCATCATTATAATAGTGTTATGTCATCATTATAATAGTGTTATGTCATCATTATAATAGTGTTATGTAATCATTATAATGGTGTTATGTCATCATTATAATAGTGTTAAGTCATCACTATAATAGTGTTATGTCATCATTATAATAGTGTCATGTCATCACTATAATAGTGTTATGTAATCATTATAATGGTGTTATGTCATCATTATAATAGTGTTATGTCTTCATTATAATAGTGTTATGTCTTCATTATAATAGTGTTATGTCATCATTATAATAGTGTTATGTCATCATTATAATAATGTTATGTAATCATTGTAATGGTGTTATGTCATCATTATAATAGTGTTAAGTCATCACTATAGTAGTGTTATGTCATCATTATAATAGTGTTATGTCATCATTATAATAGTGTTATGTCATCATTATAATAGTGTTATGTCATCATTATAATAGTGTTATGTCTTCATTATAATAGTGTTATGTCATCATTATAATAGCGTTATGTCATCATTATAATAGTGTTATGTCTTCATTATAATAGTGTTATTTCGGCCTTGTGAAGGAGGGGTCAGGTAAAGTGTAACCCATTTAGATCCAGAGAGAAATCTTCTTCCCTGAGTCCCAGACAGAGACTCAGAGTATATCCTAACCTGCTTTAGCAAGTGTGGAGATTCCAGCTTGGAAAATCCCTGCTTGCAAAGCTATTATATCATCCACATATGCGGATGAATGATTTGGATTTATACTGGCATGGTGGGGCAGTGCTAGGAATGACATCACAGTCACCTCATTAGTGGAAACCATTCCTAGTATTGCCCTATCAGTGCATCTTAAGCTGTCTTGCAGAGTAGGAAACATGTACAAGACACAACACCCAACAATAGTCAACACACCACACAAAAGTACACATCAAAAGTGGGCTACGTGTGTGTGTGCATGTGTGTGTGTGTGTGTGCATGTGTTTGTGTGTGTGTGCATGTGTTTGTGTGTGTGTGCATGTGTTTGTGTGTGTGTGCATGTGTGTGTGTGTGTGTGCATGTGTTTGTGTGTGTGTGCATGTGTGTTTGTGTGTGTGTGCATGTGTGTGTGTGTGTGTGTGCATGTGTTTGTGTGTGTGTGCATGTGTGTGTGTGTGTGTGTGCATGTGTTTGTGTGTGTGTGCATGTGTTTGTGTGTGTGTGCATGTGTTTGTGTGTGTGTGCATGTGTGTGTGTGTGTGCATGTGTTTGTGTGTGTGTGCATGTGTTTGTGTGTGTGTGCATGTGTTTGTGTGTGTGTGCATGTGTTTGTGTGTGTGTGCGTGTGTGTGTGTGTATGTGTGTGTGTGTATGTGTGTGTGTGCATGTGTTTGTGTGTGTGTGCATGTGTTTGTGTGTGTGTGCATGTGTGTGTGTGTATGTGTGTGTGTGTATGTGTGTGTGTGTTTGTGTGTGTGTGTATGTAAGTATGTAAGTATTTGCTTGCATACATACGTGTCCATGTTTCAGAGTAGAAACAACAGTTGTAACCTTACTATAATAGTAGTGGAGTTCAACTCTATGTGTGATATTGGAAGTGTCCCTACATCCTCAGGCTCCCCTGCTGTGACATTATAAGGGCTGTGGACCGTACACACTGAACTTCACCATGAGAGAACAGAGAGCTGCAGAGAAAGGATCTAAGACTCACTGCTTCCTACTGGAGGAGGAGATCAAACAATGTGTGTGTGTGTGTTTGTGTGTGTGTGTGTGTGTGTGTGTGCGCGCGCGCGATCAAGTACGCAGGTGTCTTGTGCAGCTGAAAAGTGAACACACTAGGAGAGATGAGGGGGCAAGGATGAGAGAAACAACAGAGAGAGATATGGAAACAGAGAAAGAAAGAGAGATACTTACGCCGCTATGGACAGGTTGGCTGCAGACTGAGGGCTGACTTCGGCCACCTCCTTGGCTTTTTGCAAAACATTTTTCTTGGAAGCGGCTTCCTCTTCCTGCTCGTCCTTCCAAAGAAAGCGAGTGGGAGAGAGAGAGGGGGGAGGAGGGGAGACAGGAAATACATAGGAGAGAGAGAGAGAGGGGGAGGAGGGGAGACGGGAAATACATAGGAGGGAGAGAGGGGGGGGAGGGGAGACGGGAAATAAATAGGAGAGAGAGGGGGAGGAGGGGAGACAGGAAATACATAGGAGGGAGAGAGAGGGGGGGAGGAGGGGAGACGGGAAATACATAGGAGGGAGAGAGGGGGGGGGAGACAGGAAATACATAGGAGGGAGAGAGGGGGGGGGACAGGAAATACATAGGAGGGAGAGGGGGGGGGGGAGACAGGAAATACATAGGAGGGAGAGAGGGGGAGGAGGGGAGATGGGAAATACATAGGAGGGAGAGGGGGGGGAGACAGGAAATACATAGGAGGGAGAGAGAGTGGGGGGGGGGAGACAGGAAATGCATAGGAGGGAGAGAGGGGGGGGGGAGACAGGAAATACATAGGAGGGAGAGAGAGGGGGAGGAGACAGGAAATACATAGGAGGGAGAGAGAGGGGAGGGGAGACAGGAAATGCATAGGAGGGAGAGAGAGTGGGGGGGAGGGGAGACAGGAAATGCATAGGAGGGAGAGAGAGGGGGGGGAGGGGAGACAGGAAATACATAGGAGGGAGAGAGAGGGGGAGGAGGGGAGACAGGAAATACATAGGAGGGAGAGAGAGGGGGGGAGGGGAGACAGGAAATACATAGGAGGGAGAGAGAGGGGGAGGAGGGGAGACAGGAAATACATAGGAGGGAGAGAGAGGGGGAGGAGGGGAGACAGGAAATGCATAGGAGGGAGAGAGGGGGGGGGGGAGACAGGAAATACATAGGAGGGAGAGAGAGGGGGAGGAGAGGAGACAGGAAATACATAGGAGGGAGAGAGAGTGGGGGGGACAGGAAATACATAGGAGGGAGAGAGAGGGGGGGGAGACAGGAAATACATAGGAGGGAGAGAGAGGGGGAGGAGGGGAGACAGGAAATAAATAGGAGGGAGAGAGAGGGGGGGGGAGACAGGAAATACATAGGAGGGAGAGAGAGGGGGAGGAGAGGAGACAGGAAATACATAGGAGGGAGAGAGATGGGGAGGAGGGGAGACAGGAAATACATAGGAGGGAGAGAGAGGGGGGGGAGAGAGGAAATACATAGGAGGGAGAGAGGGGGGGGAGGAGGGGAGACAGGAAATACATAGGAGGGAGAGAGAGGGGGAGGAGGGGAGACAGGAAATACATAGGAGGGAGAGAGAGGGGGAGGAGGGGAGACAGGAAATACATAGGAGGGAGAGAGAGGGGGAGGAGGGGAGACAGGAAATACATAGGAGGGAGAGAGAGGGGGAGGAGGGGAGACAGGAAATACATAGGAGGGAGAGAGAGGGGGGGGGGGAGAGAGGAAATACATAGGAGGGAGAGAGGGGGGGAGGAGGGGAGACAGGAAATACATAGGAGGGAGAAAGAGGGGGAGGAGGGGAGACAGGAAATACATAGGAGGGAGAGAGAGGGGGAGGAGGGGAGACAGGAAATACATAGGAGGGAGAGAGAGGGGGAGGAGGGGAGACAGGAAATACATAGGAGGGAGAGAGAGGGGGAGGAGGGGAGACAGGAAATACATAGGAGGGAGAGAGGGGGGGATAAAAAGCAGAGATAGAGGAGGTTGATACAGATGGTAGACAGAGTGAGAGAAGAGAGCAATGACCTTTATAGATATGGTTATAGATAGGAGAAAGAGGGGCGTTGACAGATACAGATACATGGAGATACAGAAGAAGAGGTGAAGTGAAGAGGGCTGACTCCGGCCCCAAAATCAGGCCATGCGAGAATATAGCGTGATGCAGACCAAGTGGAGATTTTTTTGTATGGCGACAATGAGAGAATTTTGAATTTGGTCAATATAAAATGTAATTACTAATTGGCAAAGTAAGGCTTATTTGATCGAATGTTGATCGAATGATCGAATGCCTGTTGTTAACATTCTTATCTGCCCTCTCATTGGCTAGAATGTTCCCGCCTGTTCCCGCCTTACCCGCCTGCCGTCCGTCTTCACCAACATTTATTCCCATTGTTAGAGCATTCAGTCCAATATCTGTCAATATACAGATGATGTTTAATGGGGAGCTAGAGCTGACAGGGTGAGAGGTCCTTTCCTGAACTGAAGGGTCATTCTATTTGACCCCAGTAGGCGTGGCTCGGTCAGTGTACAAAGTACTGTACAAAGTACTGTACCTTAGTGAGTTCCTGTGCGTTGGCCAGATTGTCCACAGCAATGGCCAAAAACACATTCAGCAGA
The DNA here is from genome assembly GCF_002021735.2 of Oncorhynchus kisutch. NCBI lineage: Eukaryota > Metazoa > Chordata > Actinopteri > Salmoniformes > Salmonidae > Oncorhynchus > Oncorhynchus kisutch. The sequence continues at coordinate 68,904,484 of NC_034183.2, forward strand.
GTGTCTGAGAGCAAAGGGTTGAAGACAGAAACTACACTGTGTGTGTGTGTGTGTGTGTGTGTGTGTGTGTGTGTGTGTGTGTGTGTGTGTGTGTGTGTGTGTGTGTGTGTGTGTGTGTGTGTGTGTGTGTGTGTGTGTGTGTGGTGTGTGTGTGTGTGTGTGTGTGTGTGTGTGTGTGTAAGGATACAGTTGCCGAAAAGCGTGAGCACAATGAAGAAGACTGAGAAGACCATCCCGTTGTTGACTCCTCCCTGAGATTCTATTCCATCATACATGACCATGTTCCAGTCTTCTCCAGTCAGGATCTGGGGGAGAACACACTCCTAATAAACATGTAGGATCTGGGGGAGAACACACTCCTAATAAACATGTAGGATCTGGGGGAGAACACACTCCTAATAAACATGTAGGATCTGGGGGAGAACACACTCCTAATAAACATGTAGGATCTGGGGGAGAACACACTCCTAATAAACATGTAGGATCTGGGGGAGAACACACTCCTAATAAACATGTAGGATCTGGGGGAGAACACACTCCTAATAAACATGTAGGATCTGGGGGAGAACACACTCCTAATAAACATGTAGGATCTGGGGGAGAACACACTCCTAATAAACATGTAGGATCTGGGGGAGAACACACTCCTAATAAACATGTAGGATCTGGGGGAGAACACACTCCTAATAAACATGTAGGATCTGGGGGAGAACACACTCCTAATAAACATGTAGGATCTGGGGGAGAACACACTCCTAATAAACATGTAGGATCTTCATTTTAGGCACTTTGCTACAGCAGAAAAAAAAACTGCAACAGGAAATGTGAATTATTATGTATATTATAATTACTGGACATTTTTTGTAGGGGTTGATACATTTTTCGTTAGGGCAAATCAAGTCTGACTTTTTAAAGTGGAAATTACAAACTTTAGAAGCCTTTTAATACCTTGAATACACTACAAGTTTGCATTTTCTGCGGAGCGGGACATTTCTCAGGAACAAAATAGTGATAAAATTAAGATCCTGCATCTGTACACACACAGACACTCATACACTCGTACTACTGTACACATACACTCGTATACACACATACAATCTTATACACACACACACACTCTTAAACACACACACTTAAGCACACACACTCTTATACACACTCTTATACACACACACACACTTATAAACATACGCTTTGCACACGTTAGGACTGCTTATCTTGGGACTGCTTACACTCTCACCTTTCCCTGCCTTTACACTCATCTATCCTCTTTCTTTCTCTCCTATCCCCCATTTCCAGTGTGCTACCACTCCCACTCTTCTTCTGCCCTCTTTTCTCATTCCATTATCTCTTTCCTTTCTCTCCCCTCTCCACTCCCCCCTCCCGTCCTTATCCACTCACCTGGAACACAGTCATTATTGCTGCAGGGAAAGTATCAAAGTTGGTTGGGGGAGTGCCAGATTCAAAATTAAACCTAGAGGATAAACAGAGAGAAATTGAGGAAGAGAGAAAGAGAGAGCGAGAAAGAGAGAGTGAGAGAAAGATAGCAAGAGAGAGAGAGAGAGATTAAAGATGACACCAAACAGTCAGATACTGAAGATAAAGAGTGACAGGGGAAGGGGAGGAAGGGGGAGGAAGGGGGAGGAAGGATGAAAGGGGCAAGAAAAGAGGGGAAAAGAAGAGGAGGTACTGACTGTCCTCCGAAGAGTTGCATGCCCAACAGAGCGAAGACGACGATAAAGAGGAAGAGGAGGAAGAGCAGGCTTATAATGGATTTCATGGAGTTGAGCAGAGATACAACCAGGTTCCTCAAAGACGCCCAGTACCTGACAGAGAGAGAGAGAGAGGGGGAGGGGCGGGGGAGAGAAATCACAGCAGCAAGAGTTGTGACCTGTTGCCACAAGAAAAGGGCAACCAGTGAAGAACAAACACCATTGTAAATACAACCCATACATTTTCAATTTTGTACTTTAAAACCTTTTAGGGATAGGGGGCAGCATTTTCACTGGATGAATTGCGTGCCCATAGTGAACTGCCTCCTACTCTGTCCTAGATGCTAATATATGCATATTATTATTACTATTGGATAGAAAACACTCTGAAGTTTCTAAAACTGTTTGAATTATGTCTGTGAGTATAACATAACTCATAGGGCAGGCAAACTTCCAAACAGGAAGTGGAAATTCTGGGGCTGGTTGATTTTCAACTCATCGCCTATTCACATCCAAATAAGATATGGATCTGTTCGCACTTCCTACGCCTTCCACTAGATGTCAACAGTCAGTAGAACGTGGAATGAAGCCTCTAGTGTGATGTGGGACCGGATGGCAGCTATTTGAGTCACTGGTCTGGCAGAATGCCAGTTCCTGGTTACGCGCAGTAGTCATTATATCACCTTGCATTCCATTACTTTGTAGAAAAACGAATGCTCCGGTTGGAACGTTATTGGATATATATGATAATAACATCCTAAAGATTGATTCTCTACTTAGTTTGACCAGTTTATTCGACCTGGAATATAACTTTTTGAAGTTTTCGTCTGAGTTCGCCTGGACCAGCGCCAGCTTTTGGACATGTGAACTAAACGTGCTAGCAAAAGTAGGTAATTGGACACTAGTAATGGACATTATGGAACAAAACAACGATTTATTGTGGAACTAGGATTCCTTGCACTGCATTCTGATGAAAGATCATCAAAGGTAAGGGAATATTTATGATATTTATGAATTTCATATTTCTGTTGACTCCAACATGGCGGAGAAATATATTTACGTCTGAGCGCCGTCTGACTATTGCATGGCATGATTTTTTTGTTTAAATCTGACACAGCGGTTGCATTAAGAACCAGTGTATCTTTAATTATATGTAGAACGTATCTTTCGTTAAAGTTTATGATGAGTATTTCTGTTTGGAGGCATTTCTGAACATGGCGCCAATGTAAACCGAGATTTGTGGATATAAATATGCATATTATCGAACAATTGTGTAACATGATGTCATATGAGTGTCATCTGAAGAAGATTATCAAAGGTTAGTGATTAATTTTATCTCTAATTCTTTGGCTGGGAAAAATGGCTGTGTTTTTTGGGGATTTGGTGGTGATCTACCATAAATATATGTTGCGTTTTCGCTGTAAAACATTTAAAAAATTGGACACAATGGGTAGATTGACAAGATGTTTATCTTTCATTTGCTGTATTGGACTTGTTAATGTGTGAAAGTTAAATATTTCAAAAAAATATTTTTGAATTTCCCGCGCTGCCTTTTCAGCGGAATTCCGTTAGCGGAACCTGTGTCCTAGACAGGTTTGAACTATTTGCACATCGTTACATCACTGTATATTATATGACATTTTAAATGTCTTTATTGTTTTGGAACTTGTGTGAGTGTAATATTTACTTTTCACTTTTTATTTTTTATTTCAATTGCTTTGGCAATGTAAACATATGTTTCTTCCCATGCTAATAAAAACCCTTGAATAGAACTGAGAGAGTTGGGGAGAGAGTGTTGGAGAGAGGAGAGAGAGCTTGTGAGAGAGAGTTTAGAAAAGCCTATAAATGTCTAATTGCCTTTCATGGTCGTTTGTTAATGAGACATGCTGACAAACAGATTGATAAGATATCCGATACAGAGGTTGACTCAAAGTCAGTAGAGACTTACTTGGTGACTTTGAAGATTCTCAGTAACCTTAGAGCTCGTAATACACTGATACCAAAGGATGTCCCAGGCTGGATAAAACCCCACAGCACCTCGAATATGCTGCCACATATTACCTGCCACACACACACACACACACACACACACGATTAGTGATGTTATCCAAAACATGCGGTCAAAAATGATATGTGAGTGTGTGTGTTTACTGTATTGGTGTGTGTGTGTGTCTGTGTGTGTGCGCGTGCGTGCGTGCGTGCGTGTGTGTGTGTGTGCGTGTGTGTGTGTGTGTGTGTGTGTGTGTGTGTGTGTGTGTGTGTGTGTGTGTGTGTGTGTGTGTGTGTGTGTGTGTGTGTGTGTGTGTGTACCCTAGAGTAGACGAGTTCCACTACTCACAATGCAGTCAAAGCAGTTAAAGGAGGAGTGAAAGTAAGGCTGTGACCCCAGTCCATAAATCTTTATACCCATCTCAGACATGAAGATACTCAAGAAGACGAACTCTGCAAAGTCTGGAAGAGGTGAAAAGAGAGAGGGAACAGGGTGAGAGAGAGCGGGAAAGATCAAACATGAATGAGCAAGCAGGAAAATGCAGGAGGATGATATCAAAAGAAAAGGAATAAAGAGGGTCATTGAAAAATCCACTGTAAGAAGCAATCACAGAGGCAGAAAGACTGGCACGATCCCTCCGGAACTTTCATTTACCTCCAACTGCTCTTAAACGCTAGTAAAACCAAATGCATGCTTTTCAACCGTTCGCTACCTGCACCCGCACGCCCGACTAGCATCACCACCCTGGATGGTTCCGACCTAGAATATGTGGACATCTATAAGTACCTAGGTGTCTGGCTAGACTGTAAACTCTTCTTCCAGACTCATATCAAACATCTCCAATCTAAAATCAAATCTAGAGTTGGCTTTCTATTCCGCAACAAAGCCTCCTTCACTCACGCCGCCAAACTTACCCTAGTAAAACTCACTATCCTACCGATCCTCGACTTCAGCGATGTCATCTACAAAATAGCTTCCAATAGCAAACTGGATGCAGTTTATCGCAATGCCATCCGTTTTGTTACTAAAGCACCTTATACCACCCACCACTGCGACCTGTATGCTCTAGTTGGCTGGTCCTCACTACATATTCGTCGCCAGACCCACTGGCTCCAGGTCATCTACAAGTCCATGCTAGGTAAAGCTCCGCCTTATCTCAGTTCACGGGTCACGATGGCAACACCCACCCGTAGCACGCGCTCCAGCAGGTGTATCTCACTGATCATCCCTAAAGCCAACACCTCATTTGGCCGCCTTTCCTTCCAGTTCTCTGCTGCCTGTGACTGGAACAAATTGCAAAAATCGCTGAAGTTGGAGACTTTTATCTCCCTCACCAACTTTAAACATCTGCTATCTGAGCAGCTAACCGATCGCTGCAGCTGTACATAGTCCATTGGTAAATAACCCACCCAATTTACCTACCGAATCCCCATACTGTTTATATTTATTTACTTTTCTGCTCTTTTGCACACCAGTATCTCTACCTGCACATGACCATCTGATCATTTATCACTCCAGTGTTAATCTGCTAAATTGTAATTATTCGCCTACCTCCTCATGCCTTTTGCACACATTGTATATAGACTCTTTTTTTCTTTTTTTCTACTGTGTTATTGACTTGTTTATTGTTTACTCCATGTGTAACTCTGTGTTGTTGTCCGTTCACACTGCTATGTTTTATCTTGGCCAGGTCGCAGTTGTAAATGAGAACTTGTTCTCAACTAGTCTACCTGGTTAAATAAAGGTGAAATAAAAATAATAATAAACCTGTCCCCTATTCCCACTGATTAGTACTTGTATATGTGTGCCCTTTGGTTTCCATTGGACTGTCGATTATTGTTACTATGTCCGTTGGTGAGTGTGAGTACCTGTGCTGTGTGTTTTGCGCTTTTGTACCCTTGTGGATTGCACAGATGATTACGGGTCTCATCCTGTGTGTTAATTATTGTGCGCGTGTGTTATTTATTTGAGGTACTCCTCGCTCTTTTGTTTGGGTTTCTACCCTGTGTTTTTTTTATGTGTTTGTTTGGTCTTCGTCCTCGTGCCTTTACACGGCACGCCATAATTTGGGGCTTAATAAAAAACCTTATTACGCATTCCTGTGTCTATCTCCCGAATCTCCTTTAAGCCAACGTGACAGAATCTCCTTTAAGCCAACGTGACAGAGAGGTAGAGAGAGAAATAAGGAAAAGTATCTAGAATTTCCATCCATCTCTCCCTCCCTCCATACCTCCCCCCTCCCTCCCACCCTCCATACCACCCCCATCCTCCCACCCTCCATACCTCCCTCCCACCCTCCATACCTCCCTCCTTCTCTCCGTTTCTCCCTCCTTCTCTCCGTACCCCCCTCCTTCTCTCCGTACCTCCCTCCCACCCTCCATACCACCCCCCTCCCTCCCACCCTCCATACCTCCCTCCCACCCTCCATACCTCCCTCCTTCCCTCCGTACCTCCCTCCCAGTGTGTCTACTCACAGAGGAAGTCTGAGAGTGGTTCAGGCTGGTCGTAGTGTACTACAGCCACACACATGGTGTTAAGTCCCACCAGACACAGTACACTCCAGTAGAAATACGGGGTCTTCACAATGCGTCGGATGAAGAAACGCATACGACGCTCCCTCTTATGGAAGTTAGAGCCCTCCAGCTTTGAACTCTTCAGACTGGCCCGCGCAAAGGGAGAACCTGGGAGGAGAGGAGAAGAATGGGAAAAGGAGAGGGGGAGAGTGGAGAGGAGAAGAGTGGGAAGAGGAGAGGGGGATAGAGGAGAAGAGTGGGAAGAGGAGAGGAGATGGAGAAGAGTGGGAAGAGGAGAGGGGGATGGAGGAGAGGAGAAGAGTGGGTAGAAGAGAGGGGGAAGGAGGAGAGGATATGAGTGGGAAGAGGACAGGGGGATGGAGGAGAGGAGAAGAATGGGAAGAGGAGAGGAGATGGAGAAGAGTGGGAAAAGGAGAGGGGGATGGAGGAGAGGAGAAGAGTGGGAAGAAGAGAGGGGGAAGGAGGAGAGGATAAGAGTGGGAAGAGGACAGGGGGATGGAGGAGAGGAGAAGAATGGGAAGAGGAGAGGGGATGGAGGAGAGGAGAAGAGTGGGAAAAGGAGAGGGGATGGAGGAGAGGAGAAGAGTGGGAAAAGGAGAGGGGGATGGGGACAAGAGTAGAGAGAAAAAACACATTTGGTTAGCATGTAACATCTTGTGTGAGCGTGTGCGTGTGTGTGGTGTTTCTTACCCACTGCCAGGTCTCCATTCCCATCCTCTGGGTTAAGGAGATCTGTTTTGTTCTTGTGGTTTTTGATGGTGGGTCTCCTGCGGGTGCCTGAACGGGAAAAATAGAACACAGTGACGCACAACTGCTCACTATAGAACACGCAAACAAACACTGGCACAGAAGCAAAGCTACATTTACACTAGTAAAGATGCTACATTTACACTAACAAAGATGCTACATTTACACTAGAAAATATGCTACATTTACAATAGGAAAGATGCTACATTCACACTAGCAAATATGCTACCTTTACACGAGCAAAGATGCTACATTTACACTAGGAAAGATGCAACAATTTACACTAGTAAATATGATACATTTACACTAGCAAAGCTGCAACATTTACAATAGGAAAGATGATACCTATACACTAGTAAATATAATACATTTACACTAGCAAAGCTGCAACATTTACACTAGTAAATATTCTACATTTACTCTAGCAAAAATGCTACATTTACACTAGAAAATATGCTACATGTGTACTAGTAAAGATGATACATTTACACTAACAATAATGCTACATTTACACAATGTTATATTTTCTCATTGTCCGTCTCTATATACATTCTAACATCATATCTATGTCACTACACACACACACTTGGGTAAATACCGTCAAAGGCATCAGGGTCTTCATCATCTGCTAAGATCACTTCTTCTATAGGAAGCAAAAGTGAAGTAAACAATAACATGAGAATGTATATGGCAATATGTAACATATATAACATAAATGTATAACATATATAACATAAATATATAACATATATAACATAAATATATAACATAAATATATAACATATATAACATAAATATATAACATATATAACATAAATATATAACATAAATATATAACATATATAACATAAATATATAACATATATAACATAAATATATAACATATATAACATAAATATATAACATAAATATATAACATAAATGTATAACATATATAACATAAATATATAACATATATAACATAAATATATAACATAAATATATAACATATATAACATAAATATATAACATAAATATATAACATAAATATATAACATATATAACATAAATATATAACATAAATATACAACATAAATATATAACATAAATATATAACATATATAACATAAATATATAACATATATAACATAAATGTATAACATATATAACATAAATATATAACATATATAACATAAATATATAACATAAATATATAACATAAATATATAACATATATAACATAAATATATAACATATATAACATAAATATATAACATAAATATATAACATAAATATATAACATATATAACATAAATATATAACATAAATATATAACATAAATATATAACATAAATATATAACATATATAACATAAATATATAACATAAATATATAACATAAATATATAACATATATAACATAAATATATAACATAAATATATAACATAAATATATAACATATATAACATAAATATATAACATATATAACATAAATATATAACATAAATATATAACATAAATAACATAAATATATAACATAAATATATAACATATATAACATAAATATATAACATATATAACATAAATATATAACATAAATATATAACATAAATATATAACATATATAACATAAATATATGACATAAATATATAACATAAATATATAACATATTTAACATAAATATATAACATAAATATATAACATAAATATATAACATAAATATATAACATATATAACATAAATATATAACATATATAACATAAATATATAACATAAATATATAACATAAATGTATAACATATATAACATAAATATATAAACATATATAACATAAATATATAACATAAATATATAACATATATAACATAAATATATAACATAAATATATAACATAAATATATAACATAAATATAACATAAATATATAACATATATAACATAAATATATAACATAAATATATAACATAAATATATAACATATATAACATAAATATATAACATATATAACATAAATATATAACATAAATATATAACATATATAACATAAATATATAACATAAATATATAAATAATATATACATATATAACATAAATTAACATATATACATAAATATATAACATAATATATAACATATAACATAAATATATAACATAAATATATAACATATATAACATAAATATATACATATTTAACATAAATATATAACATATATAACATAATATATAACATAAATATATAACATAAATATATACATATATACATAAATATATAACATAATATATAACTATTTAACATAAATATGTACCATATATAACATAAATATGTAACATATATAACATTAATACATTACATAAATACATATCATATATACCATCAATATATAACACAAACAACATAAATATGTAACGTACATAACAAAAATATATAACATAAATATATAACATAAATATATAACATATATAACATGATTATGTAACATATATAACATAAATCTATAGCATATATAACATAAATATATAAAATAAATATAGAACATATATAAGATATATTATATCAATATGTAACATATATAACATAAATAACATAAACATATATAACATACATAACATAAATATGTAACATATATATTTCATAAATCTATAACATATATAACATAAATATATAAAATAAATATAGAACATATATAAGATATATAACATAACATAAATATATAACATATATAACATAAATAACATAAATATATATCATAAATAACATAAATATGTAACATAAATATATAACATAAATAACATAAATATGTAACATAAATATGTAACATATATAACATAAATATATAACATAAATATAGAACATATATAAGATATATAACATAACATAAATATATAACATATATAACATAAATAACATAAATATATATCATAAATAACATAAATATATAACATAAATAACATAAATATATAACATATATAACATAAATATATAAAATAAATATAGAACATATATAAGATATGTAACATAAATAACATAAATATGTAACATAAATAACATAAATATGTAACATATATAACATAAATATGTAACATAAATAACATAAATATGTAACATATATAACATAAATGTATAACGTATATAACATAAATATGTAACATAGGGTTCCATGTATGTTTTGTGTGTAGTTCTATATGATGATAATGTACCTGCTTTACAAATCCATTCCAGGTATCCATTGAGCTCTCTCTCTATCTGCTGCTGTCTCCTCAGCTTTAGAAACTCACTCCTGTTCTCCACTCGCTCTCTCTCTTTGGCAAACTCCCTGTGGTAGACACACACACATATCAACACACACATATCAAATGAAACACATATAGATGTATACAATGACATATACACAGACATATTGTATACACACACACACGCACACGAAACACACACACACATGCCCCACACACACATGCACGTGCGCCCACACACACACATGTGTGCACACACACGCACACACTTACCCAGACAGTACACCCAGGACCAGGTTCAACATGAAGAAAGAGCCGATGATGATGAGGGGAATGAAGTACATCCAGTTCCACGCGCTCCCTGAGGCATCATTGCTCTGCAAACACACACACACACACAGATCTTTTGATCTAGTAATTCATCTTTCCCTTGTTTGACTAGAGAGGTTACACTGAGATGTAGATTTTATAAAGCCAAAAATTAGCAGACCATTTTAAACCTTTTGATGAACTGGGACGGGGTCACCACAATACGGGGATGATTAGGACATTGTTTTATACAGTATACTGTCCAGAGTATCTGCCATTTAAACAGTTCAGCTGCACAGAATGTAACGCTCTTCCTCTCTCTTTTTCCCTCACCCTTTCTCTCCCTCTCTCAACCCTCCCCATCTGGCTGTTTTTCCCCCTAAACAGAGTCCATCACAGAATGTAATGCTCTTTCTCCCTCCCTCCCTCCCTCCCTCCCTCCCTCCCTCCCTCCCTCCCTCCCTCCCTCCCTCCCTCCCTCCCTCCCTCCCTCCCTCCCTCCCTCCTGTCTGTGGGCGTGACTGCTGTTGCTGTGTGCTGTACTGAATGTACTGCAGCTTTTTTATCCATTAAACTTTCAGCACTTTCTTCCTCAGCAGCTGCAAGAATAACTCTGACTGAACAGCTATGTTAAATATATAGAGCACACCCACCACCGAGTGAGACTGATGGAGGAGAGAGAAGAGGGAAGCGGTGGGGCAAAGGGAGAGGGGGTGAAGAGGAAGGGAGAAAAACAGGGCGGAGGGGGTGAAGAGGAAGGGAGAAAGGGGGAGGGGTGGAAGAGGAAGGGAGAAAGGGTGGGGGGGGGGGGGGGGTGTAAGAGGAACCGGGAGAAAGGGGAGTGCGCGCGTGGAAGAGGAAGGGAGAAAGGGGAGGGAGTGAAAGAGGAACGCGGAGAAAGCGGGGAATAGGGGTGAAGAGGAAGGGCAGAGAGAAGGGGGGAGGGGGTGAAGAGGAAGGGAGAAAAGGGGGAGAGGGGGGGTGAAGAGGAAGGGGAGAAAGGGGGAGGAGTGAAGAGGAAGAGGAGAAAGTGGGGCGAGGGGGTGAAGAGGAAGGGAGATACAGGGGTGAGGAGGGTGAAGAGCCGACCAGGGAGAAACGCGGGCGCAGGGGGGTGAAGAGGAAAGGAGAAGGGGAGGGGGTGAAGAGGGACGGGAGAAAGGGGGACGGGGGTGAAGCGGAAGGGAGAAGGGGAGGCGCGCTCGCCCACGCGCCACCGCGCCGCCCACGCGCGCGAGGGGGTGCACACGAGGAAGGGAGAAAGGGGAGGGAGTGACAAGAGGAAGGGAGACAGGGGAAGGGAGTGACCAGAGGAAGGGAGACAAGGGGGAGAGGGGTGCAAGAGTGAAGGCGAGGAAGGGCCGGAGGAGGAAGCAGAGAGGGAGCACATGGCCGGGCAGGGGGAAAGAGGAAGGGAGAAAGGCGGGAGGGGGTTGAAGAGGAAGGAGAGAAAAGGGGAGAGGAGTGAAGAGGGAAGGAGAAAGGGGGAGGGGGAAAAGGGAAGGGAGAAAGGGGAGGGGGTGAAGAGGAAGGGAGAAAGGGGAGGG